>NC_066872.1:25011457-25381457 GCF_022985175.1 Labeo rohita | reverse complement strand
GCTAACACTAAACAGTGCTAAAGAGCAAACATGTCATTAGAGTTTTGTCAACTTACAATAATTTGGTAACACTGAATGTTTTTAGTCAACACTGTAGACTACAATAAGTTCAAATCCCTTAATACAACAATTATATGTGATTTTATAATTTATTGAAGTCTGAAAGCTATGGAAGCCCATTTTCACCATTTGAAAATAATAAAATAAATATAAAATAAAACAAAATAAAATAAAATGTATGGTAAATCACAAAACCACAATTATGACATAAAAAGTCAAAATTAATGAGATACAAAAAAGTAAAAATTATTTAATTAGTCATTATGACAAAAAAATCTAAATTATGAGGTAAGTTGTAACTAAAGGCCATAATTATGACATAAAAGTTTACTTTTTATCTCAAATTTTAAAATGTATCAATTTCAATCTCATACTTGAATGTGATTTTGACATACATTGTCTTTTTGTCATAATTTTGAAATTTTATGTCAGAATTATGACTTATTTTTAATAATTTACTTTTAATCTCATAATTTTGACTTTACTGTATTTTACAATCATGACTTAGTAGGTCATAATTTCAGTGTGTAAAAATTATATGCGATTTTAATATTTATATGAAGACTGATAGCTATGGAAGCCCATTTTTACCAAAAAAATAAAATAAAATAAAATAAAATAAAGGTATGGAAAATCATTAATATGACATAAAAAGTCACAATTCTGACATAAATTGTCAAAATTATGAGAGATGAAATAAGTTGAAATTATTAGATACAAATTCATTATGACAAAGTCAAAATAATGAGATAAGTTAGAAACTATATAATAATAATGATAATAATAATAATATTAATAATAATAATAATAATGATGATGATGATGATGATGTATGGTAAATCACAAATCACAACTATGACATAAAACGCCACAATTATGAGATACAAAAAAAGTCAAAATTATTTGATTAAAAAGTCATTATGACCAAAAAAATCTAAATTATAAGAAATTTATCAATTTCAATCTCATACTGCAATATAATTTTGATTTATATTGTATTTTTGTCATAATTTTGACCTTTTATGTCAGAATTGTGATTTACATTTAATAGTTTATCTAATAATTACATTTTATCTACTAAATTTGACTTAACTGTATCTTACAATTATGACTTAGTATGTCATAATTTTAAGTTATAACAATTATATGTGATTTTATAATTCATTTGAAATCTGACAGCTATAAAAGCCCATTTTGCCATTAAAAAAATCATGTATGGTAAATCATTATTATGACAATAAAAATTCTAATTCAAATTAAAGTCATTATGACATAAATTAAAAATGATGAGATAAGTCATAACTATGAGCTAAAAAGTCATAATTATGACTATACTATTTATCTCAAAATTTAAAATGTATCGATTTCAATCTCACACTGTAATGTAATTATGACTTATATTGTCTTTTTGTCAATTCATTCTGAGATATGGAAGCTCATTTTCACCGTTAAATAAACAAACAAACAAACAAACAAACAAACAAACAAATAAATAAATAAAAAAAATCTTGTATTGTAAACCACTATAAAAACCACTAATAAAAAGTCAAAGTTATTAGATAAAAAGTCATTATGACAAAGTCAAAATTATGAGACAAGCCATAGCTATGAGGTAAAAAGCCATAATTATGACATGAATGTCATAGTATGTCATCATTTCACGTTAAAACTATTACATGTGATTTTACAATTCATCTGAAGTCTATGTGAAGTCTATAGTGATAGCTATGGAAGCCCATTTTCGCCATTAAATAAATAAATAATGTATGGTAAATTATTATTATGACATTATGTCAAAATTATTAGATAAAAAGTAATTATGACAAAGTCAAAATTATGAGATAAATCACGATGATATCATAAAAGGACAAAATTCTGACATAAAAACTTGAAATTATGACATGCCTCATAGCTATGAGGTAAAAAGCCATCATTATGACATAAAAGTTGACTGTTTATCTCAAAATGTCAGTTATCATTTCTTATCTCATTCTGCAATTTAATTTTGATTTATGTCACCTTTTTATGTCAGAATTTTGATCTTTTTATGCTAGAATTATGACTTAATAACTTACTTTTTCATCTCATAATTTTGACTTGGCATCATAATTTCTAGTTTTTATGTACGAATTTTTATATATATATTAATGATTTTTAAGTCATAGTTTTAGTGTATTATTGCAACTTATGTGAGAACTATGATTTTTTGGTGACAATATTGCTTTAGTAAGTAATTTTTTATAACATATATCATAATGTGTTTTTTTTTTATTATTATTATTATTTAACATTGTAACAAAACTGCGCTAAAGTACTACCATTAGAAGAATGCATTTAGTATAAATTGTTCATAAATCCATTCTGTGTGAACTAACATATAGGCAACATTCATTCAACCATTTTTTGCAGACCCTTCAGTCCATGGACACCTGGTCTAGTTTGCATCACTGCATTAAAGAGACTATGAGAGCATAATGCCCAGGTAGGCCCTCTTTTTATTTTGTCATCACTGTCCTGATATACCTACATGTTCACATCTACACCACATAAATTGTATTTTGTCACTGGGGCTTTTAAGGTACTGATCTTTGTAAAGTCGCTTTGAGACTGATCTGTCTTATCAATGGTGCAACAGAACCAAAAGTGAATTGGACTAAATGGCATATCTACCACAAGAACATGAAGCATTAGCATGCAGAAGATGGAAATATTAAAAACAAAAAGAAACGACGTGAGCAGAATTATGCGAGGAGCGTTCATTTATTATTGATGCGTGATGAATAGCCGGGTCTCCGGTGCGCCATATTGAGTTTCAGTCCCTCTCTCCTGTCTTTAAATATTCCTCAAGACTGAGAGCTTCAAAGTTAACTTCAATTACAGGCGTGATTAGATCTACACAAGCTTCCATTAGCGGATATTTAAGCTTCAGGCCCAGAAAGCCCTCAACGCGGACTGGGTCAAACACAAGAATATGCCATATTGATTTACTTACCACTACCGCCTTTTTTTTTTTTTTTTTGTCTATTCAAGATTTATTCTATCAGGGTTTCCCTCAGCAAGAAATATAAACTGACTGCTTGTTTTCTGATTGCTTGAGATTTCTGATTGTGAGTGCTTTCTCCGTATGTATTTACTAGTTCATGGCACAATCTCACGTTGTCCTACAAAGTCAAAGTATCACTGTAAAATGATCTAATGTGCAACGTCATGATGTTCTCTACTGATGTCATGACTTTTATTCAGTTTATTACGATCGGTTAATGATAAAACTAATACAATTTCTGTATTAGTCTATATTAAGTGATGTAACAAGGATATGAGTTTCTTTAAATGTCACTTCCATAATATTGGTTTATTTCTACGTAAAAAAGGATGTTTAATGAATCAATCAATCAACAGGGTTAACTGACCCTTTGCAGGCAGTTTGATTGACAGGTGATCTGACCAATAATAATGCAGGACCTGAAATTTTTGTCCAGCAATAAACTAGACAGGAGTGTAGATTAACGTTGTTTGATTTAAACTTGAAAAATGGTGTTTTGAGTCTTTCCGTGGTTTAAACAAGATATCGTCTGATGTTTATTAAAGGAGAAGTCCACTTCCAAAACAAAGATTCACATATAATGTACTCACCCACCTTGTCATCCAAGATGTTCATGTCTTTCTTTCTTCAGTCGTAAAGAAATTATGTTTTTTAAGGAAAACATTGCAGCATTTTTCTCCATATATTGGACTGATATGGTGCCCCTTCAGACAGCTTCAAACGATCCCAAATGCGGTTGTAAATGATCCCAGCTGAGAAAGAAGGGTCTTATCTAGCGTAAAGATTGGTTATTTTCATAAGAATAATACAATTTCTATACTTTTTAATGTCAAACGCTCGTCTTGTCTTACTTTGCCTGGACTGTTTTTTTTCTGGTTCATGACAGTTAGGGTATGTCGAAAAACTCCCATCTCATGTTCTTCAAAATCGTCCTATATTGCTGTTTTACCTTTTTTGTTAAGGTTGTTTGATCTTCTTTGCATGTTCACTTTACTTTTTCGGCATACCCTAACTGTCTTGAGTCAGAATAGTTCAGGGAGAGCAAGACGAGACGAGCGTTTGAGGTTGAGAAGTATTTAAATTGTATTTTTTAAATGAAAATAAATAATCGTTTTACTGGATAAGACCCTTCTTCCTCAGCTGGGATGGTTTACAACCGCATTTGGGATTGCATTCACACGGGGCGTCAGCGTTAATGCGTCACGGAGGGTGTGTTTGAAGATTCGCGCTGATTGGCCAGTGTCTGCACCGAACGGGATTGGTTAGCGTCTGCACTAGTATATTTGCATAAGGCGATCTGATTGGCTGACGCCTGCATTGGCGCTTGAAAAGTTGAAAAAATTTGAACTTCTGATGCGAGCAACGCCAGTTACACAACGCAACGGACCCATAATTCAGTTCGGCAATGCTTGACGTCACTCCATTCAAAGTAAATGAGAAGCGTTAACCCTGACGCCCCCGTGTGAATGGGGCGTTACGGATTTGAGCGTTCACACTCCACACGGTTGCGGTCCGGCAGCGCGTTCCAGGCATGGTGCGTCTGCAGCAGTACAGCGATTGTTTCCGCACTGACTATTTTGCTGTGCTGGACACGCTGAATTAAAGTGACAGCTCATTGTTTGCGCTATATGAACATGGATTGACTCGAAAATGTAATAATTATACCATAAATGCACATAATTAAAGTAACTGCCTGTTTTTAGTTTTAGGCCCTGTGTACAGACGAAAACACATTTTCTATGCCTTTTTTCATGAAGTGCTCACAGCTAAAGCAACACACAAGTGGTTGTATTTTCAGTGTATCTCTTATAAAATAGGAAAATGGCTAAAGTAGCAAGTAGTCTCATGTAGCCAGACCTTTAGACTGACAGCAGAAGTTCTGGGAACCTTGGCCACTTTAAATGGCCAAGGCCCACCCAAGAGCTACCAGTCATGTTTCGTTTTGTTCTGCATCATGTTTAGGGGCATGGAAATGTCCCCACAATAACAGAGTGGTGTGTAAAACTCTTAAACGTATTTTAAAGATCCTGTGCGGTGAACTTCAAATAGTTCACATACTTTTGAAAATCCAGCGTTTACTTGATCCTGATAACTGCTCAACGTCCGTTGTATACACGACGGCTCTCTTCTCTCGTGTGGGGGTTTGGCAACATGGCATCTTTGTTTCCAGGTGGAACGTTAAAGAACGTGGCGCACATCTCTTGATAATCCTGTATAGTTCAATCAAACCGATTACAATTTCATACAGATATGAAAGTGTTTCTGCTTAAGCATGCCGTATGCATCAGACGTTCAGTCAACAGTCTGTGGGCATGACATCTGAGGCTGAGACTAAGTTTCTGACAATTCAAAATCAAAATATCATGACATCAGTGGAGATTAATGAAAACAAAACTTTGTGTGACGATACCAAAAAAGAACAAGTAAATATGTGTAGAAAACTACTATGAACTGTTAATTGTAAGCTGTAAAACAGGGTTCCTCAAGTCTTGCCCTGGAGGGCCAATGCGCTGCAGAGTTTAGCTCCAACCCTGATCAAACTCACGTACTTGTGATTTTCTAATGATTCTAATGAGTCTTGTTTTTGTGCATGTCTCTTTAAATGCAAAAGAGCTGCTGCTCCCCGCATCCTTTTCTAGAACAGGACTGTGACTTTACAGCTCTTACAGCGGTATACAGCGGAGACTCTGCTATAAACCATCTATTTGGTTTTGATTATCATGTCTATCGCGCTGAAACCATGTGTTTTAAACCATATTAGTTTAAACTTCTGATATAGGGTTGGCGAAAAGCAGATTCTGCAGGGGGTTCCTAAACTTTCGCATAAAACTGTAGAGCTATAAACTAACTCAAGACATACTAAGGGCCACAAAACTCCAGCTTTGGTTCCAAAAGTGCACAAAATAAGACGCACAACAAAATACAGGCCTGAAAGCAGCGAATCCAAAAGAAGACAACAGGAAGGAAGCAGAGATGGCGAGAAAGGAAGACAGAGAGCGAGAGAAGGGGAGATGGAGGAAGAGAGAGGGGGAACAAGATTAAAAAGGGAGGGAGAGAGGCAGAGGGCCGCTGAAGCGGGGAGCGGAGGGGAAGATATATGAGCGTCCTGAATGATTGTGACAAGCATAGACCATATCAGCCACTGTTTGTTTGCACACCTCCCCTCTCTCGCTCTATCCCCCCACATCGCATTAAAGCGGCCTGTCTCACTCTCTCTGTCTCTCTCTCTCTACCCATCTCATCACCTGACACACAGCCAGATGTTATAGACTGATAAGGGCCACGGGCCCTTCCCTTCCACAAGCAGTACCTACACACATTTATACAGCATAAATATACTCACGGCACACACACACACACTTACGATCAACTGATTTGAGACCAGAATCAAATGCATTATGACGCTTTCCAACATTTATAAAATAAGAAGAAAGATGCGACCAGATGTAACTAACTAAAAGTGGAGGCGCTATCTTCAAATTTCAGCAGCGTAGCAGTAGCTCAGCCGTTTTCAAAACATTGTATCTTTCCAGTTACAAGTTACTTTTCCCAACAAGTACAGATATCAGTCTAGGGGCATAAAATGTTACAGTACATTGCTATTTTTGTCAGATTTTATTATGCATAGAGCTTTACAAACAAGCAACTGATGTAACCAAACACCTTGACAAAAAATGTCTGTTTTCTCTCAGGAAATATTTGGAATTGTCATTCTATTTTAAGCTACAGGTTCATTCAGATGAACCAGTTCAGAAAATAATTCACTGATTTTTTTTTTTTTTTTTTTTTTTTTTTTTTTGTAGCAATTTACAAATAATAGTAATAATAATAATAATAATAATAATAATAATAATAATAATAATAATAATAATGTATTCGTATTCGTATTCTTCTTGTTAAACATATCATGATAATTTGTTAATAATTTTAAAAGTAAAATGTTAAATTACAATAATATTTTGCTAAATGCAGGTGTTTGTTACAGTTCTCTACTTGTTCTAACAAAAATTATGGTGATTTCTAGTTTTATAGGTTGTATTCATTGTAAATTTGTTCAAATTTTGCACCATAACTAAAGTTGTATGTATGTATGTATGTATGTATTTATTTATTTATTTATTTATTTATTTATTTACTTATGTAAAATAAATATGTTGTGAACAAAAAGTAAAAATGTAATGTTAGGATTGTTGATTGGTATCAAGGTATATGGCCAAATGTATTTATTTATTTATTTATTTATTTATTTATTTTTGTTGTTATTATTATTTGATACGTCTTACTCACATTAGTGCTCATATTATTCATGTAAGAGAAAAACAATGAAGTCAGTATTATATTCTTTTATATAGAAATTGTTGTAATATTATAGTAAAATAAAGATTTGTTACAAATTATTATTATTTTTATTATTGTTGTTGTTGTTGTTGTTGTTAAAAATATCATAATAATATGTTAATTATTTAAAAAAGTAAAATGTTAAATTACAATAATATTTTGCTAAATGCCAGTGTTTGTTACAGTTCTCTACTTCTAACAGAAATTATGGTGATTTCTAGTTTTATAGGTTGTATTTATTGTAAATTTGTTCAAATTTTGTCACCATAACTGAAGTTTTTATTTATTTATTTATTTATTTATTTATTTATTTATTGTCATAATGTAAAATAAATATGTTGTGAACAAAAAAGTAAAAATGTAATGTTAGGATTGTTGCTTGCTATCAAGGTATATGGCCAAATTTAGTTATTATTATTATTATTATTATTATTATTATTAATTAATTAATTAAGTAATTAATTTATTTATTTTTTGTCATGTAAATATTGTCATATTAGTTTCAATACATCTTACTCACATTAGTGCTCATATTATTTATGTATGAGAAAAACAATTAACTCAGTATTATATTCTTTTATATATAAACTGTTGTAATATTACAGTAAAATAAAGCTGTAAAAAAATGAGTAAAAAGTATAGCACAGGGAGTCAAATGAATTTGTAAATAATTTTTGAAAGGATTCATTTAAAAAAAATCCAAATTCAATTCACTCAATTACTGTAGGTAGGTAAACTACAGTCAAGTACTTTATTTGTATCTTGATGCTAACTCTTTTTCAGAAGGCTAGCTTGACTGTGGTTGAACTATAAATTATGGTTTAAACCAGCCGTTTGACAAGCTACGGTTTGAAAGTAGCTTCTCCAACAGTGGATGTGACAGCGATTAATTGCAAAGCGAGGAGAAGAGGTAAAGAAAAGAACTGAGAGAGAGCGAGACAGAGATAGATAGAAGAGATGGCAGGAGTGTACGTGCTAAAGAAAGACAGCAAAGACGGGACTATTCCATCACACAAGGAAAGGCAGAAAGGGAAACGATATAAATGGAGCTTCCTGGCTCCTCAATCATTTTTCTCTGTCATAATCGGTTTATTCCATAACTGCTTCTCCTCACATCATCATTAGTCGCTGATAATGACATTATTCAATAGGGGAAGGAGAATTACGCCGCCGCCGTGCTATCTGATGAGTTTTTTTCTCTCTTCACGGCCATTTCCGCGGGCCTCTCATGCTCCGCTTTCAGCCAATAGAGTTTGTTTGTGATAGTAATTACAATTTAATGATGCCCATGTCCGTTGCCGTTATTGCTTGAAAATAACGTTATTATATCACTTCTTTATGCATTTGCCACAGAGTGGGTGTGTTCCGTAAATACCGCAGAATAAATTGGAGTGTCGGAAAACAAGTAACTTGATTGGTCTGGTCTGCTCACTGTGATGTCATAATGGAGGTGATTCGTTTGCGATGGTAAAGCAGGATATTTGCAGTTAGCTAGATTCATCGCAAATCAAAAGAACAGATATGAAAGCTTATGAAAGGGTCTTATCTAGCCAAACAATCTGTCTATTTTTTTTTCCCAAAAATTTGGTTTTTAAGCACAAAAGCTCGTGTAGCACAGGCTCTGGGATGCATGTCCACGATGCTACAATCTAGTGATGGGTCGTTCTTGAACGATTCGTTCATTTTGAATGTGACTCAGGAAGAACGAGTCGTCTCGGGGAGTGATTCATTCAGTCGCGCATGCGCAACATCCTATTAGGTTCTGCACTAGAAATAGTTCACCTGGTTTGCTGTCCTTAATGGAGGCTCGAACCCGAGGCTCGGCTTGAGCGCAGAGTTCAACCCCCCCATTGCGATATTACCTAGAAGGAGAATAACAGAAACAGGGGAGGAGAAGGGGAGGTGGAGGGATGCTGGAAGAACTGAGGCTGGGACGGTGCAATGAGATCTGCTTGTAATGATGATTGACAGGACTGAATGATTAGGCTCCCCCCGAACCTATGTTTGGAACATCATGAAATGACTCAAAAAAAGATTTGTTCATTTTGCTGAACGAGACTCAAAGGTCTGAGTCGGTAAAATGATCCGAGCTTCCCATCACTACTACGAATTACGTGTAAGTTCATCGTCTGTGTACTCCGGCACAAGGAGTCTGACATCAGCCAGTGCTCCACACAGAGATCTAATCTCATCATCATCCAGTCTGTCTGAAATGACATGAAGAAACAGAACAAACTGAGACAGACTAAATCCAGAAGAACTGTGGAAATGTCTTCAAGATGCTTCTAGAGACCTACCTGCAAAGCTACCCGAAAAACTATGTGCAAGTGCAGCTAGGGCAAAAGCTGCTTTAAATGCAAAGGATGGTCACACCAAATGTTGATTTAATTAATAGAAGTTAACTGATAAAGAAAATCTATTCATGCTATTATTTTTGACAGTATTCTCATTTTACAGCATTTTTACACCAGTGCCTAAAAACTTTTAACAGTGCTGTAGCTTTGCAGGTAGGTTTCTTGAAGCATCTTGGAGATGTTGCCACCGTTTTTCTGGGTTTAGTCTGTCTCAGTTTGTTGTGTTTCTTCAGATCATTCCAGACAGACTGGATGATGGTGAGATCAGATCTCTGTGTGGAGCATACTGGCTGTTGTCAGATTCCTTGTGCAAACAAAAATCTCACTGGAATATTACAATAAATGGCAAAATGAACATTTGGAAATGTAAACTGATATTTCCTACTGACACACCACAGCAAAAGATAGAAATAACTGACTTATCATTTTTAGCTGGTGAAAATACTAGTGTTCTAATAATTTTGGCCACTACTGTAAATATGTAAAAGTATTTGTAGTATACTTGCTTACTTTTAATCTTGTTTCTAGTCAAAATATGTAAACATTCTGGAGAAATTTAGTCTTTTTTTTGGGGGAAAACAAAAATAAATAAATAAATGAATTTTGCTTAAAACAAGTAATTATTTGTCAGTAGGGGTAAGACAAACAATCTTGTTTTAAGAGTATTTTTCTTACCCCACTGACAGATATTTGTAATTGTTTTAAGAAAAACACTCACTTAATTTAGAAAAAATACTAAATAGCTAATGTCATTTTGCTTATACGCTCTTTAAAATAAAGGTGCTTCACAATGCCATAGAACCTTTTTATATCTAAATGGTTCCATAAAGAACCTTTAACATCTGAAGAACCTTTGTTTCACAAATGGTTCTTTGTGGTGAAAGAAGGTTCTTCAGATTATAAAAAGGTAAGAAAAAGATGGTTGTTTAAAGAACCTTTGACTGAATGATTCTTTGTGGAACCAAAAATGGTTCTTCTATGGCACTGCTGTGAAGAACCTTTTAAAGCACCTTTATTTTTAAGAGTGTAGTGACTGCATCTTGATTGAAGAATTCTTATAACTTACTTAGTTTTGGCTTGTTTGTAGTCTAAATATCTAAGTAAGATAAGCCTTTTTATTTATTTATTTTTATTTATTTATTTATTTATTTATTTATGTTTGCATTGTTTGAATACATAAGTGTTCATATAATGTTCACATTTTTATGTACATCTCAATTTGTCATTATTAAAAATTGTGTGCGTATGTGTGTGTGTGTACCTACTTAACCATATTTTGGGGACAAATTTGCACACAAAAAAAAAGAACCTTAGTGATGTCTTCATTTGTAGAAAAACAATATAAAAACATACTAAACCTTTTTTTGAAATTGTTAAAATGCATAAAGTTTTCTGTAAGAGTCTATATAATAAAACAAGTCCATGTAATGTCCACATTTAGATAGCTAAGTAAACACGTGTGCATCTGTGTTTGTTTGTATTATATCAGCCACCCTTTCTTTCTAAATCTCAGCATCTACCATTTAAAAAAAAATCACATTTCAGTATCTTTATTATTGTAACTCTTTCCCCACCAGCGTTTTTGAAAAAAAGTTGCCAGCCACCACCAGCATTTTTGATCATTTTTACCTAAATTTCATGACTAACAGAATATTTTGTTGTATGAATATTTGAACATGCATCAGAATGAAGAACAGATGCTATATTTTTAATTCTAGCTTCAAGCATTTTTTATTTGTCAACAGTTGAATGTAGATACGTTTCATACAAAAAGCTGAGAAAATCGATGATCAAGTACCATGATCAAAGCAAAGATGCAGTTGATTGCTCCAATCAGCACCACGAAAGCTTCCTTTACGGCTTCCTGACCCTGGACCACAAAACCAGTCTTGAGTAGCACGGGTATATTTGTAGCAATAGCCAAAAATACATTGAGTCAAAATGATCAATTTTTCTTTTATGCCAAAAAAATCATTAAGATATTAAATAAAGATTATGTTCCATAAAGATATTTTGTAAATATCAAAACTTAGTTTTTGATTAGTAATATGCATTCTTAAGAACTTCATTTGGACAACTTTAAAGGTGATTTCCCCAATATTTTGATGTTTTTACACCCTCAGATTGCAGATTTTCAGCTAAATCTCAGCTAAACATTGTCCCAATAGAAAGCTTACTTATTTAGCTTTCAGATGATGTATACATCTCAGTTTCAAACAAATTGACCCTTATGACTAGGTTTTGTGGTCCAGGGTCACATTTGGAAGTTTTCAATTATATACTGTTTATGGTTGATAATCACATTTTTTTCATATGCATCTGCTTACATATGAGATCGCTAATTTTTGCGTCTTCCTCGCTTGTGTTTTGGATCGGGAGATTCTGGACTCATTCAGAAGATGCGCAATTGCACTCCCAGTGTGTAACAGTGAAAATCCAGAACATTCTGTGTTTGGCAGGAAAAGAGAAAAATCTGTAGCTATGGCCTTTAGCCCTTCTTATGTTTAAGTCTATGGGATTTTTTTACATGTTTTGCCATTTTAACACATCAAAGTCAAAGTCAGATTACTTTGGAAAGTTTTCGGAAAGAAGTTTTTGCAATATGACAATTCGCTTGTTAAAGGAGAAGTCCACTTCCAAAACAAAGATTCACATATAATGTACTCACCCCCTTGTCATCCAAGATGTTCATGTCTTTCTTCCTTCAGTCGTAAACAAATTATGTTTTTTGAGGAAAACATTTCAGCATTTTTCTCCATAAAAAGGACTAGTATGGTGCCCTGATTTTGAACTTCTAAAATTCAGTTTAAATACGGCTTCAAACGATCCCAAATGCGGTCGTAAACGATCCCAGCTGAGAAAGAAGGGTCTTATCTAGTGAAAAAAGACTGAAGAAAGAAAGATTTTCCTCAAAAAACATAATTTCTTTGCGACTGAAAACAGAAAGACATGAACATCTTGGATGACAAGGGGATGAGTAAATTATTTGTAAATTGTTGTTCTAGAAGTGGACTTCTCCTTTAAGGGTATTTTTTCTCCCCTTACATTAAAAGTCAGTGGACTGGAATTGACGAAACCAGTTGAAACACTCTTTTCTTTTATGTCCCACGGAAGTCATACAGGTTTGGAATGACATGAGAGTGAGGGTTTTTGGGATTTTCTACTACTCCTTTAATACTTTAATTATTTAACACATAAGCAATAATAGTAGTGATGCTTGCCTTAAGAAACACCACTAATAAAATGAGAATGATTGCCTGCTTCTTCTTTAAACTTACATCATCACATTAAGAGCTATTTGCTCGCTAGATCCAGATTCAATTGAAAAGTGGATTAGAAATTAGCCTCGGTATTAATCCTTTGTTCGGGACTTGCGATAATCTGAGTCTAGGAGTGCAGCCCATATGAATCGAAACATTAAAAACAGGAAGTTCGAGACTGACACCAACGCTAACGGCCAGAACGGCACCGTCAACACCGTCACCGCGAATCTCTCAGAACAACGCACGTACGCTAAGCCTTCAGAAGACATTTCTTTGCGTCCCAATCAATGCGCCGATGATGATAACAAGCTTTCAGCCTCTGTCGGAGGCCCGAGCTCTCCTCTATCGGCCAAAGTCATCAGCGGAATTTTCTACAGAGACTCGAGGGGGGGGACACGCTACGGCACGGCGTGACAAATACGGCAGGCGGTGCGTCAAGAAGATAAGCTCTAAATAATGCCACTCTGACACGGGAGAGAGAGAATGGGCAGATGAGGCCAAGCCATGCCATTCTGACAACACAGAGATGTTTCAGGCCCCGTTAAATGTATTAAAACGCTTAATGCAGGCATGCAGACGGAATCCGTGGGGAATCGGGGGCGTAGGGTGTTTTATCCCATCTTCCGATGGCCCTTTTTTGTTTTCCATAAGCAATTAACAGCGTAGTGAACGCCGGAGGAGAATCAGAGTGACAGTGTGAAGAGAACATACCTGTCAAAAGCCCCTACGGAGCAAAGATAGGGCGGAAGAGAGACAGATCGTGCTTGTGTACATCCCAAGAGTGCCCCATCTGTGGAAATGAAAGAAAGAGTGAGAAAGATAGATAAAGATGGTGTGGATAAAAGGTGTTTATTGGATTATGAGTGGTACATGGGATTCACAATGCTGGTATTGTTTATGATGTGATAAGTAAGCGTGTGTGTGTGCGCATGTGTGCACACTGTGATGTTGATCATGTTTTGTTTAGTCTGCCAGACCGCAATGCTGTGATGAAGTAGAACCCTGTTCACACACACACACACACACGTTTGTTTTTGTGAATTGTGGGGACTTTCCATAGACTTCTATAGATTTTATACTGACCAAACGATATTGTCTATCTCCTAACCCAACCCTGACCCTAAACCTAGCCCTCACAGAAAACATGTTTGCATCGTTACACTTTCAGATAAACACCATTTACTTTTTTAAATAATTTTTTTAACATTTAACATGTCAAAAATTTCAGGTTTTACTATCCTTGTGGGGACATTTGGTCCCCACAATGCAGCAAAAACAAGTACAAAAACACACACACACATTCATACATAATACATTTTCACAAAAATCCAATGGCAACAGGCCTTATTATTCCTCATGACACTTTAGAATGTTTAAATATCAGTATTTTTATTAACTAAAATTAAATCTATTTACTAAACCTATTTGGTAGCTGAAATTAAACTTTAATTAAAAAACTAAACTGTACTAAAATACTAAAACTAAAATTGATACAACAATCAATGAATGAATGTATAAATAATATGAGTGAATGAATAATATGAGTGAGTGAGTGAACGAATGAATGAATAATATGGGTGAATAATTGTATGAATGAATATGAATGACAAAATTACATAAAAACACAATTACATAAAGCGCTAAAAATTACCAAAATGAAAACGAAAACTTAAAAAATAAAACACAAACCATTTCAAAATATTAACAAAGCGCATAAAATGACTTAGATTAAAATAAAAACTTAAAATATAAAACAAAAACCATTTCAAAATATTCATACTTTTACACTATATACTAAAATAAAAGCACAGTGTCAACCATAATTGAGAAATGGAAAAAAAAAAACTAAAAATAAATAAATAATAATAATAAAAAAAAAATGTTTAAAACACATGCTATGTTCTTAGGAATGAACTGTTTAATTTAATTATTTATTTAAACAAATATCATGAATTATAATATATATATATATAGTTATTTATTTATTTATTTATCATGAATTTTTAGTAAATTACTCTTGTAAATGGTCAATTACTTACATAGACAGGCATGGAAATCAATTAATGAACTGAACTAAAATTATGACTTTGTTTATTATTATTAGTAGTAGTAGTAGTCGTAGTAGTAGTAGTAGTAGTATTCATTTATCCAAATATAATGAATTGATATTTATTAGTGAGTGTGGTCAATTATTTATATGGACATGAAACACTGATTTAAGTTGATTATTGTAATGTATTTATCATAAAAATGTATCAAGAATTACTAGTAAATTACTTTTATAAATTACTGGTCAATTATTTACCTGGAAATTAAGTACTGAACTGAGCTGAAATTATGTTTTGTTTGTTTTTGTTTGTTTGTTATTATTATTATTACAACAAATATAATGAATTGATATAAATTATTGAGTGTGTTCAAATACTTATGGACATGAACATGGAATACTGATTTGAGTTATTACTAGTGAATTACTTTTATAAATTACTGGTCAATTACTTGCATGGACAGACATGGACATTACTGATCTTAGTTGAAATTATGATTCTTTATAAATAATAAATACTAACATTAACAAAAAAGTCTTGTGCAACAGGTTGTGATGGCGGAAGATAATAATAAAAACAGTGAGATGGATTACAAGGTCTAAATTTGTACAACTTGCACATATATTCAAAGAATGAACACTAAAAAAATATTACAGATAGACTCAAGAATGTGTCTTGTTTGACCAGCCCCTCTTGCGGTTTAAGATTATACTTCTATTTAAGATTATACTTAGATTCTTCTCCAACGTGCAGCATTATCTTCCCCTGCCTCACTCTCTCTCCCCTATTAACATGTTGTGGATGATGGCAGGTCGGACACAAACACACTCTCTGTGCTCCAACCGCCTGTTACTGTGTCCTTGGCTGGGCCACAATTAATTGGCTTCTTTAAAACTTGACTTAATAAAAAAACACACACATCTAAGAGGAAATAGCTGGGAAGGATCAGAAGCAAACAAGATCCTAGACATAGAGAAGAAAAAAAAAACAGAAAGAAACGAACAAGAAATAAACCCAAGCAATCTATCTCTTGTCCCAATCTGCTTTGGCAGGGGGTGAGGAGCTCTAATGCCAGAACAGGCAAACTCCAAACACAAAAAAAGCCTTATCACTTCTTACCGCACAGATTAAACACGACCCTGTCGCATCATGTTCAGATACCGCACTGCCGCCGCTGGCTATGAGGATTGAGTGAGTGAGTGTGTGTCTGTCAGTACGTCTCTGTTTGTGGAGAAGTTATACTTCAAGAGCTGTCACAAAATGCCTAAATGAACTAAGAATTATTTAATACATAACAAGACTCCTTGGATTTGGAAGAAAAGTCAAAAGTGTGGGGTCGGTAAGATTATTTTAAAGTTTTTAGATGAAGAGTCTTATGCTCACCAAAATTGATCAAAAATACAGAAATATAAAAATAGTTTAAAATAACTGTTTTATATATATATGATTTGATCTTTAAAATTATTTATTCTTAAGAAGGCAAAGCTTAATTTTCAGCATCATTATTTCAGTCTTCAGTTTTACATGATCTTTTAGAAATAATTGAAATACACTCATTTTGTGCTCAAGAAACATTTCTTATTATAAATATGAATAGAAAGTATAGGTTCCTAGCAAATTCAAAATGTTTAGTGCAAAAACTATAAATGTTAAATATGTAGATCACTTTTTTTTTATCAAAATAAATGTAAATGTAACAATATAGCTGCATTTAGCGATTACCTGGTTTCATGCGCTTTAAGGCCATTTAAGCACATATCAAAAAAGACATTATTTAGCAAGCTTGTAACCACCTAAATCAATGATTTAAAAAAACTACTTCTGTCAAATCCACGTAATTTACCATAGAAATATGATGATTTTTAATGTTTATGACTGTTATAGTGCCAGCTGTGGCTCCTCTTAAAACTTTGCATGCTTGTTTAGAATCACCTGTCACATGTGCTCAGCAGGTTTTGTGAAGTTTTGAGTTTTCCTTTAGGCTTTATAGGATTTGGGGTAAATTTGGAGAGGCCCTTCTTATCTAAACGACCCCGTTATAGCTTCCCAAAGGGTAAATTTTAACATTTTTTGATAATTATTGGCCTAGAGAGTCCTGAGAATTGTACTGCAGCGTTTTTTTTTTTTTTTTTTTTTCTCAGATTAAGCGAAAACCTAGGACTAGTTTGCAAAAGTACATTTATATCTTCTCAATCATTTAACAAATGGTTTGATTGACAGCAGTGGTTCTACAGGCAAAGTTGTCCGGAATGAGGAGTTCTATCGTTTAATTGATCGGCCAGTGATGGCCATATTTTTTGAGATATGCAAATGTCCTCATAGACACTTATGGCACTTTGGACTAAGACCGTGCACACCGATTGTCATGCTGATAAGACAAATGGTTGCGCACTTCTAGCAATTTTTATGTTTTTTTTTTTTTCCTCTTATAGCACCACCAAGTGGCCAAGCACCACAATGTTTGTTCCTGTGATCTCAGATTGAGCTCTTGCATAAGTGTTCTGAGTTTGGCAGAGATACATCATTCCGTTCAGGAGTTACAGGCATAACGTTTTGGCATCCCTTTGCGACAGTCGAAAGTTTTTTAGTTATTGGTATTCACTCTGCAGAGACTCTCTCTGCACTGGTTCGGTTCCGATTGGGTGAAAAACCTAGGAGTAGTTCTCAAAAATATGTTTTTCAAAAAATCAAAAAAAAAAAAAATAAAAATACATTGACCATTCTAACAATTACAATAGGGTTTCAGCGCTACACACTTGAACACGTAAATATGAAAAAAGAGTGAACAAATGTAATTCACTGTGAAATTGGGACAAATAATGCAGGTGTTTTACAAGTTTCAGGCTAAAAACACAAGTCTGTCAACAGTTTCTAGTTCAGGAGATGCTCTGACACATGACACTAAGTTCCCACTGGCACTAAAAATTCATTCAGATTGGGAACTAGTTGCTGGAACAAATAAGTGCTTTTTGGCTAGTTTGCAGAGGGAGTGAAATTACCTACTGGTGCTGTCTTTGGCATAACAATATTAATTTTCAACAATATTCAGTATTTAGGATATTCTATAAATTTGTATAGCTTATTCAAGTATCGCTATAATATTTCATAATATAATAGTTGATATATTGCAGACATTCACAAGCAGCTAAAATGTATTTATTTTATTAGCAAAAGTGTTACAACAATATGACGTGACCCCTTTCATGTAAAATGAAATAGTTTTTATTAGGATACTGATATGACTGGAGTGTACATAATTTTTATATAATAACTAGTGCTGTCAATCAATAAAAAAAAAAATAATAATCACTTTTTTTCTGAAATTAACTGTGATTAATTGCGATTAATCACATCTAATATTAAAGTTTTTAAATATACTTTTATACTGCAATAATTTCACATTCAATATTCAAATTAATGTAGAAACAACATAAAAGCAGTATTTGTTAAATATATACATATATATTTAACATTATATATATATATATATATATATATATATATATATATATATATATATATATATATAAATATATATATATATATATGTATACACACACTACCGTTCAAAAGTTTGGGGTCAGTAAGACTTGTAATAGTCTTTAAAGTAGTCTCTTATGCTCATCAAGGCTGCATTTATTTGATTAAAAAAAAAAAAAAAAAAAAAAAAACAGTAATATTGCAAAATGTTTTTACAATATAAAATAATGTTTTTTTTATTTTAACATACTTTAAAATATAATTTATTCCTGTGATGAAAAGCTGAATTTTTATCAGCTGTTACTCCAGTCTTAAGTGTCACATGATCCTTCAGAAATCATTCTAATATGCGGATTTATTATTAAAATGATCAATGTTGGATAATATCAACAGCTGCCAAATATTTTTTGGAACCTGTAATTTTTTTTTTTTCAGGATTCTTTTATGAATAACAAGTTTAAAAAGTACAGTGTTTATTCAAAATATAAATATTTTATAACAATGTAAATTATTTATTATTAACTTTTAATAAACTTTTAATTATTAACTTAATACATCCTTGGTGAATAAAAGTATTAATTTCTTAAAAAAAAAAAAAAAAGAAACAATAAAAATGTACTGACCCCAAAATTTTGAACGGTAGTGTATATATATATATATATATATATATATATATACATATATATATATATATATATACATATAACATATATAACATTTATTAGACTTAATAAAATCTTCTAACTTAAGTGAACGTAAAACAATCTTCACCTAAACCTATTACTTACCTGTGCCCTTCAGCAAGTAGGAAATATACAGAAATTGAATACATTTTTTAAAAACTATATGCTAAATTACAAATAGAAGAATCCTTAAAGCTACAAAATATATATAGTAATTTCCTTTTTTTTTCTTTTGTTCTTTTATTTGTAGTTGTCACAGCAGCTAGGTTATTAGGTTATGTGGCAGCTATTACATTAAGAACTTCCCCTACTGAAAGTGAAGCGGATCTGACCCGCATGCTTGTAGTTTCATATCGCACTTGAATACGAAATGATACAGTTTGCAGTGCGCGCCAACGCATTGTGTGTGCAACTGAAGCATGAGTGCTACGAGCACAGTATAACAGCTGACAGGAGAGGTAAATTCGTTTTTACCGACATATGGCCTGACAACATCTCATCCAGCCTGATCTCACTGCAATTCGTACGTATTTTACAAGGTGGCTAATACGTACAAATTCATACGACCTCACTCATATGAATTCATACGTTTTTTGCTAAATCCAAAGTATTTTATGAGTTTCGAATTCGTATGAATAATTGTTGTTCTACTAAAGCTCCCTTGTCACTTTCCCGCGCTTGTCTGACTAGCGCCTGGCTCTAAAGCAAAGTTGGAGAGTGCATCTGAAAAGTCTCCCAACTGATGTGGTCATAAAGACATTCTGCGACTAAATAAACACACTTCTTGTTAAGAAAAAAAGAGACAGAAGCAGCAGAGTTGTGAGTGGGGTGGCCAACCGTGGCCCCACTCTTGCGTTAACTGCGTTACATATTTTTAATGTCGTTAAACTGGAAAAAATAATCACCTGTGTTAACACGCTCATTTTGACACCAGTATAATTGACATTAAAGAGCACATCATTTTAAACAAGTACAATCAGCTATCTTATGCATAAAACTTATTTTAGGTGTACGCCCCTTTGAGAATTGCTTAACTGAAGCTAACAAAAGCTCCATACAGGAGTGAAGGAAACAGGTCAGACCCACAGATGGAACCCAAAAGATGGTAGAGAAGCATCAGGAGCCTGCATCAGGGTAGCAGCTGGGTATGAGAGGACAGTATAGTAGGTAGAGAGGGGGCGAGGAGAGAGGAGAGGGTGGAAAATGGGGAGAATTCAAGAGAGGAGTTTTAAAAGCAGAGCGGACGCAAAACCTGTTTAAGAAAACCCCACTGGAACCACAATCTGCCTCCCCACCCGACCATGTGTGTGTGTGATTTACCAACAAAGAGAAGCGTACCAGCACGGCCGGTCCCAGATATACACCCACTCACACACATTTATACACAACTTCACAGGACTTTCCCAACACTCATGGATGTGTAATTGTATAACTCATAAAAACAGGGATCGCCGATGGCCAAACATGCACATATACTCCTACGACACAAATATTGTTAGGAATATAATCACAAACAACTTCACAGCAGAAAACACTCACACATAGTTCACAGACTGAACCACGTATGTCACATTTATGGACTATTTTCATGTTGTCCTTATTATCTTTCTGGGTCTTGAACATGTCAGTTGTGTTGAAGTCTATGCAGGGTCAGAAAGCTCATCAAAAATAGCTTAATTTGTGTTCCGACAATGAAAGGTCTTACAGGTTTGGAACGACATTTGGGTGAACAATTAATGACAGAACTGTCAATTTTGGGTGAACTATCCCTTTAATATTAAGGGGTGTTTTTTTTTTTTTTAGGAGTTTAGCTGTATACGGTCGCTGGGCATCAGTGCAACTTGCCACATTAATATCGACATTATTTTGTGTACAAAATCCACTGACAAAGCAGCGATATACCCCAAAGCAAACACATTCACATGGATTCATACTGTATATATTCATAATTCAAGCTGTGTATTATTTGCGATAATCTCTGACTGTCCTTGGGGATTACAGATGAGTGAAGCACTAATACACAATAATCCTCCCCCTCAAAACACACAGTCTCTATATGACATCACTGTCTGCTTTGTGACCTCACAGGGTCATTCCCCTTCAAAGATCTTTGATGCTAAAGGCCTTTTATGTCCATTTTTCCAGTTGTATTTTTTATGATGTAGTATCATCAAACCCACTCTTCATATTTTACGTCCTACATCTTTCTCAGCTTCCTCCCCCTCTTGCTCTCTGGTCTCGGATTGGGACATATCTTTCCTAGTCTCGTCCAGCCTCAATAACATACAACAAAACACAAGGGTCTGCTGATAAAAACACAAAAACAGAGAGATAGCAAAGATTTATGAGTTCATCCGCCCCCCTTCGCCCTGGGCTTAATCATTTCTTTTGTTCCCCTGAATTCAAGTTTTCAAGAATCTTGTAGCTTCACACAAATATAGGACTTTCATAGCTTTTCATAACATATATATATTATATCTTTATTGCATTTGTACAAATAATTGATTATGTGGTATAAACATGGATAACCTGTTTTGTTCTGTTATTTTGAAAGGAAATACTTCTAATTTGTCTATGCATACTATGTAGTGAAATTTGATGTATTTAGTTATAGTAGTTAGTTTAAATGCCTTAGTTTAATATCAATTATATATTCCTATATTTTCCTAAAGTTTCAAGGGATAGTTTACCCAAAAATAAAAATTCTGTCATTAAAGGTGTCATATGATGCGATTTTATGATGCGATTTAAAACAGGTCATTCAAACTCACCCCCACAAATCTACATCACTGTGTGGGAAGATTTGCATAACACCACCCAAATATATATGCAACAACAGAGCCGTAACTTTTATTCTCGCTGTAGTATTGTTCCAGCTACCACCATGTTGTGGAGACGCTGTGTTGTTTCGTGCAAAAGCAAAACTACTTAGTTTGGCCTTTCAAATGAGTACACAGCTAGAAATCAGTGGTTAATTTATATTTACAACACTGTTGAAGAACAGTACAACGCAAATATCCAAGTGTGTGCAGCGCATTTTACGGAGGACTGTTTTCTGAACCTGGGAGAGTAGCCTACAATGCCAACTGTGCACACTATAAAGTGGGGCAATTCCAACTTTGCATGGACAGTCTGGCACATCTGACTCACAGCCTGTAAGTACGTTTTCATATTTAAAGCATTTACACATGCTTGAGGTATTCGACTCTGCATAGACAGCAATGCAACTACCACGTTCAAGACCCAGAAAGGTAGTAAGGACATCATTAAAATAGTCCATGTGACATCAGTGGTCTTTATTCAACAATTTCTTCTTCTTCACAAGAATACCACAATGAAACTGAACATGGACTAACCCTTTAATACTGTTTCCATATAAATTTCACCAAATGGCTGTTGTGAGTTTGTCTACATGATTACAAATAATTTTGGAAGATAGAGTTTTGAGGGAACCAAAAAAAAAAAAAAAAAAAAAAAAAAATCTGTTGTGCGGTGATAAACCAAACAACTACACTCTTAAAAATAAGGCGCTTTAAAAGGTTCTTCTCAGTGATGCCATAGAAGAACCATTTTTGGTTCCACAAAAAAAAAAACATTCAGTCAAAGGTTCTTTAAAGAACCATCTCTTTCTTACCTTTTTATAATCTGAAGAACTTTCTTTCACCACAAAGAACCTTTTGTGAAACAGAAAGGTTCTTCATATGTTAAAGGTTCTTTATGGAACTGTTTAGACACAAAAGGTTCTTCTATGGCATCGTGAAGCACCTTTATTTTTAAGAGTGTATGAGAAAGATGGGTGTGCTTAGCAATATAATTTAATTCGATTTAGCCCTTAAAAAAATGAATATTAATTTTGAATATTTGTAAAATCATATACTCAGGTCAAATGAGGACTCACCTCATATCAAAAGCCTACACTCTAAAAATGCTGGGTTATTGTATTAACCCAAATGCTGGGTTCAACGTGTTGGATCATTTTATTGGGTTATTTTAATATTTTTTCTGACCCAGGTGCTGGGTAGTTTTTCTGTAACTACATTGCTGTGTCATTTTTAATGCTGGGTTATTTTTTTTTCTAACCAACTGTTGGGTTGAGACCAACTGTTGGGTCTCTGACGAAACAACCCAGCTGCAAAAAAAGTAAAAAAAAGGCTTTTTAAGTCGTCTACAGGAGAAAGCAGTTTTTAGCGCCACCAATTTGCACTACTTTAGCGAAATAAAGGTTTGTATACATTTTATTCCATTTATAAAGTCTTTACTGTGCTGTAAATGGTATTATTTTACGCAACACAAGGATGAGATGTCAGTACACTGCGTCAGCAGCAGTTGTTTTGCAGGATGGAAACACTTTTTGCCTTGCTTAAAATGAATTTTATTTGTTATTGTACTGAGTTTAATCTTAAAATATGTTCTCTAATGTCAGTCCTGTTTGTTTATGGGCAGTTTTTGGAGTCATGGCATCTTTCAGCTATGAGTGAAACGCAAGGCTGCTGTTTGAAGTTCACAGTTACTCCGGTGAACAGCAGCCCTTCATAGGCTCAGATTTCGGTGACACACCAGCTTGAGAATTTAGTGCTATTTTGCTAAAAAGCGATTACACAGTAAAATTAGAATTCTACTTTTAAATGTTACATTTTTTTAGTCTAAAAAGCTAGTTTAAATGTGTGTAATAGTGCAAGCTTTGTTGTATTTACCCAAATAAACTCAATTTGTCTTGTCTTTTTGCTTAATAATAAATGTTCATTTTTTGATTATTGTTGTTGCCTCTAGTAATTCTGTGTGTGTTTTTATAAGTTCCATTCCATGGTAAACCAGCAATCTAATAATTTATTTAAAAATAGCTGACTTAAATAAAATAACCCAGCAAAAAACATTTAACCCAACCAGCTGGGTCAAAATAACCCAGCATGTGTTCTGTCCAATATTTACCCAGCACTGGGTTGCCAAATAACCCAGCATTTTTTACAGTGAAGTGTTGAAATCAAATGATTGGGAAAAAAAAAAAAAAAAAACATGCAACCCCTATGTTGACATTCTCATTCGTGAGGGAAAAAAAATCATGGCTGACTATTCATTTTTCAACAACGGCTCCCCAAAAAGTTTTCATTTTGCATGATGTTGCATTGATGCTGCAAGATGTCAGTTCAAATCTAAGATAAAACGACTTCTTTATTGACTTGTATTAATTATATAACATACTTGTATACTATTAATCCATAGCTTAATGAGAATTTGTTCATAAGCTCATCAAGATCACATCATATTTAATGCAGATTTCTTGCAAACTCCAAACCAATCCTGAATTATATTCTTTACACTTAATGTAATTCTGTATGGCAGCACTGGAAGTAGGGAATACAGCTAGGTGGTTCTTATGCTGGATTGCTGCTTTGTTTACTTTAATTGGCCAGCTAGCAAGATAACATGAGCCAACATAATCAAATTACCACAGAGCACAACAAAAACAGAGTCAGAGAAAAGAAAAAAATTAAGATTCATATCATAAGCTAACAGTTTCAGCCACAAATAATGAATAGAATGAGAGCAGAAGTCAAGAAATTTCAGAAAAACTGCATTATCAATCAATCAATAGGGAGCAAATTAAATAATAATAATAATAATAAAAATTTCACTTAAATTTAAGTAGATTTCTACATGTTCACTGCAGAAGCCATATACAAGTTTCCCAATCCGCTCTGCGCTGCAAAATCCTGCATATAAATTACAGAAACATCTGCAGAGTGGACTGCAAAAATATGCCTGCTATAAACACACACACAAACACACAAACTTGTAAATTGTTCATGGCCAAATACCCATGATGCAGTAGAGTATCAAAGTCGCCGCACACGCTCGGCACTGACCGGAACCGCGTATATTCACTCTCTGAGGCGGCAGCCCCATACCGGTTATCAGGGGCCCAGCACTGCTCACATTGCCTCAACAGCACTAGGGGAAGTTAGGCACTGCAGAGGATTGTGGGGGATCAACATTTGTCCGCCGTCTCTCGCTGTCACTCATCATTACAGCTACCACCATCAATGTAATGTGTGTGTGCGTGTGTGTCCAATGTGTAAGCGAGCCAAAGAAGGAATCGCTCGCTGAATGTGTGGTCTTGGTGCAATTGGCTTTACTGTATCCCTTACACACACAGATACAGGCAAACATACACTTTTTGCCCCATCTCTACAGGCTATTTGCGGAAGCTAAGTAGCATTTTGCGCTGGATGCTAGCGTCGTAGACGGTGAGTGGGCGGGACTAAAGCCCGGAGGCATTACAGTCTTTTATGTCTATGAGAAATCAGACGTAGGCTGAAGAAATGGGGGGGTTACAAACGTGCAAAATGGCCTCCAACCACTCTGTCGCAAAACAAAACTGTCTTTTCTGGACCACCAACGAGACCAACACCCCGCGTGATTTTCTTTGCACTTCCCTTTAATTGGTGTTAACCAGATTAGCGGCGTCAAAGGCTACAAACGTTGACGTCGAAACAACTCGGGCCCTGTGGCAAAATCTCCAATGCAAAGCAAGAATGGCTGTTTCAAAAATGCTAAACACAAATAAACAAATGGCTGAATAAAAGCTAAAACGTGCGCTAATGCTTTCATAATCAAGCAGATACAAAAACCAAGGCGTTTTGAGAACAATTCCATTTGCTCGAGCTTTATTATGACCAACAACAAAGACCCTGGAATTGATATGTTCTAAATAACATCTCTATAGCATCTTCCAAGCCCATTCAACAGAAAAAAAACATCCCAGCATTCTCCTCAAAAGTATCCTATTCAAGCAAGCACTGTGAAGTTCATGTTGACAGATGATCTCTGTGGAAATTGAGACAATAATTACACAGATTTATACGATTTTCCGCCTTGTGGGTTTGGAAAAAGTTAAATGAACAAACGGAAGTGATAGTCGGACTGTGTGGGATATGAAAGTGAGACGGGGTGGGTGTGATTACGTATCTCTCTGGGTAAAGTGGCCTCCAAATCATGATGCTGCGGTCAGCTACAAGCCTAAATGCCAAATATTCAGACAATCAGTCACTACTTTTTCCATGGACTGTATATACCGAACAATTCACTTTGATATTTGCCCATTTGAGACTAAAAACACCAATTTTATTTCCATGATGTGATGCATTTCAGTGTTAAACTGAATGTTAAAAAAAGGACGTGGGATTTCGTTGATATTAATTTGATATGCTTTGGAAGATATATTTTATCTGTATGTGTTCTCTGGACATCATATCCACAACTTTGCATTAATGTGATGCTACCAGTAGAAACACAGAAACTATTTTATTAATTACATGTAGGCGTATGCAAAAAAGCTGTAGATGGATAAAACAAGATGGGGAAGTGCATCAAAACGAAACGAAAAGTATATTTTTAGATTTGATTCTGTTCCATTCATATAGCAAGTACAGTATTTGTTATATAGTTCAGAATATTAATATTTTGTCATCTAAAATATATTAAATTTAAATGTTAATTACAGTTTTAACCCTGTGGGGTCTGAGGGGGTTTTGGGGCCCTGGAGAAGTTTTGACCTGCCTTGACATTTGTGTTTTTTTAGTATCCTAAAAACATAATGGCTACAGTCTGATTACGTTGTAATCAGCACAAACTGGGCTACAATAATATGTAAGCAACATGAATGTACCAGGTTTGAATATTCAAAAGATTTGCTTAAATACAACAACACAAACACAAAAATGACTTCTTAATGGCACAGCAGTCTTTGCTTTTTCCTTGTAGGTGTTCTTATTGGAACACTTAGAAGGTTTAAAACATTAATATTAGCATTTCAAAAAAATGGAAAATGTGTATAATATAGTATCTTAAAATCACTCTTGGGCATGTGTGCGTATGCACATTCAGTTTGAAATTTGTGCAAAATTTTCATTTATAGGTTCATATTATAGATATACTGTGCATCTCACGCCTTGTTTACACTTGGTATTAAGATGCGTTTTGGTCGATTGGATCAAAAGTGGACAATGGAGACACATACACGTTTACACCTGGCATTTTAATTTGTCTCTTCCGTCCACTCTCGACTAGTTCTGACCAGATTACCCCTGTGGCAGGGTTGCAAGGTTTTTACAACAAAACCCACCCAATTGCTTCTCAAAACTAGCCCAAAACCAGCCCAATCGCGTTTTGAGGGGGGTCCACTCATTAAAAAGGGTTTTTTTTTTTTTTTTTTGTCGGGGTTCCCCTGGTAAATTTGCATTCCAGGGGCTAAATATGACATTACTGGGGTCACTTAAACCCGCAGACATGAAAAACAACCCCGCGGCAACAGTGTTAAAGTAGACCAATTCCACAGGAAAACCCAGCCGCCTTGGCAACACTGCCTCATGGTGCTGATTACGTCAAGAGGAAAGTGAATGGGTGGATTCCTATGTTGGCGTCAAAACACGTGCGGGAGGGCTATAGTTATTGCACCAATATTAATAATAAGCTCAGACAAATTTCACACATTCGCAAAATTAGACAAAAGAGAAAAATGCGAAGATTAGCCGCTTTCGTTTCAGCAGCGGTAGCCTTAAGATCCCGCTGAACACTGTGGATTCGCACTAGAAGTCAGGAGTGGTGGTTGTGGTCGGTACGTTTGATGATCATCAGTGGCTCGAACATTTTTGACCTTCGACCACCTCTAGATGTGGTTGAAAGTGGACAAGCTCAAAATGTTTTATACCTGTACTTAGCATTGTCACAAATGCATGTTTATACCAGGGCCTACGTAACAGGGCCTCAGACTCACCAATGCATCATAATTGTAGATATGTCACCAAAAATATTGCTTTATTTTTTGGACTTTTTAGATAATCAGTCTAACACAGTGGTTCTCACTGGGGAGGCATAACAAAGTTTCAGGATGACTTTTTAATTTTTATTAAAACCATCATTTACAGAAATTAATAAAATCATAAAACACCATGGGAATTTTTATAATGAATATACAATTTCCTTGTTATGCCTCTAAAATATCTCAAATATTTTCTTCAAAATATTTTATCGGTAGTTTATAATAAAATGCTTTATTAGGAATTGATTCGATGGTGAAAAGATGGATATATGGAAGTATGGATATGGAAATATTTATACATAATGAAGGCAGACTGGAATCAGGGTTGCCAGGTTTTTACAAAAAAAAAAAACACCCAATTGCTACTCAAAACTAGCCCAATTGCATTTCAGAGGGTATCCCCGTTAAAAATCGCATTCTAGGGGACAAAATACACGTTTTTTTGTGTGGGGGTTCCCGTGGTAAATCCGCATTTCAGGGGCTAAATATGACATTACTGGGGTCGCTTCAATCCACAGTCATCAAAAACTATCCACGGCAACAGTGTGAAAGTATGCCAATTCTACTGGAAAACTGCAGACTTGGTAACACTGGCTGGAATGCGAACTTACATTATCATGAGAACATCCTAACGTATTATTTTATTGGTGCTACATTTATTCCATTCTGTCATTAATTACTCACCCTCATGTTGTTATATCCAAACCTGTAAGACCTTTATTCATCTTCAGAACACAAATTAAGATATTTTCGATGAAATCTGAGAACTTTCTGACCCTGCATAGACAGCAATGGAACTACCATGTTCAAGGCCCAGAAAGGTAGTAATCGTTAAAATAGTCCATGTAACACCAGTGGTTCAACCATAATTTTATAAAGTTACGAGAATACTTCTTGTGCGCAAAGAAAACAAAAATAATGACTTTAATTCAATAATTTCTCCTCTTCCGTGTCAATCTTCGACGTGCGTTCACAGGACTATCATGCATTATGCAACTCTTGTGAACGTGCATCGATTGACATGGATTTTAACAATGTCCTTACTACCTTTCTGGGCCTTGAATGTGGTAGTTGTGTTGCTGTCTATGCAGGGTCAGAAAGCACTCAGATTTAATCAAAAATATCTTAATTTGTGTTCCAAAGATGAACGAAGGTCTTACAGGTTTGGAACGACATGAGGGTGAGTAATTAATGACAGAATTTTCACTTTTTGGGTGAACTGTCCTTTTAACTAACCCTTTGGATAATGTTATCCAATAGCCTGCATGGCCTTGATGATGTCATACAACAAGGAAATTTGTTTAGAGGTGAAATTATTAGAGTTATTAGAGCATGATGAAAGATTATTGAGAAAAACTAATTTTCCAGGAATGTTTAATAAGAAAATAGAGTCAATTTGATTTCTTGTTGACCTCCAGTAGCCTCCATTCGATCCCAATACTGATGGGAAGACTAATGGATCTAGAATCCGCAGGACTCCGGAGAAAAGGATGTTTGATATCATTTGTTTAAGAAAGAAACAGGTTTATATGGTATCACAGGGAAAACCTCTATTCCATACAGCCATGGGTCAAAGTCAAACCGAAAGGGGAGTGTCTCTATGGACCAGACAAAGTCTGCCAAAATAAACCCTCACAAAATGCAGGAAACGAGCCCCCTGTTCCACAGGAAATCAAGTCGCCTGTCAAGCAGTCGCCCCTGACATCCCCATGCCCCGTCTCCCAGGTTACTGCGTATTGTTTACTCACTGTGAAAGGGTCAAAGGTCATCCAGACCAAATCTATTTCCTCTTTCGTTTCATTCTCTCATCCCCCCCGAGCCAGGGAGGAACAAAAAGCGAGAGAAAGGGGGGTACAGAATTAAAAAAAATAGATATATATAGAAAGAGAGAGAGAACGATCAGACGGGCGAGATAAGAACTGCGGGTAGGAGGAGGAAGAGCGAGGAAGACGAAGGAGAAGCGGAGGGGGCGGCTTCAGGGGTGTGTATTCAACTCCAGGCTTCCTCCTCTTATGCTAATGCAGCCAATTTCCCCTTTTATTTCATTTCTCGAGCTGAAATCTGCGATCTTTGATAAGGTTGCCACGGAGACCGCCTCTCGGGCGGGCGGATGCGGGCAGGCATGTGATGGAGATGTGCATGTGTGTGAGTGTGTGTGTGCAGGAGCAGTAGGGATGAATAATTTAAAACGGCAGCAGCCCAGAGAGATAAGAAGCCCAGACACACACACTCTCGCTCGCTCACTCACAAGCTCTCTCACACACACTCGCACAAAGCTCTCTCGGAGCTCGGCGGACAAAGACAGGTGACCCCACAAGGTCGGTTGGGGGTGTGTGAGGTGGGTTGATGATAGAGGGATGAAAGATGGAGGAAGAGAAGACACAGGGAGGACAACTCTCTCTGGAGAGGGACGGACGGGGGGTTCAAGTATTGATTTGAGACTTTGGAGTCACAGGGCCCGTTGAGTCTGTTTCCATTTCGACGATTCCTTTCCAACAATCTGCTGCTGATACATTCTCATTTGCTGCTCACTTGTGGAATGAGTCCTAATATAACTTAAAGGGATAGCTCACCCAAAAATTTAAATTCTATGATTACTTACTCACCCTCATGTTGTTCCAAACCCGTAAGGTCATCGATATAATAGTCCATGTGACATCAGTGGTTCAACTAATTTTATGAAGCTACAGGAATACGCTTTGTGCGTGAAGAAAACAAAAGTAACGTCTTTTTCAACAATTTCTTCTCTTCCGTGTCAGTATTCAGCACACATTCACGAAAGTACTATGACACATGACATCTGGGTTCCATGTCAGAACACCACACGTATATGTCCCGTGTAGAAGACTGACACTGAAGAGAAGAAACTGTTGAATAAAGTCGATGTCCTTACTACCTTTCCGGACCTTGAACGTGTCAGTTGCGTTGCTGTCTATGCAGGGACAGAAAGCTCTCAGATTTAATCAAAAATATGTTCATTTGTGTTCTGCAGATGAACGAAGGTCTTACGAGTTTGGAACGACGTTAGTAATTAATGACAGAATTTTCATTTTTGGGTGAACTGTCCCTTTAAGACAACTTAAAATGCAGGCCTTGCAATTAAGATCTCTGTACCATCTCAATTTGTCCTGATAGAAATTATATAGAGAGCAAATGAAGACTTTTAATGCTCAGAAGTTGGTCTTTCATAGCTTTCCTAGATATGCAATTTCAGTATTAACTGTTTGTCATTTTTCTCTAAAAATTTATTCTGAGACATTAAAAAAGACAAAGTTATAAAGATATAAAGTAAGAGTATTAAGAGAAAATATGAAATACTCTGATGAATTGGTATTAAGAAAAACTGAGATCGAATTAAAGTCTCTGACATTAAATCAATGTCTTGGTATCTAAGAATAATAGGTAGTCGTACAATGAATGTGGATGGCATAGCTATGATCGTTTGATTTTAATTAATAAGCAATATTTGAGTCTCTGACTTTTAATTGGTATCTTGGTGTCAGAGAATATAGTGAGTACAGTTGTGGAAGAGTACAGAGTTATAAAACTGATGTGGACAGTATGTTCTTTTATTGATTGATTGACTGTTGAGCAATATTTGAGTTCAAATACTTAACTATGACTTTCAGTTGGTGTCTTGGTATTTAAGAGAACTGACAGAATTCAAGACTACAGAGTTATAAAACTAACATGGATGGCATTTTGTAGCTCCGATAATGTGGTTTTGTTTTATTTGATGAGAAATAAGAAAACTCACAAGAAGTGAGTTCAGATTGAGATCTCTAACTTTTGATTGTTATCTTGAGTATCTAAGGCTACAGACAGTATTTAATACTACAAATTTGGATTGTATTGCTCTGATAATTTGGTATTTTTTTTTATTTGATTTGATGAGAATTATTATTTTTTTTAGTTCAGACTCAGATTTTCAATTTTGAATATAGATTTTGCCAAATCAGAGCACAGTTTAAGACAATTTTGACATTTCTGAAACTCTAAAGAAGACAAATTTGAGATTATCTCCTCTTTTTATCAGGAGAAAATCGGAAAAAAAAAACCCAGAAGCAGAAACAACTGAGATACTGAAGAGATCTAATATTTGTGACTTCTATTTTTCTTCTTCTTCTTCTTCTTCTTCTTCTTTTTTTTTTTTTCTTTTTTTTTTTTCACTCCTTGCGAATGTTTCCTGCTTCTCGGATATTTCTTCTGTGGAAGAAAAAAAAAAGAAAAAAAGATGCCAGTTATATAAGACTACAGCGTTATAAATCAATATATTTTCACAATTTTTAGAGGAATAAAATGTATGTATATAATCAAACAAATTATATATGAACTAATCCATCTGTAAAAACCTTAAGGATATATACAGGAAGAAAAATGTAAAGTTTGGTTTGTGTAAGTACTAGTGAAGTGGAGATTTATGGCTCAGTGTAGGAGAAAAAAATCATTTTGAGAAAACGGCATTTAAAAATATGTATTGTAATTGAAATCGATTGACACAAATAGACACCCAACAGTGTCTTTTGGATGTTTTATTCGACAGGTGTATGAAAAAACAATGTTTTTGCCTGCAGTGTCTCCCCTTAATAAGGTGTTTTTTTTTAGAGATTTAGAATTTCTGTTTTTAATCGATATCTTGCCAAATCAGAGCACAGTTTGAGACATTGCTGACATTCCTGAAACTCTAAAGACAAATGTGAGATTTCTGGTCTCTTTTTTATCAGGAGACAATCTAAAAAAAAAAAAAACAAGGCCTCAATTTGTTCTCCATTTAATCTCATTGTTGTATAGCAGAAACAACTGAGATAATGGATATATGTAATATTTGTTATTTCTTTTCTTTTCACTTCTTGCTAATGTCTCCTGCTTCTCAGATATTTTTCCTGGGGAAAAATAAATAAATAAATAAAAATGCCACTAATATTTAAGACTACAGCATTATATATAACTAAAGTGGAGGGTAGAGCTCTGAAAATTTGGCATTGTTTTATTTGACGAGCACTTTTGGAGTTCAAAATCTTGCAAATAAGAGCACAGATTGAGACATTGTTGACAATTTTGAGATTACTGGTCTCTTTTTTATCAGGAGAAAATCTAAAAAAAAAAAAAAAAAAAAAAAAAAAAAAAGGCCTCGATTTGTTCTCCATTTAATCTAATAGTTGTACAGCAGAAACAACTGAGATACTGGAGAGATCTAATATTTGTGACTTCTATTTCTTTCTATTTCTATTACTTCTTGCTAATGTCTCCTGCTTTTCAGATATTTCTCCTAAAAAAAAATTCTACTTATATTTAAGACTACAGAGTTATAAAACTAATGTGGGGGGTGCTCTAAAAATCTGGTATTGTTTTATTTAATTCGAATTTTTTGAGTTCAAACTCAGAATTTAGTTTTTTAATCTATATCTTGGCAAATCAGAGAACAGTTTGGGACATTGTTGACATTTCTGAAACTCTAGAGAACACAATTTTGAGATTACTGGTGTCTTTTTTCTCAGGAGAACATCTAAAAACCCAGGCCTCGATCGATTGTCCATTTAATCTTGTTATATAGCAGAAACAACTGAGATATTTGAGAGACCTATTATTTGTGACTTTTATTTCTTTTCACTTCTTGCTAATGTCTCCTGCTTCTCAGATATTTCTCCTGGGGGAAAAAAAAAGACAAGATGCCACTAATATTTGACTACAGAGTTAAAAAACTAATGTGGAGGGTAGAGTTCTAAAAATTTGGTATTTAGATTTTGTGTGTTCAAACTCAGAATTTCATTTTTTGATCTATATCTTGGCAAATCAGAGCACAGTTTGGGACATTATTGACATTTCTGAAACTCTCGAAAAGACAAATTCAAGATTACTGGTCTCTTTTTTTTCTTAGGAGAAGATCTAAAAAAAAAACGGAGGCCTTGATTTGTTCTCCATTTAATCTCGTAGATACCAAAAACAACAGATATTTGAGGGATCTATTATTTGTGACTTTTATTTCTTTTCACTTCTTGCTTTGCCTAAGTTGCAATGTCTTTTCGGATATTTCTCCTGAAAAAACTCGCAAGACATTTTACCAAACTGTGCTCAGATCTATCCAAAGTAATCAAATGATTTCAAAATAAGCTTAAACATTTCTCATCGAAATCTCAAGATACTTATATGTCTCAGATATGTCTCTCAAAATTCCTTGGAGACACAAATGAGACAGTCAATATTCAAACAAAACTGAGAACAGTTGGGAACAATAAAATTTTAATCTGGGTATTCCCAGACTCAACTCCTAGGTTGACGCCGCCACACACCCTCTGCATAACCTGATGACTTAGGGTTCAGTGCTGCAGTCACACGCTTAGAATTTGTGAACACTCCTACACAAACTTACCCAAGCGTTGTGTGCGTCACTGTGTGTGTGAGAGACACATGCAGGTCCATTCTGTTCTGACTCCTGTCTGTCTGCTTCAGCACATTGCTGTCTTTTCTAGCATCACACACACATACAAACACAGGTCATGTGCAGGTGAGCAGTTCAAATAGAGGTGTATGAGGCCAGCGCCTCTACCTGCAAAGCCGGCCAATCATAAACACACCACACAGGATGAATGCCGGGAGCCCGTACGTGTGATCCTCATTCAGGCATGACTGGATCATCCGTGCTGGCGCCAGTCAGACCAAAACACTACCTGCGGAACCAGCACACTTGTTGCGTGTGTTTGTGCATTTTTTATTTCGTTTTACCTCATATGTACATAGAGTACTAACTATTATATATATATATATTTCCATTTATTTTGCTTATGACTCTTTACATGTACACCAAGATTATGACATGGTGCGAAATGACATTAAAAATTGTCAAAATCGTCAAAATTAAACTATTGAAAAACCTCTTATGTATTGTACACATGTGGGACAGGAAGTCAAAAAGGGGACATCCTTTGATGTGGAACGTCTCATCCAAAGTGTTTTGTGCGTGTCCAGTAGCTTCCATCAACACTGCAAATCTTAAAAGAAGATTTCTACAGAAAAGCAGATCACCATCAGCGTGTGTTTTGTCTCCTCATATCGTGCCTGACATTCCAACCTGGGTCCCGGGACACTAAAGGCACACACGTACACATGCACACACACTAAAGCCTATAGGCACACATACATAAAGTTATTCAACAGCACATTTGGTGCATTGAAGTTCATCCTTTGAGCTTAGACTGCTGCACAGTACCTGTGCCAACCACATGGTGGCACTAGACACATTTGAAATGGACCCCGAGAAGGTAGTATTTCCATAAAGTGATAAAAGCCAAACACTGCACATACTGGAGCAAATAGATACTCTAGATAACAATAGCGATACAAACATTCTATACTGGCCCTCTCGAAAATAATACAAGATGAAACTCAGAATTGATCCGACTTCTGACAAACAGCATAACACTGAAACCACAAATGGTGTAAGGCTTTGAAAATGGCAGCTGATGACACACAAGAAATTTTGGGAGTTTGTTCAAAGTACAAAATACACACAGGGTGAGAAATACATTTAAATGCATTATTAAATTGAAATGTATATTAGGAAAACTACATTTTAAGGTCTGTTTGAGGCAGAGATGAAAGATGATGCTCTAAAAATCTCATTGAATCAATTTGGGTGTTGCACGGAAAACATCGTATTGTTTTTATAATTCCACATAATCAGAGGTATTTAATCAAATTATTTGGCAAAAATCAAAACGAATTAATAAAAGGGTGGAAATGATATTTTTTCTTCTCTCAGTAAAAGTGATCAGTCTTGGATTTACATCAAACCATTCGAATGCATTCTCCTTCTATTTGTCTGTATAATTATTACATTTTGCAATCATTTTCTATTGGAGCGTACAGTGTGAAAAGCAATTGTAGGCAAGCAATTAAATCAGATGTTAATTAAATCTGATCTTGTGTTTGTACATTAATTAAGCTGCAATTTTAATCTAGTAAACCCCGACAGTCTAATAAGAGATGTGGAAATGTGTGCAGGCGCAGAATTAGCTCATTTCATGCCTGTAAATGCTGCTTTTTATTTGTTCATCTCATCAGCGCGAGAACGGAGCGCGGCACAATTCCAGCCTCCCCATCGCAATTATCGGCCAAGTTAACAGAAGGTCAGCCATTATCTAGCTTCATTATTTCCCGGCCTAATTCTCGAACCTGGAAGAGACACACGCAGGAAATAAAGCCGGAGCGAGAAAGTATCCAAATTATAGACGCAGATTATTAACAAACATGCTCACGTTTACGAAGGCGAGCACCTACGGACACTTTCGTTATGTTTATTTCAGCAATAAAGGTTATCTGATGAAATGCTGGTTTCCAAGCGCTCCAGTTCCTGGTAGCAGAGACATAAAAGATAAGTGTGACAATTTTCCCCTGCGGTCAGCATCTTAACGCACACTCTCTCGCGTGTGCTTACGGGTCAGGTTTACTCGAAGAGCGAAGTCTAAACAAATCCCTCTTAAAAAGCATAGGAACAGCACATTAGGCTAATTACAAACTCATTTAAAGCTGGCAAAATATTGATCGTCATGCATTTGGTAGCACACCGGTGGGGGAGAATAAGAAGTATGGCAGGTGTAGATGTAAATTGTTTGTTGGCAGCAGCGAATTTTAAATTACAGTTCAATCATGGGAGGGTGGGCAAAGGGAGGGGTCCCTTCTCTGATCCCCTCTCTGCACGCTTAGTTAATATTTCACTGGGTGAGAATACGCCAGCCAGGGTGCATTTCACCCCCTGAATGAGAAGCAATCTCGCTCAGCCGACTCGAACAATAATTAGAATGGAGATTAAATAAAAATAATTAGAAAAAGTTCATCTAGTTTTGATGTATTAATTATTCAGTTGCGCTTTATTCCAAGTCTAATTATCTGCTTCACTGAAAATGCCGAGATTTGCGTGACTCATAAAAATTACATTCGTGTAATTATGTCAGCAATTTGCGGGGAACTCAACTAAGCGACGCGTCAGCTTTCCTTTCTTTGCCTTTCCCCCCGCCAGTTTTAAGTAACTTACTTCCAACTACTTATAACTTATAAGTTAATACACTTCCATTCAAGGCTGCCATCAAAAATAATGGAAGGCGAGTCAGGATTATTTACTCTAGAAATGGCGAGGCGTTCCCACTCGGGCTGATTTCCGTCTATTCCCCGTCCGCCTTCTCAGACACTTGTACCTCTCCGAGTACAATGAAAACAAGACGAGCTCCATCCATTCTTGGTCAGTAGATAATCATTTGCATATAAATGGGAAATATTTATTGTGACCGAATATTAAAAAAGGCGAAGGCGAGATGAAGTAGTGTTTTCATTTTTCAAACCTCAGGAGGCGGCCTGTGATATGTATGTATTAAAGACTTGTTGGAAGATGAAGAAAAGGACGGAAAATAAGTGCGCGGATCTGTCGGAGGGTTTATCGCGCCGTGGGACGGGAGAATGAAGCGAGGTTGCGCTGGTGAAAGACTGGAGATAGAGCGATCGCTCTCTTTCGTCTATCTCTGCGGCCTGAGTCTGCTCTGGCATACACAAACATACTGACAGCCACTCTTTTGCTCACGCTTTTGAACTTTACTGTAGCGGGTTTCTATTACAATGTAATTACATATGTAATTAGGTAGTAATAATAATGAACGTCATGTAATTAATATAGAAATATACTAGGGAGTCTTGTGTCATTTCTACATGATCATAGCCTGAAAATTACTAACTTTTATTAGTTTAGATTGATTAAATAATATATATATTTTTTTTAAGATAAAAAAATTGTACCATATGAAGAAGTTACCTTAAAACATTTTTTTTCTCAAACTGTTCATTGAAATAATTAGAGTGCAGTAACATATGCATGTACATAAATTGTACATACAATATCAACAAAAACTCCCACAGCTAAACTTTTAGTTTTTATAAAGTACATTTAATGTTTTTAATTCCTAATTTTATTGACTAGTTTGGATTGTTTTTTGTGGATAAATGAACTCAAACACAACATGTTACCACATGAAGCGTTAGCAAAGTTACCATACAATTTACAACAAAAAATAAATAAATAATTTAAGTAATTAGTGTAACAATATATGCACATGCATAAATTGTTGTATATAAAACATACATTTAATGTTTTGTTTTTAATTCCTAGTTTTATAGACTAGTTTGGATTATTTTTAAAAGTGAAATTAAAATACAATTAGCCACGAAAAAAGTGTTAAACAAAATTCTGTTACAATGTTTACCTGATAAATGCAAGGCAAAAATCAAAAAGAAATTAAAACAAAAAACATGTTTGCAACAAAAAACTGTGATAAATTGTTACCACATGCATTTATTGCTAAATCAAAGCCTTTAAATAATTAAAGTGTAATAACACATGCAAATGAATGACTTATACATAAAATATCAACAGCTGTTTTTATTTTAATGTTTCATTTTCATTTCCTAGTTTTACAGACTGGTTTGGATTATTTTTGGATAAATTAAAAGTAAAAGTGATGATTAAACAATGTTCTGGTATTTACATTATAAACTGAAGGCAGAAAGCAAAATGTAAAACTTTCAGGTTTACTAACAGTCACTTGATTTAAAAACTTGCACTCTGGTAATAGGGCCAAAGAGTGTATGGAAAAGATATCAACCACACATCAGCATATTACACATGTACACCTTTTTCCTTCCACGTCTTCCCCCCTTTTCCTCTCGTCGACTACTTCTCCTTACACGCGGAGCCAAATCTCTTGGCATAACCACATTCCCCTGTGGGAAACCCTGAAGAGATAAGTGCACCCAGAGTTAGTGGAGTCTTGAGTTTATAACTCCGCCATCACAGATATGGAGTAACCTATACACAGATGGAGAGATCCACGCTCCTGCGTGTTTACTTGAGAGTGTGTGTGTGTGTGTGTGTGGCCAGCCGGGCGCGTGGAGCGGCGTGAAATTCCAGCATTGTGTTTTATCAGAGTTACGCTGCTGTGATAATAATGTTAGGAAGAGATGTAGTGGAGAAAAGGATGACAGAAAGGTGTTGACTGAAACAGCTCAGGCCGCTTAAACCGGCTTTGAAGTGCTGCCTCATTCAGACAAGACGCTCATACTGCCTCTTTCCTGCCCTATCTAACATCAGTGCTGATGCAGCGCGCGAGCCAAAAGTTATCGTGTTCTAATCAATGCCTGCAACGATACTGCGTAATACAAACATTACGAATAAACCACAAAAGAGGAAAGCCATCCTTTTCTTTTCCCTTGCCGGAACGTGTTTACACGCATACACAAAACTGCATATTAATGATATTCGCAATACAAGACAAGAACTCGATTTATCGAAAGTGCTTTATGAATTTATTCTGAGTCAGAAAGAAAATGCATAAACTGAATTATATATGTATTTATATATGTTTTTTTTTTTCTTAATGTTTATTTATTTTAAGTATTTTATACATAATATGTGACCCTAGGCCACAAAGCCCATATTTGTAGCAAAAATACATTGTATGGGTCAAAACTGAAGATTTTTCTTTTATGCCAAAAATCATTAGGATGTTAAAGATCATGTTCCATGAAGATATATTGTACATTTCCAACCGTAAATATATAAAACTTAATTTTTGATTGGTAATATGCATTGCTAAGAAATTCATTTGGACAACTTTAAAGGTCATTTTCTCAATATTTTGACTTTTTTTTTTGCACCCTCAGATTCCAGATTTTCAAATAGGTGTATTTCAGCTAAATATTGTCCTTTTCTAACAAACCATACATCAATGGAAAGTTTATTTATTCAGCATTCAGATGATGTTTGATTATAATATTTTCAATTGTTATGCCCAACCATTTTGAACCATTATTTTTAATCAGTTGATTCTTTAGTACAGAGGTGTGACATATTTAGGACATTGCAAAGGATGTTTCAGAAAGTAGATTGATGAGATAATGTTTGTTACTGTTTTTAACCCTTTAACTGTCACACCCATTTTTGAACATATGTGAAAATGCACTTTCCAAAGTTATTTTTTTTTTTATAATTCATGAACGAAAACATTTTGTAATATGATTTTGATGTACGTTTGCCATGGCAATGCAATGTCTGATTTTATTTTTTTATTTATTTTTTTTTTTCAAAGGATAAATTTTGAGATTTTAAGTTTTCAAGTGATACATAATTTCCTATGATTTCTAAAGCGTAATAGGAAGAAAGGCAAAGTCTTTTTGTTGTCATATATGAATCTATTACTTTTCCGACATAATTTGCAACACAAAACAGTGGGAAAATATCTTTTTAGGAGTCTTAGATCTTTCCAACGATATATAGTTTGTCATGATTATATTTGGATTTATTTGTAATATGGTGAATTAAACTTAGTGACAGTTAGTTATAGAACTAAAGTCCAACAGTTTTAAAATACAAATATATTTCATATTTTCAAAATCAAAATGTTTAATTATGGCATTGTACAAAAGAAATAAAGAAAGAGAAAGAAAAAATCCTTGATTTTTATCTGTTCAACTTTTCACAGTGTCTTTCATTTTGACTGGCTTTTATGGGTTTCGACTCGTAAGAAAAAAAAAGGTGAATGGTGAAAAAATGGAAATATTTTGTTAATGGTATGAGGGTAAAAAGATGAAAAGATGTCAAACACTCAGAATGAATGTGGGCAGATGGGACTTCTAAGGCAAGGCCCACACACTACACACACACACTTGCAGCACACCGAAATTTGCTAATAAAATAAAGTCATGACTTATTGCTAATGGTTAGTAAATGCCAATCCGACACACATTCTAAGAAGTAATACTCATTTTACTTCTTGGCAAAAATGCCCTGAGTCAATCTGTACCTTGTTTTCCACCTATCTTTTTCTTCTCGCGCTCTCTCTGAAGTGTTAGGACAGCCGTAGCACTCTAAAAGTTCCCTCTCCTCTCTCTTGCCCAGTGAATGACTGCATGTTAATGTCAAACACTTATAACACAGGTTTAATCCAAAGCACATGTTGTACTTCCCAAAAAACACAACCTCCGTCTCATGTACCGAGCTTTACACACACACACGGACGCATGCACCTCTCTGCCCCGCCAACAATAACACTGCCCTATCGGCACACATCAAACCGCAGTGCAGAAAATCATTACTGAAATTAAATAGCCTTTTCCTCGCATGGAAAAGAGAATTCACGGAGCTCGCCCGATCGGCGCAGCCATCTCGGAACTCTCTTCCTGTTGTTTGAACGTGCATTCTGTATTGTGTTGATATAACGCCCTCCGTCCCCGGAAAATGGAAACATGCGATGCAAGAACTCCTTCCACCTGGGGTTTTCATGACAGGACGAGGAGGAGAGCGAGAGACAGAGCGAATAAGTTCTTGTTTTCTTTAGATGCTTATTTAAAGTCGGTTTTCTTTGGCCGCTGCCGGACGGCCAATCGAAAAATGACCTATCAATTACTGACCCCTCTCCCCACTTACAATTCCTCCCCAAGGCCCTAAGGACAACAGGATAACCCTGCTAACGTGAGAAGTGTTCCCGGGGTGGACGTTAATTTACTAATGCGTTTTTTGCGGGTCCCATGGGGGCGGCACTGAAGAGTGACCCTCTTGGGACTCCGTAGCCATTCTCATAACAGGACCCAGGCGCCGATCGGAAAAAGGGAGGCAGCGAACGTAGTCTCGATGGTATCGCGTTGACAAAACCACAAAGTCTCTGATAGAAACCTTGAACGACTACTATTAATTGGCTCGACTGTTTGTTTTCGTTTCTGTCTGAGGCAGACAGAGATATGACGGCAAGTCATTGATGGCTCTATTTCTGCGTTTACCCGGTAATCAGGATTGACGTGCGTGGTTGTTGTCGTTTTACCACATAAAACTTTTTGGGAAACATTTGTCAGGCTAAATACACAAGCGTCAGTCAGCCATTTGACCTACAATGGCACGGGACAGGAAACGCTGAGGGAGCATTGCCAAAAACGCCTCTCGAAGGATCTCAAAAATGACAATTTTAGTGCACGATTGAGATATTTGAGTGGTCAAGGGATAGAAAGTTGATCGGAGGTTATCTAAAGGTTATCACAGTGTTATTACCATGTTATAACAAGATTATTACAGCGAGCTTAAAGGTGGATGAAGAAAATTCTTAAACGTCACTTGGAGTTTATAATAAGGTCAATTTAAGGTTATTCAAGCAAAAAATAAATAAGAATTGAATGCATAGCTATGCTAAAAATGATTTTAAAATAAATAAAACTCCGCACACCCAGCCACAAACAAGACGTTATGAACGTCTGACCCCGACCCTAATTAATGCATTATAGAGGTCAAAGGTTACTTAAACAGCTTTCCGCCTGGGCCAAAAGGGCCAAGTATTTGTGTGTGGCGATTTCTCTTCACAGCTACGTACTGTGGCTGACCTGACGTTGTGGTTTGTTGGATCAGGGAACGAACAGGCGGTTGCAGCCCACTTCATCCTCTCCTGTGTGGCTAGGAGGAGATGCGGCGCCTACTCACTGTTCAAACATCTACTTCTCAAGCTCTGGAACAAGGCTTGAAGTATAAATACCACTCTGAATTTTGATCAAAAAATAACACAGATTTTTCTCCATTGACACAACCCCCTATTGGGCCCGACCCCTAAAAGCTTCCCCCGACTTCAGAGAGTCCATAAACAGTTCCTCTTTTCACCATAAATCAACTTCGCCGTGCAGCTCGCTCTCATTCTTTTTTCCTCGTCCTGTCATTTCTTTTGAGGAGGAGAGGTTGTAATTGATATGCAGGATTACAACTATGACCCCCCCACCACCATACACCCTCAGAAACACCCGCTCCCCATCCCTCCCTTCTTCTCGCCACAGGGCAAAATGGAGATGGAACAGAAGTTTTGTTTGGACAGAGGCCTGAGCTGGGAAAAGTGATACAGACACACGTATAAGCCGTATTTACTGAAACCGTTTCTCTTTATTTACACTAATGGTGCTGTGAATGGTGCATTATGGGGCTTTTCAAGTGCTGAGTGGAGGTGTCAGACTGTGCGTTTGTGTGCGTGTGACTGTGTGCTAGTCATTAGCGTCTCGCTTTTGCTTTGCCCCGGGCGCTATTCAACATTTTCTTGGTTCTTGGATATTTTTTTCACTTTTTAAGCCATTTAGGAAATGTGAGTTGACCTCTCCTTTCCTTCAACTCATGTGCCGCCTGTTAACAAAAGACCCACAAATACACACACACATTGCCACACATTGTTAAGCTCCTGCTCATTTTCGACGATGCTGTCATGCAGTGGCAGAAAATTCTATTTTATTACATAAATCTCTGGAATATTTGATTGGATTTGATTCTGATTGGGCTGTCAGGGCATTCAGTGGTTAGATATTTTTGTGAAATTGCCATTACAACTGTTTAATTAGAACTGCTGCCCTAATCATGATACAGTTCATAATAACAAAACTGCTTTATTTTCAACCTGATCTCACGATGAAAACATATCTGTGGGAACTTTTTCACAAGATATACGTAACGCCATGTATGCTTCGTGACATATTCGATGTGAAATATCCACTGAGTAGCGCTAAAAGAGTGTTTTTTTCTCTGAAACATATGAACGTACATATGGTACGTTTTATGTGACGTTGGTTTTGTACGTCACCACAGTTCTGACTTGAAATGTCCATTGAGTGGCGCTATAACATTTTAAAATAACACACCATCTGCACTACACCTAAACCTACCTGATAGTATGAACAAAAGTGAATGTGACATTTTAGCTTGTGTTTTAATCTTTCAGCTCTTTCATCGTGAGTCATGTTTTTCACAGGATTTGTACCCAAGGATTCCACATCCCAAGTCCATTTCTGTGCCGGCTGAGCTATCAAGCAAGCTTGTTATGGTAATTTTGAAGCAGCTGGGTTACTCACCCACCTGTTAAAATGTCTAAGTTGTTACTTAGTACAACTTAACATTTCAAGTTGACTAAACTTATTATAGTTGACTGAACTTAAAATAGTAAAGCAGCAGGGTAACACATTATTTTAAGCTGACTCAACAAATTGTGTCTTTTATTTTTTACAGTGTAGTTAATTTTTGTGATTATGACTGGCTTGACTGTACATTATTGTTTACATATTACAGTCAGTCAAATTGGTGCAACATCTGACTACTGTCATTAACACTGCAAAATATTTGTTGTAACACAATATTAACCAGTAACAGTATTGTTCTTAATTGATCAGACAATCATATGATATATCAGTAACACGTTACTGTAAGATTCCATTAGTTAATGTTAGTTAATGTATTAGCATTTGCAACTGAAAACTACTTTGGAAAAAATATTTATGAGCACCAGTGCAACTGAAATATTTGTGTTTGCGCTGAGGGGAGCTTCAAAGGTTTCTACGTGTTTTTGCAACGTTGAGCAATGTATAGCAGACATATTTCACAAATCCTTTCATAAACAAAGTTTAGAGAGAGTGTAAATAAAAGATTCATTGTGCAGTGAGAAAGCTTTGTCGATTATAATGTTACTTTGTGAGATCGCGATGAACTAAGATGAGTGACAGCTTTTAATGATTTTTAAGGGAGTTTGTAAATGAGATATGGATTTAATACAACAGTTAAATAAACAAGAAGTTCATATGAAGTGACTTACATTGTCTGACTATAACACTATTGCCTGATTTTGCTCTATTTCGTCATCAAAAATAGTTTGACACAAGTCACAACTGAGCCGCTGCGCATCTCCATTCAAACACAGCAGTATTTGGTTATGAATGAACGTGCGTTTTTAAGCAAATCTAGTCAATGATTCAATTTCCCATTCATAAAGACAGTCACTTGCTTTATTTCTGAATGAATCAGCCGTTCTAAGAAATCAAGTGAATGAATGATTCAGTAATTAAATCAGTGACTGGCCGCCACCTGCCGACAGTTTTAGTTTCATTTTTAAAGTATATTTTCAGTTATTTAAATCATTTCTATATTTAAAATGTTGTATTTAAAACATGAATTTATGAGTTTGACTGCACTCATGCCACCTCTGAGCCTCATTAAACATAAAAATACACCTACAAGCCACTTTTGTGTTCTTCTGTGCCACCTCTGTAGTACAAATAAATTGTGTTAATACTGATTTTACTTGATTAGTAACTTATTCTTATTCTACTTGTTCTTATTTCTGTTGCTTTAATTAGAATCTAATTTAAAAAATGACATAAAAGATGACATACTTTTAATAAAGTTAGCCATTAACAAAAGAAATAAAACAAAATTCCCCAGTAAAGCACTTTAGGAGTCAAATATCACCTCATAATGGAAAGGCTAACTTTTGATCAGATTTTTTCGATTATTGATTAGAAGGTGCTTGTGAAATTTGGACTGTTATTCAAAAATTTTTAGGTTAGGAGCACAAGTGCTCTTAAAAAGAAAAGCAAGCATAGAGCCCTGAACTAAAGTAGTTAAGTAACGCTAAAGTGCACAGCTTCAGAGATACAAATGGTTATGCATTTTCTTCAAACAACTGGCCGGAACTGGTATAGTCATAACCTTAGCGAGAGAATCACCGCAAATGACCTAGTTGGGTTTTGTTTATAGGTAAACAGTGAAGAAATGTTGTCTGAGAAGGACATTTTAATGGCATATTTATTCTAAATGAAATCTTAGATTTGAACTTAAGATTCATTTCATTTCATTTTTCTTGTGATGGAATTTTATCATCATCAAAGTATATAAATCAAGAAATGAGTGAATCACACCTTAATTTTATACACCCACACACACTGATTTCCATGTTTTATGGAGACATTTAATAGGTGTAATGATTTTTTTTTTTTTTTTTTTTTTTTTTTTTTTGCTGTACAAACTGTATTTTCTATCCCCTTACTCAAACCTACCTCTCGCAGGAAAAAATCTGCATTTTTAGATTTTTGAAACACTTAATTCTGTATGATTTATAAGCTTGTCTCTTCACAGAGACCTAAAAAAATGCCCCCACATAGTCAAAATGTACTGATATTACTATACTTGTGGGTTTGTCCCCATAATAAGATAAAAACAAGCACACACACACACACACACACACAAAATATATGTACATTTCTATTAAATAAAAGTTGTAATTTACTTATTTACATAAAACTATAAAATCAGTTTTTGAATTCCATCAGTTCAACATTCTATATTTTTTTGCTTTTAAGTTTGAATTAAATTTGTACACATGTAGCTGTTTTTAAATATTAGTTTGTATGTTAACATTGCACATTTCAGTCTCTTTCCAAATCTTAAAATGCATGTATGCCAGAACTATATGGACTTATATCATAACTTTGTTATTGATTATAATGAAATCACGTTGCATAATCAGCACGTAAACAAGTCAGTGCGATGAAGTAAAACACAAATAATAAAACTTTAACTTTAGAACTTTCAAACCAGAAAAGACGGACAAAAACATCAATGAAAAGAAGAAAGAATGGGGGAAAATAAGTAAGTAAATAAATAAAAACAAAGATTACGACAGCACTACCACCTTAGGTGGTGGACAATGTTTATTTAAGACTGTGTGTATGTGTTGAAGGTTATTGAAATGTGTCTTGCCCTTTCTAAATCACCCTTCAGGTTTCAGAAACTCAGCATAGATCAACCATGCAAGAAACTTTTCTCGCTTAAAACACCTTTCTGATCTTTGTGTATGTAGCGTTTAATTGGAAACAGAACAAATGCACAAGGAGAACATTTCCAGTATGTCTTTGAAGTGAAGCCCAGTTTCACATAGGTGGTCCTCTTGTTTTTGAACAAACACTAAATAAAGCGTGAAAAATGCATGCCAAAAGACACACTCGCATACTCACACAAACCTTGCTCCATTTCATCAAGACATTCATGTTTAGCTGTGTGTGTGTAGGTAGCATTGATTTGCATAGCCTGTAGGATGCGATCGCAGTGTAGGGGTAAACTTGCTACCGCAGACAAAAGCAGACGCTGGGGCCTTTAGAGCACTGCGGGCCAAACGCGCAATTACACGCTATCTGTTTTAAAGAAGCCAACATGCTACAGTAGGTTAGCCTGACGCTAGCTCGCTGTTTAGATACATAGCTCATAGATATTTGTGTGTTGGAAGCCCCTGTGCTTCAAAGAGAAGAGGAATACGATGGAGAGATGGGTGAAAAGAGAGACGAGAGAAGAAAGAATAAAGTGTTGCACTCTAAACTGTTTTGTCGGTGAAGAAGGGAGGGCAATGAATATTAGAAAGAGAGAGAGACGGAGATAGTTGAGCCATATTTCAACCCTAATTAGAACTGACAAAATGTTTTTTGAGGGATCACTCTCTCTCCAGCTTTGTTTGCTTTAGCAAGTCAAAGCCAGATTTATAATGGCTGCAAAACATTAGAGCGATCGGAAGTGTGTGCAGGGAGGCCGACAGAAATGGACAGAGAGAGAGAGAGAAAGAGAGACCATGTGAAGGATATATTTGGTAAGGCAAGCATCACTGTTACCGTTGCTCAAACGTAGGGTATGGAAAAATATCCCGTAGATCTATTTAAAATGACGAACACTGAGCATTAAAGGAGAACTCCACTTTCAGAACAAAAATAATGTACTCACCCCCTTGTCATCCACGATGCTCATGTCTTTCTTTCTTCAGTCATAAAGAAATTATGTTTTTTTGAGGAAAACATTTCAGCATTTTTCTCCATATAATGGACTCCTATGGTGCCCCGATTTTGAACTTCCAAAATGCAGTTTAAATGCGGCTTCAAACGATCTCAAATGGGGTTGTAAACGATCCCAGCCGAGGAAGAAGGGTCTTATCTAGCGAAACGATTTGTTATTTACATAAAAAAAAATACAATTTAAATACTTTTTATTCTCAAACGCTCATCTTGCCTTGCAGTCCTTGAACTCTGTGTACTCTGGCTCAAGACAGTAAGGGTATGTCGAAAAACTCTGACCCTATTTTCTCCCTCAACTTCAAAAATCATTTTAAAATCATCCTATATCATTGCAGAAGTTCTGACCCAGTCTTTGCAAAGTAAACATGCAAAAAAGATCAAACACCCTTAACAAAAAAGGTAAAACAGCGATATAGGAGAACATGAGATGGGAGTTTTTCGACATACCCTAACTGTCATGAACTGGAACAAAAACAATCCAGGCAGAGTAAGACAAGACGAGCGTTTGGCATTAAAATAAGTGTATAAATTGTATTATTTAATAAAATAACCAATCGTTACGCTAGATAAGACCCTTCTTCCTCCCTGGGATCGTTTACAACTGCATTTGGGATCGTTTGAAGCCACATTTAAACTGCATTTTGGAAGTTCAAAATCGGGGCACCATAGCAGTCCATTATATGGGGAAAAATGCTGAAATGTTTTTCTCAAAAAACACAAACACAAAGAAAGACATGAACATTGTGGATGACAAGGGGCTGAGTAAATTATTTGTAAATTGTTGTTCTGGAAGTGGACTTCTTCTTTAAGTATCTACACTGTAAAAAATAAAAAACACAATTTGTTGAGTCAGCTTAAAATAATTTGTTACCCTGCTGCCTTAAAATTTTAAGTTCAGTCAACTAAAATAAGTTTATTCAACTTGGAATGTTAAGTTTTACTAAGTAACAACTTAGATATTTGTGTTTGCTAAACTTAACAGATGGGTAAGTAACCCAGCTGCCTTCAAATTTTAAGTTGATTCAACTCAAATATCTAAGCTGTCACTTAGTATAATTTAACATTTCAAGTTGAAAAAACTTTTTTTTTTTCGAGTTGACTGAACTTAAAATTTTAAGCCAGCCAGGTTACAAATTAGTTTAAGTTGACTCAACAAATTGTTTTTTACAGTGTAGAGAGAATATCAGAGAGAACTCAATCTCAAGTATCCTTTGGTTTAATTTATCCTTTGGCACACTAGGATATGAGCACAGTATAATGCGCATGATGCAGATTTCTTAATAACCACAGTATGCATGCAACCCAATTTTTGTAAATATGCATGCCTCTATTTTGTCCACAAGGTGGCAACATTGATCCGGGTCCATTAATTCGTAGTTGAAAAAGCAATGGAAGAGACAACAACAAACTACTGGAGATTCAACAATATATGCATGCATTGGTGGGCACTTGATAAAGAAATGCATGCAACTCTAGTTTAAACATACATTTGTATCGCTCATAATTTTTGGAGAGAAATAGTGCAGACACTGGACAAGGATGAGTGCACATACTGTATGTTGACTGCATGTGTTCACGCATGCTATCAAATTAAGCAATTTAAAAAAAGTATGCTCAGTTTCATGTGTACGCAGAAAGAAGAGCTCAAACTTTGCAAACTCTGCCTAAAAAGACATTTCCTGATAGGGCAATGAGACAACGAGTCAGCTGTCTAAGCTTATGGATGCGATCATACAGAAACACGCTAAAACTCACTCAGAACATGCTAGCAATTGAACTCCGCTCTATAGCCGATTCTAGAGATTTCATTGGTCAGGTCAATTACAGTGCTGATTATGGAAGCCTGTTTCTGCCACTGAATAAAAAAATGAAAAAAGGTAGTTGCAACTTTTTATCTCACATTTCTGACTTGTTTTCTCACAATTGCAAGATTATATCTCACAATTCTGACCTTTTTTTTCTCAGAATTGTGAGATATAAACTCGCAATTGTGAGCTGTACCCCCAGTTTCACAGGCAAGGCTTAAGCCTAGTCCTAGACTAAAATGTAAGAATGAGCTGTTTCAACTGAAAGAAACTTGCACTGACTGATCATAAAGATGTCAGTGCCCTTTGTCTCAAAACGCACATCAGTAATGTTTTTTTGTTTTTTTGTTTTTTTTTGGTTTTTTAAAGCATGTTTATAAAAATTACTTAAATGTCCTAACTGAACTATGGCCTAATCCTGGCTTTGTCTTAGCCCTGTCTGTGAAACTGCGCCATGAAGTCAGAACTGCAAGATATGAAGTCAGAATTATGGGATATAAAGTCAGAATTGTGAAATATGATATCAGAATTGCGGGATATAAACTCACAATTCTGACATTTTTTTAGAACAGCATTTGTATCTCGCAATTCTGTCTTTTTTTCTCAGAATGGTGAGTTTATAACTTTTTCTCAGAACTTTGTGATATAAACTTGCAACTGCGAGTTATAAAGTCACAATTGTGGGATATAAATTTGCAGTTGCGAGGTATAAAGCCAGAATTGCAAGATTTTTTTTTTACAGAAGTTTATATATATATATATTTTTCCCTCTTCCCTGAGATAGAAACTCACAATTGCGACTTATAAAGTACAGCACTGAGATAAAAAGACTGATATTTTCTCAGAATTGCAAGTTTTTATCTCACAATTCTGACTTACTAACTCACAAATGTGTGTTCAAAAGTCAGAGATGTGAAAAACTGTATAAACAGGCAATTCTGAGAAAAAAGTCACAATTGCAAGATATAAATTTGCAATTGCACCTTTTTTTTTCCTCAAAACTCACAATTCTGACTGAATTCTAAACTCACAATTGTTTATTTCATGCAATTCTGAGGAAAACAATTTGCCTGTTTATATCTCACAGTTCTGAGAAAAAAACACCAGAAGTGCAAATTTGTGTCACGCATTTCTGAGTTTATAACTCAATTCTGAGAAAAAAAAGTCTGCATGTTTGCATCACACAATTCTGAGAGAGAAAAAAAAGCTATAATTGCAAGTTTGTTTCATGCAATTCTCAGAAAAAAAATTTAATTGTGAGATAAAAAGTCACAATTACCTTTTTTTATTTTTTTTTATTCAGTGGCGTAAATAGGTTTCCATTGTTGATTGTCTACATAACGCTGAAACAAATACTAACCCCAAATTCTAACCTAATCCCCATCCTTAAACTCAATATAATGTTTGTAACTCATTCTGATAGACAACGTTACTATTTGTTGCAATCAGATCTATTTACAATATTTCTCTGAACTGAATTCACAAACTTAACCTTTCTTGATAGGTGATTGACCAATGAAGTCTAAGGCGGGAAAAAAATTGTGCACTTAGAACAACATACTAAAAGCATTCAGAACATGCTTGTAACTGCAAAGAAGTCTCGGCAATCTTAAAAACACCATAACACTCTAGAAACAACCACTCCAAAACCCCTAAATAAATAGCAACACAATAAAACACAATTAGAATTCCCAATCTGTCACCAAAATAAAGCTAATAGTATAGCAATATCCTAAACCACTTTCGTTTTCCATCTCTTTCCAGCTTTGACCTTTCTAGGTGAATCTAGGTGAGTTATTTTTGAGATCTAAATGCAACAAACAGACTAGCACTGTGCTGTTCAGCACATAACTGCTCTCACATATGTTTTTAGAGTTAATAGACTATGTGTGTGTGTGTAGGCTCCAGTCAACTGTATTGTGCTAACCTCACTGTGACCCTGAGTTTAAGCTCTCTTTTGGACAGAGAATGGGCCGTTCAGGGGTCGAAGGGTGTGTGTATGTGTGTGTCTGAGTGAAGCTTTGAGATTTGTTTGGTTTGGCACGTTCTGTTGACTATTGATGTTAGGGAAGGAGTGAGTTTAGGAGTGAGAGACCCGCAGTTACTGCACCGAGAGAGGATCGCTCATGCATATGAGAAATATATTGACAATAAAGGCAATCAAGATGTTATCTAGTCGGACTGCAATGTCGTTGTCCAATCAGATTCCATTATTAGGACCTCTGGATTCTTAAAAGACACCGAGGGAATTACAACAGGTGGAAAAGCAACTGATCACAGTTAAACAATTTCTTTAGATCTTGAGATGGCAGGCCCAACCCATAAGAAAGAAAAACAGAAATGAGATCTCTTTAATCTCTCAAATGTTTCTCCTAGACTGCAGTGAGATTGAAATGAGATATTTTCTTAAGTTTCCTTTTTCACAGATGCTACACTCCAGTAATCTAAAGTTTAAATTAAAAGTTATACATTATGATTATAATAATAATTATAATTATTATTGTTATTATTATTATTATTATTACTGAGAACACCCCTATAAATGGGTCACATAAATCTAGTTTAAATTAATTAAATTAAATTAAAACTTAAATGAAAAATATTTAAATTAAATAATAAAAAAATCACACCACAGTAATCGAATGCTTAAATTAAAAGTTCATTATTATTATTGTTGTTGTTGTTGTAAAAATAGTTTTGATAATACAGAGAAACATACCCCTATAACCAAATGTTACAGAAATCTAGTTTAAATAAATTGAATTAAATTAAAATTTAACTTAAATTAAATTAAAATATACACCACAGTAAGCTAATATTTAAATTAAAATGTATACATTATTATTATTATTATTATTATTATTATTATTGCTGTCGTTGTTGTAAAACTAGTTTTAGTAATAACAGATGCCTCTCCTGAAATTAAATTAAATTAAATTAAATTCAACTTAATTAAATTAAATTAAATTAAATTAAACGTATAAATGTGTACATTAAAAGTTATACATATTATTATTATTATTATTATTATTATTGAGAACACCCTATAAATGCATCACATAAATCTAGTTTAAATTCATTAAATTAAAAATAATTAAATTAAATTACATTGAAAAATTACACCTCAGTAATCCAGTGTTTAAATTAAAAGTTATATTTATTTTAAAAAATTACAATTATTATTATTATTATTATTATGATTATTATTATTGCTGTAGTTGTTGTAAAAATAGTTTTAGCAAAATTAAATTAAATTAAATTAAATTAAATTGAAAAAAAGATACCTCAGTAATCTAATGTGCAATTTAAGTTATACGTTATTATTATTATTATTATTATTATTATTGTTGTTGTTGTTGTTGTTGTTGTTGTAAAAATAGTTTTAGTAAAAACAGATGTTTCTCCAGAGAAAAACACCCCATAAATGAATGTCACATAAATCTAGATTACATTTACTTTACTTTATTTTACTTGACTTTACTTTGTTTTAAGTAAAAATTAAATTATTAAAAAAAATATATTAAATTAAATTAAATTAAATTAAATAATTTTACAAAAAATAAAAATAAATAAATAAAAAATGAGGAAAAACACAGACAAACTGAAACATCCATTAAGTCTTCTAAGCAATGAAAGTAACATACAATTTCCTCTGCTAAATGGCCAGATATTCAGATGTCTGTCTAGACACCTCAATCACTCAATCTAATATCTTAGATTTATACTTTAAGTGTCTGTTGGTCATATTAATGCACAAAAGCTATACAGATTAGAAGATGATATGTTTAAGAGAGTATGTAGAATGTAATAACACTACCGACGGATTCATTTCATCAACATATCTGATTTCAGACCGTAAGGCCAGAGAATCGACTGTCCATATGACAACATGGACAGACAATCTTAATATTTTAGGTGAATGGCCAGTCTCATGCACACTAACTCCCACATAACTTGATTAGAATGAAGAGTGTGTGTATGTTAGTTTAAGGGGTGTGTTGTGTGGGTCAGGGGGTCATTTAAAGGACGCACTATCAGTGAATCAGCTTCGAATTCTGGTCCTTATTAAACCCAGTAATAATAACGAATTTAAATGCAAAACAAGACTTCATCCCAGGAGGAACCACAAGTCAAGGCCAGGTTCTGGAGGAATCATCGAGAGACAGATGCAAAGATCAGGTGCAGGTGGGATTGTTTCCCATCCAAGAAATGTCTATGTGTGTGTGTGTGTGTGTTTATACTGATTACTGTTGGATTTAATAACATTTGATTTGTTTTGCATTTTACTAACCACAGTTAGCTGATGTTACAGTAAATCATTAAATCATGCAAAGAATTCAGACCTGTTGGCTTAGTTTAATGGAGCACAATTGCAAACTGTATATTTCAGTTTATACTAGGCCTATATTAGAAATGCTATGAAACATGCAAGAACAGATGTTTTAAACATTACATTATTGTCACATGACCTCACTATGTTCAGCCAGTTTTTTGGCAATCCAATAAAATAATGAGTCCAGGATGTAGTCATAAAATGCAGTTCACCCGTCACACTGGAAGGTCAGGACAAGTGCACTGCATTGTGGGATACAGTATTCCTCATGCTAAAATCTGTTGTACAATGTTTTAAGTAACTGTTGTATTTCAAAGAACAAAGACAAGTATTTTAGCATTTACAGTGCTTAACTTTATGGTTTTTATAGTTTATAAATGTTTATTTTACCTATATACTGTTACTGGCACAGTAATGCAGTTAGCGTACAGGTTGGGTTTTTTGAGTGCAGAAATCAAATTTGTGCATAGACATCATGTAACTGATAACAAATATGTCATTCTGTTGACAGCTCAGTTTTTTCATGATTAACAATTTGGGGTCAAATTGTAATCAAATTTTTATTACTATTTTCAGCAAGGATGCATTAAATTGATCAAAAGTGACAGTAGAGAGAATAAATAAAATGTAAAATGTAAAATAAATGAAAATATAATAATATAATAATAATAATAATAATAATAATAATAATAATAATAATAATAATGTTAGGTGATCCCTCATGGAGAGTTAAAAGTAAATAAATAAATAAATAAATAAATAAAATTGTAACAATATTTCTATTATTATTATTATTTATTATTATTATTATTATTATTATTATCATCATCATCATCATCATCATCATTATCATTATCATTATTATTATTATTATTATTATTATTGTTCTTGTTGTTTGTTTAATCAAATAAGTATGTATTGGTGAACTTCAGAGTAATAAATAAATAAATAAATAAATAAATAAATAAATAAATAAATAAATAAATAAATAAATAAATAAATAAATATTTTCCATAACAGAAATACATTTTAAATAAATACATTTTTTAAATATATTAAAATATCAAACACTTATTTTAAATTGTAATAATATTTCAGTACTACCACTATTACTACTAGTAAAATTATTATTAGTATTATTGTTGTTGTTGTTGTTGTTGTTGTTGTTGTTGTTATTATTATTATTATTATTATTATTATTATTATTGTTGTTGTTGTTGTTGTTGTTGTTGCTGTTCTTGTCCTTGTTGTTGTTTTTTGTTTAATCAAATAAGTATGTATTGGTGAACTTCAGAGAAATAAATAAATAAATAAATAAATAAATAAATAAATAAATTCCATAACAGAAATACATTTTAAATAAATACATTTTTAAATATATTAAAATATCAAACATTTATTTTAAATTGTAATAATATTTCAGTACTACAGTCCCTGACAAAAGTCTTGTCGCTTATCTATTTTGTAGAAATACCTGCTATTAACCTGACTTTTAATTGATCAATTGGTGTTAGAAATAGCTCATATGAAAAGCTAAAACCATCCCAAATGATGTTTAATGCATTGAAATGAATTAGTTTCACTGAAAAAAGATATATCATTTAATTAAGACAGAAAGGTCAAATTTTGGCAAGACAAAAGTTTTGTCGCCTATACAGAAATTGAACAAATTTACTGCAAATACAAAAATATGTCAGCAAATTAAGTAGTGGTGCTGTGAGATCCAAATTTAATATCTTGTATGACTTCCATGAGCTTGAAGGACTGCATCCATGCGGTTTGGCAAGGATTCATACAATTTATTGATGAAGTCATCAGGAATAGCAAAGAAAGCAGTCTTGCATGCCTCCCAGAGTTCATCAGTATTCTTTGGTTTCGTCTTCCATGCTTCCTCTTTCGTCCTACCCCACACATGGTCAATGATGTTCATGTCTGGTGACTGGGCTGGCCAATTCTGGAGCATCTTGATCTTCTTCGCCTTGAGGAACTTTGATGTGGAGATGGAAGTATGTGATGGAGCACCATCCTGCTGCAGAATTTGGCCTCTTTTATGGTTGGGAATATAAAAGGTAGCTAAGATTTCTTGGTATTTCAGACTATTGATGTTGCCTTCCACCCTGCAGATCTCTCACACACCCCCATACTGGATGTAACCCCAGACCATGATTTTTCTGCCACCAAACTTCACTGTTTTCTGGGTGAATCTCGGATCCATGCGGGCTCCAGTAGGTCTCCTGCAATATTTGCAGCAACTGTGGTGTAATTCAACAGAAGATTCATCTGAAAAATCCACCTTCTGCCACTTTTCCAGCGTCCATCCTTTTAGCAGGCTGCGGGCCTTGGCAAATGCCACACAGTTTTTCAATTGTCTTTTGTTTAGTGCTGGCTTCTGGGCACTGATTCGACCATGGAGGCCATTTCGACACAGAATCCGACAAACTGTTCTGGTTGACACAGGGACTTCAGGTGACCAGGTCTCGTGGAGCTCTGCTGCAGTGGAAAATGGGCTGGCCTTGGATTTTCGAGCCATCAAACGGTCCTCTTGAGCAGTTGTCTTGCGGGGTCTGAGACCTAATTGATCCATTATTAGTCACAGGTGAAGCTCATATGACAAGGCGACAACACTTATGTCTTTGCAAAAATTGACTCAATGGGCTTTACCAAGCTTTGAATATTAGAATACTTTTTGACAGTTTCGTTTTGCACTGAAACATTATTACAAAAGCTGTTGGGATTAAAATGAGCCATTTTTTGTAAAAAAAATCTTGATTAGAAATGTATTTCAGCGGCACTTGAGGTCAATTTGTACACAAGTAACAAGACTTTTGTCAGGGACTGTACTACTACTACTACTAAAATTATTATTATTATTATTATTAATTTGTTTGTTTATTTAATCAAATAAGTAAGCCTTGGTGAACTTAAGAGACTACCTCTAAATAAATAAATAAATAAATACATAAATAAATAAATAAATTTCCATTACAGAAATATATTTTAAAGAAATATATTTTTAAAGATATTAAAATATCAAACTTTTATTTTAAATTGTAACAATATTTCAATTATTATTATTATTATTATTATTATTATTATAATATAATAATAATAATATTTGTTTTATTATTTGTTGGCTTATTTATTTATATATTTATTAAATAAGCCTTGGTGAACTTAAAGACTACTTTAAATAAATAAATACATAAGTAGGACTTTTTAAATATGATATATTTATAAGTAAATAAAAAATAAAGAAATTAAGAAAGTAAGAAAGAAAGAAAGAAAAAAATCTGAGGGGGGGGGGGTGAAAAATTGAAAACTTGAAAAAAAGTACAATTACATTTTCTTTTCATTACAGACATAAATAATATTTTCAAATATATTAAAATAAAAACTTTAAAAACTTTTTTTTTTTTTTTTTTTTTTTTATAAGAACAAACGAAAGAAAGCCAGAATTGAAAAACTTTTAATTTGGATAGAATTTCATGTTAACATGGTTGGAAAATATATGTGTGTATATATATAATGATTTAAAAATCATTCAATACATTTATGATAGAATTAAGACCAAAATGCAGGATGAAAAAAAAACACTTATTAACACTTATAAACACTCTGGGGCCAGTATTTTTAGATCCCTGTGTCTGCGCTAAAACACACAGATGCACATAGACATAACATTCATCTGAGGGAGCGAGGATCACAAAGCTAGTCCTGTTTTCGCACCTGCTGCTTTGAACGACATTAGGGGCAAAACCAAGACACACACACACACACACACAGAGCGAATCAGAGAATCACCTCACTACATGAAGTTCACGCAGTGGTCATGACCGTGTGTGTGTGAGTGCGTTCTGTTAATTGAAGGAAAGGGGAGCGTGATCCACAGGTGAGCACGGCTCAATGCCGCACCTGTGTCATTGTCAACGTCACCTGCCGTCACCCTCTGAACTCCGACCCCTGACCTGTAACCGTAGAGCTCCCGTTTAGGCTCTCAGATAGAGATACGGACCTTAAGGCCATGGGAATGACATCTGGAAATCCGCTAGATCTGTTTACCGCTCCTAGATGGCTAACGCAGACGCAACGAAACAAAGCGCCGGACAGTAATGAACTCGGACAATCGCTTCAAAGACAAATTCGGCGAGAGAAAGAAAGGAAGGAGGTTTCCTACAGCTGTAGAAGTCATCAGGGTGGAAGCGACAGTGTCATTAGCTCAGACCTGTCAGCGGCCCTTTAAGACCGCCGGAGGTTTATTGTTGTCATAATGAGTGGTGACGGACTAAAAGGGGAGGTGTGTCCAGGGAATAATCCGCTAGTCAACACCCACATTAAAGCCCTAACAAGCCGTCTCGCGCAGTCAAAACACACACACGCATTCTTTGACCTCTGTTCGCACAGAAAGGTGCTAAATGGGCATATCGTGTCTGACGGGTGGCTGTGTATGCGGTGTGGTCTCTCCCACTGCTCCGAGTCTTGTCTTACTGGGAGGGTTGAGTTTCCGGCTTTTGGTTCGACCTAATGTAAATATTCCAGAGTGAACGGTCAATTATGAGTGAAAGGGAAGGCAAGAAAAAGGGAGGGAAAAAGAGAGGTGAAATCTCTGATTATCTGTCAGTTGAGTTAGTTGAGTTGTTTATTAGGTGATATTATAATAAATCACAAATGGCAATTTGTATTCATATGCTCCCTTTCTAATAATATCCACATGCAAGTATCCTTCTTTTCCTTGATTTCCTTGCATATTTGCATTTATGCATTTAGCACAGTTCTCATTACTTTAATGCAAATCAATACGTAAAAAAGAAAAATGAATGAATGAATTCATATAACATTAATTTCAAAGATTTGTATTAAGTATATTTGTATAAAGATTTATATTGTTTTAACTGTAAAATATTTTTACGTGGTAGTATATTACGTGGTAATATTTTTTATGGTAGTATTTTGTTATAATGTTTTCAGGTATAAATGAAATGAATGAATGAATGAATAAAATTAATTAAACATTTGTATAATTTGTATAATTTTGTATATAAATGAATGAATGAATGAATAAATAAATGAATAAATAGATAAATACACACAATTTAAAAGATGTACACTATTTCAGCTGTAAAACATTTTACATCATGGTAATATTTTGTTATAATGTTTTTAAATTACGCACAAAAACAAACAAACAAAAATACTATTTCAGCTGCAAAATATTTTTACATCTTTGTTGTATTTTGTTATAATGTTTTCAGGTATAAATGAAATGAAATGAATGAATGAATAAATAAATGAATAAATAAAACTTTTGTATAATTTCAAAAATTTGTATTAAGTATATTTGTATAAAGATTTGTATTATTTGAATTGTTAAATATATTTTAACATCATGGTAGTATTTTGTTACAATGTTTTAAGATATAAATGAATGAATGAATGAACGAATAAACAAATACACACAATTTAAAAGATGTATACTATTTCATTTCTAAAACATTTTACATCATGGTAATAATTTGTTAAAATGTTTTTAAATTATGCATAAAAACAAACAAATAATACTATTTCAGCTGCAAAACATTTTTACATCATGTTAGTATTTTGTTATAATGTTTTTGATTTGTGCATATCTAAAACATATCAAATAAATAACATAAGTAAATATTAAATATTTATACTATTCCAACTGTAACACATATTTTTACATCATGGTAATATTTTACATCTTTCATTTATGGAGATCTGAAAAATACAGTAAAAATACTTTACCACATTTTGTTTTATTGTATTTTATTTTATTTATTTTTTTAATTATATTAATAGATTTCTATTATTTCAAGTGTAAAACATTCTTCATATACATATTTTTTTTTTAATTTATGCATATATAAAATGATTTATTTATTATTTATTGAATTTATTTACTTATTTCAGATAGATAGATAGATAGATAGATAGATAAATAAATCAATCAATTTTATTATTAAAGATTATTATTAAAATTAAATTTATTATTATTATTATTATTAAAGATTTATATAATTTCAAATGTAGAACATATTTTCAAATGGTAGTATTCTGTTTATAGCATTTTAATTGTAAAACTTTTTTTTTTTTTTTTTTTTTTTTTTTTTTTTTACAGCATGGTAGTATTTTTAAGTCTTTCATTCATGTAGATCTGAAAAATACAGTAAAAACACTTCACTGTGTTATTTATTTATTCATTTAACAGAAATAAACATATTTTATATATCAATACATATAGACATACATAAAAAGGTTATAGATTAATGGATTTCTTGATAAACCGTCAGTTTTCCACGTAAGACAAATTCTAGATTCACTTAATTGTAATAGTGTGAAAGAAAGAAAGAAAGAAAGAAAGAAAGAAAGAAAGAAGGAAAGAGGTAAATCAATCAATCAATCAATACAATGAGGTCAATATAAAAATTTTACCTACCTTTTTAAATGTACAGTTTTTTTGTTTGTTTGTTTATTTTGTTTTATCCAATATAATAAGACAGTTGTAATGCCACGCCAGCAGAGGGAGCCATCTCCCGAGTACTGACTGCACGCTCCCTCTGCTGCTTCTACTGTCACTTCCTGTTTGGCAGTATTTAAGGACTCACCATGTGCTCACTCACTGCGAAGTATTGCCAGTTTACCTGCCTTACCGAGCGTTTTCTGATTATCCTGTTTTGCTTACACGTGTATGATTCTGCCTTGTTTTCTGACTGCCGTTTTCTTGGATTTCCCCTATTGGATTGTTTGCCTGTGTGGACTGCTATTACGGTTTGACTATTCTGCCTGGTTTATCACTACGTTTACGGATTACCCCTGGACTGTTGTAAGATTGGACTGCTTTCTGGTTATCGACCCACTGCCTGGCTACACGTGTATGTTTTCTGTTGTTTGCAATAAACTTCCGCAAATGGATTCTAACGCCACCTCAGCATCATCGTTACAGAATACTTCGCCTACCCTGAATCCAGCGGAGGTCTCCAACTTGCAAGCAGCATTCGCTACCAGAGCGAGTTGTTAAAGAGTTATCAGGAGCAACTCGCTAAGCTACAGTCCGTCAACGAACACCTGACGCACTACGTACGATCTCTGCCTCCTCCCATGCCTTCAACGGTAAGCTTCGCTCTTCCTAACAAGTTTGACGGTACGGCTGAGCAATGCAAAGGTTTTGTTCGTCAAGTGAAGCTGTATTTCGAATATCAACAAGACCGTTTTGAATCTGAGGAGAAGAGATGTGCGTTCTTGATGACTCTGCTCACAGGGAGAGCTTTGGACTGGGCTTCAGCTGTATGGGATGCCGACTCTCAACTCAAGAAATCTGTCGAGTATTTCCTGCTACAGATTCAAGAAGTGTTCGAATATCCCGCAGGGGGCAGGGATATTTCGACACAACTCATTCATGCTAAACAGGGTAACCGTACAGCAGCGGAGTATGCTGTATCTTCTACAACAGCTTCTACAACAGTATCTTCTACAACAGCTTGCATATCGACCTGCAAACCGAGCTGGCCTGCCGACGAGAGAATTCATCATTTTCCGAACTCATCAACCTCACTATCAAGATCGACAATCTCATGAGGCAGTCACCCAAGCAACGCTCAAGCAAAAGCAACCGGCATATGTCATCAACCTGTGATCATGCAACGGAACAACCACCATCCGAACCCATGCAACTCAACACTTCACGGTTATCTGAGGATGAACGGATTAGACGTCGTCTAAACCACCTGTGCTTTTACTGCGGTGGACCAGGCCACCGTAGTAGTGGATGTTCCCTCAAGTCCAAGAATTCATCAGGGGTAAATATCAAAGATCTCACGTCATTACAGTATAAATCTCTGACATTGCCGGTTACCATAAGAACTGATACTCTCAATCTTGATCTTACAGCGATGATTGACTCTGGGGCTGCACTGAATCTCATCAACAAGAACATCGTCCAGAAATATAATATCCCGACTCAACCATGCATACCACCCATCCAGATTAAAGCCATCAACGACACCCTCATCGACCACGGCATCCACCATCAAACCAGAACCGTAACACTACAGATTGGATTACTGCATCATGAGGATATCACTTTGTATGTGGTCGATTCACCTAAGTACGAGGTCATCCTCAGGTTCCCCTGGCTCTCCATCCATGATCCTGATATCTCCTGGTTCCAGGGGGAGCTAACTCACTGGTCACAATTCTGCATGGAAAACTGTCTTCTCGCTCAACCTCAACCATGTCTCACCACAAGCGTCGAGAGCCCTGATACCCAGGTAAAAATCACTATTCCCGATCACTACCAGGATTTATCTGAGGTCTTCAGCAAATCAAAAGCCACGCAGTTACCTCCACACCGTCCCTGGGACTGTGCAATCGATCTACTGCCCAACGCCATGCCACCTAAAAGTAAAGTTTATCCGCTGTCTCGGATGGAGGATCAAGCTATGGAGGACTACATTGAGGAGGCACTTGAATCAGGATTCATCCGGGTATCTACATCCCCTGCTGCAGCGGGGTTCTTCTTCGTGAGCAAGAAGGATGGTGGGTTGAGACCATGCATTGATTATCGTGGACTTAACAATGTTACGGTAAAGTTCCGGTACCCTCTGCCTCTAGTTCCCCCGGCTCTAGAACAACTACGGGAAGCCACCATTTACTCGAAACTTGATTTACGAAGTGCCTACAACCTCATCAGGATCAAGGAGGGGGACGAATGGAAGACTGCATTCCTCACCACTAGGGGGCACTACGAATACCAGGTAATGCCGTACGGGTTAGCCAACGCCCCAGCTGTCTTCCAGTCCTTCATAAACGAGATACTTAAAGACTTTATGAACAAATTCGTAATTGCCTACATTGACGACATCCTCATCTTTTCCAAGTCAGAAGCAGAACACATCTCCCACGTACGTGCTGTACTATCTCGCCTTCTGGAACATCAACTATATGTCAAAGCGGAAAAGTGTGAGTTTCATGTCCACCAAACATCCTTCCTTGGATATCAAGTCAGTCACCAGGGGGTCAAAATGGATCCGAGTAAAATCCAGGCAGTCACGGAATGGTCTCAACCATCGACCGTCAAGGAGTTACAAAGATTCCTGGGCTTTGCCAACTTCTATCGCCGATTCATCCGTAATTATAGTACCATTGCTGCTCCTCTAACTTCTCTGCTCAAGAACAAACCCAAGAAACTCAGTTGGACCGAAGGCGCAGAACATGCATTCGCTACCCTCAAGGCAAGCTTCACTACCGCCCCCATCTTGAAACATCCAGACCCGGAGCTGCCATTCGTCGTGGAGGTGGATGCATCGGACTGCGGTATCGGAGCCGTTCTGTCTCAACGTCACGGTCAGCCAGGCAAACTTCATCCCTGCGCCTTCTATTCCAGAAAACTCACCAGTGCAGAACGAAATTATGACGTGGGTAACAAGGAACTTTTATCCATGAAAGCAGCCATTGAGGAGTGGCGGCATTGGCTTGAGGGCGCCAAACACCCATTTCAAGTTATCACGGACCACAAGAATCTCGAGTACATCAAGGGTGCTAAGAGGCTGAATCCACGCCAGGCACGTTGGGCCCTTTTCTTCACTCGTTTCAACTTTACAGTCACTTATCGACCAGGAAGTAAAAATAGCAAGGCGGACGCTCTCTCCCGGCAACATGATCCACACATGGATCTCCTTCCACCAGAACCCATTCTTCCACCCACCGTCATACTAGCGCCCATCTCATGGGACATTATGGAAGAAATTCAGCGAAGGCACGAGCAGGACCCTCCACCACCACAATGTCCACCCAATAAGCTCTATGTACCACAAGACATGCGTCAACAAGTTCTGCAATGGGTCCATACCTCGCTTAGTGCAGGACACCCAGGTATATCTCGAACTTTACATCTGGTGAAGAACTCATTCTGGTGGCCCTCAATGACTGCTGACACCTCTACCTTCGTCAAGTCTTGTCAAATCTGTGCACAGTCTAAGACCCCCAAAGAACTGCCTTCAGGATTGCTGCAACCATTACCCATTCCACAACGACCCTGGTCCCATCTGTCCATAGATTTTGTCACAGATCTGCCATCCTCCCAAGAATTCACAACCATACTGGTAATCATCGACCGCTTCTAAAAATCCTGCCGTCTCATCCCTCTAAAAGCCTTACCCACAGCCATGGAAACAGCCCTAGCTCTCTTCAACCATGTCTTCCGAGTGTATGGCCTACCTGAGGATATCGTCAGTGACAGAGGTGCTCAGTTCACTTCACAAGTCTGGAAAGCCTTCTGTAAGCAACTTGACATCAATGTCAGCCTCACCTCAGGATACCATCCGCAAAGTAATGGACAGGTGGAGAGACTAAATCAAGAGATCGGTCGATATCTCCGTTCATACTGCAGCAGAGAGCAGCACAGATGGTCAGAGTTCCTTCCTTGGGCCGAATATGCCCAAAACTCACTCACCCATTCCTCTACAGGCCTCACCCCCTTTCAGTGTGTCCTGGGGTTTCAGCCCCCCATGTTCCCGTGGTCAGGTGAACCCTCTTCGGTACCGGCTGTCGATGACTGGATTAAGCGTAGTGAGAGGGTGTGGGATAGTGCTCATGTGCGCCTCCAGCGGGCCGTAAGGAATCAGGAGATTCAGGCCAACAGGCGCCACCTTCCGCACCCTCCCTACCAACCTGGACAGCGGGTCTGGCTCGCAACACGGGACATCAAGCTGCGGCTGCCCAGCAGGAAGCTCAGCCCAAGGTATGTTGGACCATTTAAAATACTTAAACGTATAAATGAAGTTACATACCAGCTTGAGCTTCCTCCTAACTATCGCATCTCTCCCTCCTTCCATGTGTCGCTCCTAAAACCGGTCCACCCGGAGGCTGACCCCGGCCAGATGGCCCCAGAACCGCCGCCACCCTTGGATGTGGACGGCTCACCTGCTTACAAGGTGAAGGAGTTGCTGGACTCTCGGCGCAGAGGGGGTCAGCTCCAATATTTGGTGGACTGGGAGGGCTATGGACCTGAGGAGAGGTCATGGGTAGCCGCCAACGACATACTGGATCCGTCCCTCACGGAGGAGTTTCATCGAGCCAGACCCGACCGTCCAGCACCACGACCACGGGGACGACCTCGCCGAGCTCCAGGAGTCGCTCCTAGAGGGAGGGGTACTGTAATGCCACGCCAGCAGAGGGAGCCATCTCCCGAGTACTGACTGCACGCTCCCTCTGCTGCTTCTACTGTCACTTCCTGTTTGGCAGTATTTAAGGACTCACCATGTGCTCACTCACTGCGAAGTATTGCCAGTTTACCTGCCTTACCGAGCGTTTTCTGATTATCCTGTTTTGCTTACACGTGTATGATTCTGCCTTGTTTTCTGACTGCCGTTTTCTTGGATTTCCCCTATTGGATTGTTTGCCTGTGTGGACTGCTATTACGGTTTGACTATTCTGCCTGGTTTATCACTACGTTTACGGATTACCCCTGGACTGTTGTAAGATTGGACTGCTTTCTGGTTATCGACCCACTGCCTGGCTACACGTGTATGTTTTCTGTTGTTTGCAATAAACTTCCGCAAATGGATTCTAACGCCACCTCAGCGTCATCGTTACAACAGTATAACAAGGACACAACAATATTATACATAGGAGTGAAACCAGTGTCAGTTGAAGCTAGAATTTTATTCTTTCAGTCTACAAATTTTCATAATTATTTTGTTTCATCAGCTTTAAATGGAAGTTTTGTCCGAAATGGAATAGGGCTTCAAAAATGATCTCATTTTGCAGAAACTGTGTGAGTCATAACAGTATAATTGAATATTTAGAGTACTGATGCTCGCATGTAATGAAAAACATTCGGTTGGACATCTTTACTCCATCAAACCTATTGACTTGTTATATCAAACCTATTTACTTATATAAATAAGCATATATCTATATATGGGTATCTGTACAGCAGGTCTAACATCAGTGTATCCAAGTGAATAAAGCAGTCGTTGATGGACATTGATGTTTGTAGCCCTGCTAAATGATCCTTGAGGTTCCACTGTGGGTAATCTCCTCTTGTTAAAATTAATCTAAACATGAACTCATATACATATGAGCGCACACGCACACGCACACGCACACGCACACACAGAGGTCAACATCTATGAATCACTCAGCATTGGACTAAAAGAAGAAGAAAAAAGTTAGATATGGCTTCATGTCTACTACATGTTTCCACTCCTAATCCTGTCACTCAATACTTTGTATGTGTGTGTGCTGGGGAGTGAGTTAGTATATATTTTCATATCTGTCTCGTCTGTGTGACACCTTCCTAAAGCCCTCTTTTTTTCTTCTGCATGAATGAAAAAGAACAGCTAACAGAACAACTTATCTTTACCAAATAATAATAATTTTTGTTTGTTTGTTTTTAAATGAATTCAAATAGTTTTAATAAATTTAAACAAATAATTTTTATTAGTATTATAATTTCACAAAATAAAAAACAAAAAAAAAAAACTTGGTTTTGTTTAGTTTTGGTGGAGCACAAAAGACCTCATCTCTAAAGTGGAAATGAATGAATGAATGTGTTAATAAATGTGTTTTGGTGGAGCATAAAACAAACAAACAAACAAACAAACATCTCTAAAGCTGTAAAAATTAAATTGATAAAAATAAAATAAAATTGGTTTGTTTTTGTGGAGCATAAAAGACCACATCTCTGAATGAATGAATGAATGAATGAATGAATGAATTAATTAATTAATTAATTAATTAATACAATTTCAGTTTTGTTTTGGTGGAGCACAAAATCTCTAAAGCTAGAATAAAATAAAATAAAATAAAATAAAATAAAATAAAATAAAATAAAATAAAATAAAATTTTGTTCTGGTGAACAAAAGACCACATCTCTAAAGCTGTTTATAATAATAATAATAATAATAATAATAATAATAATAATGGTTTTGTTTTGTTTTGGTGGAGCACAAACAACCACATCTCTAAAGCTGCATTAATTAATTAATTATTTAATTAAATTTCAGTTTTGTTTTGGTGGAGCACAAAACCATCTTTAAAGCTCAAACAAAACAAAACAAAACAAAACAAAATAATAATAACTAAATAACAGTGGTTTTGTTTTGTTTTGGTGGACCACAAACAACCACATCTCTAAAGTGGCATAAACACACAAACAAACATACAAACAAACAAATAAATAAATAAATACAATTTCTGTTTAGTTTAGTTTACATTTAGTTTTAGTTTAGTTTTTGAGCACAAAACCACATCTCTAAAATAAAATAAAATAAAATAAAATAAAATAAAATAAAATAAAATAAAATAAAATAAAATAAAATAAAATAAAATAAAATAAAAAATACAACTGTTTTGTTTTGTTTTGGTGGTGAACAAAAGACCACATCTCTACAGCTGCAAAAAATAATAATAATAAAATAAAATAAATAGTTTTATTTTGTTTGTTTGATTGTTTGTTTGTTTGTTTGTTTTGTTGGCGCACAAAAGGCCACACATCTCTAAAGCAGCAAAAAATAAATGAATGAATGCTGTTTTGTTTTGATTGAGTACAAAAGACCATAAAAATAAAGTAAAGTTAAATAAAATGAAATAAAATAAAATAAAATAAAATAAAATATAAAATAAAATAAAATAAAATATGAATACATAAAAATGTCAACTATATTATAGTGCATACTACATTTGAAACAGTATGCCAGTTTTATGATATTCTGTTGTGCCTTTTATGGATCATAACAACTGTGGTCACTATATAGTTTCTTAAAATTTTCTTAAAAAAAAAGAAAAAAACGCGGGTTTGGATAGTCATGACAGAACTATTCCTTTAAATCACAGACATTGACGTGGGCATTCATATAGCCCACTACTGAGTAATTTTAACTGTAATATTGTTAAAAAAGAAAACAGGGGCCAGTCCCTACTGCTCTAGTGCAGGATGTAAAGGCCAAGGCATCTGTTAAGGGGGGCTTTGGGTGGTATTAAGGGGAGACCCCTTATGGTCCTGCAAGGTTACGGTGAGAGACCCCTGGTGACGCATCGCCCTCATGTGTTGGTGTAAGCCGATATTGAGGTCACCTCCCAGCCTCTAGCCCTCCGTCTCTTTTAATAGACTAAACACATATGTCTCCCTCTCTCCACACATAATGGCTCTGTTACTAATATGTGTATCTAATGGCACTAATGGAAAATGACAATATGGGACAGGCACACATTGGGCACCTAACCTCACGGGGATTCCAGGACCCTGAGGACCCCATCGACTGTCACTTCCCACAAAGATCAAAGATCATCAGGGAAAAACGAGCAGCTACTTAATTTAGAGCAACAAAATGTGAGCGCTCTTTTCCCAAGAAGCCCCATGATGCTAAGGTGTTGTGGGTGGACGCCAGACTCTTGCTAAAGTGTACGAGTGTTTTTTATGATGCATTCCAGACTAAGTTGCAAGTAGGAATGCTTTAGCTGAAATTACCAACGTGTTTGCATGAGTCGTACAGAACAAAATGTAAACAAACCAAGATGCCACCATGACACACTAAGATGATTATGTTACATGGTCTTATTTGTGCCAATTATGGCACAAATCTTAAAACTGTATGAACAAAACTAAATTCTGTAAGGTCATTACATTACATTTAAATGTATTACATTATCATGTCTTGGATATTTATTATAAAAAAAATTGTTGTAGTGAATTGAAATAAAGCTAAAACAAAATATAAATATTAGATTAAAAAAAAATGTTTACATTAGAAATGTTACTTTGGCAACTAACCTACATAAAGTTCAAGTGTAAGCTAAATAGAATTAGAATTAAAATTAAGCTAAATAAAAATATATATATATATATAAAAAACGTAATTTTTTAAATGGACAAAACAACATAAAAATGCTATAAATGCTATAAAAACTGTATAATAGAACATAAATAATACTAAAATAACACTGCACTGTCAGCATTGCCAGATTTTTATTTATTTATTTTTTTATTTTTTTATATATTTTTTATATTTTTAATATAATATTATTTTCATTTCTTTTTCATTATTTTTTTAGAAAAAGTACATTTAAAAATGTTATCAAAACCTCTTTTTGTTTTCTAAAAATAACAGACAAATGAAAATAAATCATAATAAAATATCTGTTTATTTATTTATTTATTTATTTATTTATTTATTTATTTATTTATTTATTTATTTATTTATTTATTTATTTAAATAGAATTAAAATTAAGCTAAATAAAAATATAAAAATCATTTTGTTTTTAATTGACAAATATTCATAAAAATAATAGTATATAAATAATACTTAAATAACACTGCATCAAGGCACTCTCAGCATTTCCAGATTTATTTATTTATTTATTTATTTATTTCCACAGTAACATTTTTAAATGTACTTTTTTTTCTAAAAAATAATGAAAAATAAATTAAAATAAATAATGATAAAAAAGATGTATTTATTTATTTATTTATTTATTCATTTATTCATTAATTCATTTTTAAAATAATTTTAATTAAGCTAAATAGAAATATTAAAAAAGTTTTACTTGACAGAAACTCATAACAATTTTTATTTATTTATTTTTGACAATAATGTAATAATAATTAAATGTAATAATAATAATAATAATAATAATAATAATAATAACTACAACAACAACAACAATAATAATAATAATAATAATAATAATAATAATACATTTATTTGTTTGATTTGTATGGTTTTTAATATAATTAAAATTAAGCTGTTAACAACTGTTTTGTTGTTGTTGTTGTTGTTATTTTCCAAGCATAAACAACTTTTTCCAAGGTTTAAAAAAGAAAAATGTAGCAAACATGCGAGTCATGCTGGTGAGTGTATCTGCTTTAAAAGGTGTTAGGTTTTCTGATCCGGATGAAAGGTGATCCTGCCTGTGTTGCCTGAGTTGTTAAAATGTGATTAAGAGGTTTTGATAGTGGTAATGTGGCCACCGTAAAGCAAACGGGATGTGGCACACACACACACACACACACACCGCAAGCTGTGCTCCTGACGATGAACTTGGCCTTCCCTTCGCCATGTGGAAACATAACACTAGCCTGAGCAGACGGTTGAATGACAGAGGGGCTACGGGGGTTCTTGAGGGTCCACGGAGGGGGAGTGGATGGGCGGCTGAGAGGTCTATGGGGACCGCGAGTACATTTCAAACCCATCAGTGTCACTTATTTCACTAAGTGGTGACATAACCACCATCACCACGCAAAGTCCTGTGGGACCAGTGGACCAGGCCTAACAAGAGAGACTGACTATACCATTCAAGAATGCAGAAACAGAGAAACAAGGAAAAGAAGTTACAAAAGAGATGGCACTTTCTATTAACAGGATATAAAAAATAAAAATGAAATAAAAACACTTAAACAAAACCTGCCTAACTTTCAGAAATGGTTTACATTTTAAACCAGCTAAATAAAGTTGGCCTTTTTGGTCACACTTTATTTTAAGGTCCAATTCTCGCTATCAAACTGTTAACTATGACTTTTGTCGCAATAAATTTCTAATTTGCTGCTTATTAATAGTTAGTAAGGTAGTTGTTAAGTTTAGGTATTGGTTAGGATTAGAGATGTAGAATATGGTTATGCAGAATACGTGCTTTGTAAGTACTAATACACAGTAAAAATGTTAACAAAAGGCATGCTAATAAAAAGACTAGTGAGAATTGGTCCTATACTAAATTATTGAGGTTTGGAAAATTCTCAACTCTGTTATCAAAATTTGGGTTTACATAGATGTATTTAGGGCTAGCTATTTTGGCACCAAATGCCAGTTTGTAGTTACTGATAAATTTCTGATAAATTAAAGAAAAATATTAGCTTTTCTTTCTTTTTTTTCTCACAACAAATCCAGTAACAGAGTTGAATGACGAATGCAGTCCATGCTACAATTTGCATATAAAATGAGAAATTACTACAATTACTGGTTTACAAGGGCTGGGGCTTAGGTGAACAAAATTATTAGAGAAGTTTGTAATACTTCACCAGACAGAAGTCTGTTGTCTCATCAGAAGACTGGGTTATCCATTTTGATTAATTGTGCTACAGACGTCCCAAGTTCGAATCCCGGCTCGTGGACCTTTCCCATTCCGACTCCCTCTATCTATCCCACTTCGCTTTCTGTCGTTAAACTGTCCTATCTAAATAAAAGGCAAACATGCCAAAAACAAATCTTTAAATAATAATAATAATAATAATAATAATAATAATAATAATAATAAAAAATGCACTAACAGGGTTGAAAAAAAAAAAAGGTGAGCCATAGCTAAGTATTACATTTTTGGCACATAAAATTCAATTGTTAGCTAAAATGATTAAAATTTTACTATTATTTATAGGAAAAAGTGCTTTTTTTTTTCTTTTCTTACATTTTTTATTTTTCTTACAGGGTTGATAGCCTGATAAATGCAGCTCGCAAAATTGAACTGGGAAAGATAGCTCATATTATTTACTTTTCTTGTATTTTTCACTTTTACGTGGTCAAGACCCCCTTTTTTATTTAAAGTTTAATTATTAAAAAAAAATCTTTTTCTTTTCTTACATTTTATTTTTTTCTTACAGTAACTCCTGTAACAGTGTTGATAAGCTGATGAAGGCAGATTGCATAGAAACTGGAAGAGTTAACTTATATTGTTCACTTTTCTTGTATTTTTTACATTTATGGGCTAAAGCGCTATTGCGCTGCGGGTGTCCCAAGTTTGAATCCTGACTCGTGGACCTTTCCTGATCCCTATCTAAATAAAAGGCAAAAATGCTAAAAAGAAGTAGAAAAAAAAAATGGTTACAGGGTTGAAAAAATTGGGGCATAGTTAAGTATTAAGTTTTTGACAAATAAAATAAAATTTTATTTGAAGTTTCATTGTTTAAAAAAATGTTTTTCTTTTCTTACATTTTAATTCTTAACTGTAACTGCGGTAACAGGGTTGATACATTAATGATTGCGGATTGCATAGAAACTGGAAAAATTGACTTAAATTGTTTACTTTTCTTGTATTTTTCACATTTACGAGCTAAAGTGCCGTTGCGCAACGGATGTCCCGAGTTTGAATCCTGACTCATGGACCTTTCCTGATCCCTATCTAAATAAAGGGCAAAAAAAGCCAAAAAAGAAGAAAAAAAACAAAAATCGGTAGCAGGGTTGAAAAAAGTGGGGCATAGTTAGGTGTTACGTTTTGGACAAATAAAATTCAATTTTATTTAAAGTTTCATTGTGTAAAAAAAGTTTTTCTTACAATAACTCTGGTAACAGGGTTTATAAGCTGATGAATGCAGCCTGCACAGAAACTAGTAATGTTCACTTACATTATTCACTCTATTTTTTCAAATCCTGGCTCTTTGACCTTTCCCGATCCCTATCTAAGTAAAAGGCGAAAATGGCAAAAAAAAAAAAAAAGGCAGTAACAGGGCTGAAAAAATGTGGGGCACAGCTAAGTATTACATTTTGGGCAAATACATTTACATTTTATTTCACATTTCATTATTAAAAAAAAAAAAAAAAAAGTTTATTCTTTTCTTACATTTTATTTTTTTCTTACAGTAACTCTGGTTACAGGGTTGATAGACTAATGAGCACAGATTGCATAGAAACTGGAAAAGTTGACTTATATTGTTCACTTTTCTTCTATTTTTCACATTTATGGGCTAAAGCGCTGTTGCACTTGCAGCTCGAGGACATTTCCCAATCCCTATCTAAATAAAAGGCAAAAATGCAAAAAATATAAATAAATAAATAAAAAAATGCAGTAACAGGGTTGAAAAAGAAAATGTGGGGCATAGCTAAGTATAACATTTCTGGCAAATGAAAATCAATTTCATTTAAAGTTTCATTATTTAAAAAAAAAAGGCAACAGGGTTGATAAGCTGATAAATGCAGCTTGCATACAAACTGGGAAAGTTTATTTATATTGTTTACGTTGCTTCCCATCATGCTGACTGCAGCCAGATAACATCATTTACTGGGCGTCACAACTTGAAGTCGCAATGTAACCAAAATAGCGTCATCTTTTGATGTTGATCCAAGTAAAATGTAGGATGTGGACTTTGCACTATCCGTCTGTTGTTGATTGGATGGAGGTAGATCTGAATCAGAAATTTGGATTAAAAATGATGAACTATAGAAAGAAATTTACAAATGAAACTTGCGTTTGAATTTATTGGTTTGTTGCTTTTTTCTTTGTATTGGGAAAAAATGCAGTAACAGGGTTTAACAAAATGTTGTGCATAGTTATGCATTTACTCTTTGGTCATTTAAACTGTTGAATAAAACTGATTTTACTATTTAAATATTACAAATAGTATTATTTAAAAAAAAACAGCAATTCTGTGGATCTGTTGGATACAGTTGGCGACCTCGGGGGACTGATTTGTGCCTTAAATGCTTTTAAAAAGGTAATGAGACACCAAAGTGTACCATATTTGTGGCATATGTGCCTTTAAATTTCCTGACTACAACACACACACACAAACTCAGAGGAAGTGAAGCATTAGATCAGAATGACTCGCTGATTGTCCTGTATGATGACGGTTTCGCTTTGACTTTTCCTCCCCCACGTTACAGAAAAACACGTTGACTTAACTGAGCTCCAAGAATGTTTTTCAATATTTCATTTCACTGCATTCTTGGTATTGAGCGACATGATTCATTTTTATCCTAACTAAATGCCAACACTGCATCACAAGTAACCACATGCACAAACACAGGTTGTTTCAACCCAAATGTGTGAATGGTATGATTTCCACAACACACCTACACAATGTTCCTCTTTCACAAACTGAAATTTATGAATCAAGCTTTGAAGGATCCTAAATCTATCCTGATTTGGATTTCATGGTCCTGCCGTAACATCACAAAACCCTGTCAGTAACTAACAAATGCTTGTAGAGCTAAAAAGGGCTCTCTGATATCATCATCATCAACATTTTTTTTTTCTTAGGTTTAACTGAATGCTTCATATGTAGGATTAAATATTAGGGTGGCACTGAGCACTAGATGGCACTAATGAATGTATGTGTTTGTGCGTGACCGTATGCATAAATATCTGTATAAAATATGTATGTGTACATTCTTTTTGCCTAAAATGTTCATCTAAAATGTTGTCAAAACAGATGGAATTTTAAAAAATTGTCACGATAAGTCTTTCCAAAAGATATGCACAATAATGCAATAATCTTGTATTCATGCTGATTTCATTCTCTGACGTTGGAATCAATAAATCTATTCAAAAAAGATAAATCTGCAAAGCAATAAAAGTTATGTAAAATTATGTAAAATAATATAATATCTAATGTTATGTAAACTAATGCATACATAAAAATTTTAGATCTTGGCATGCATTTTTTTTTTTTTTTTAAATAACACCCATTTGCAAGATCAAGTGTATATGTTGCTTCCCACCATTGAACATTAATATAGTAATCTTACTATTTGTTATTATTAATTCTCACGTTTTGTAAATAATGCATACATGAACGTTTTACATCTTGGTATCTATCTATCTATCTATCTATCTATCTATCTATCTATCTATCTATCTATCTATCTATCTATCTATCTATTTTTTTTATTAGTTTGTTTGTTTGATCCAGACGCAAGATCAAGTATATATGTTGCTTCCCCCATCTATTGAAAATTAATATAGTAATCTTATTTATTTATTGTTTTCATTTTGAAGTTAGAATTAATTTATTCATGTAAATAAATAAATAAATACATATATAGATACATACATAAATATGCAAAGTAATAAAATCCAAGCTGACCTTAGAAAAGTGTAAAATAATATATCAAGTTATTTAAATAATGCATGCATGAATATTTTGGATCTTGGCATGCATAGTATTTATTTATTTATTTATTTATTTATTTATTGTTTTCATTTTGAAGTGAGAATTAATTTATTCATGTAAATTAATAAATAAATAAATAAATACATATATACATACATACATACATACATACATAAATATACAAAGCAATAAATTCCAAGCTGACCTTAGAAAAGTTGTGTAAAATAATATATATATATATATATATATATATATATATATATATATATATATAAGTTATTTAAATAATGCATGCATGAAAATTTGGGATCTTGGCATGCATAGTATTTATTTATTTATTTGTTTGTTTGTTTGTTTGTTTGTTTAATCCAGATGCAAGATCAAGTGTAAGTAAATAAATAAATACTGTACATAAATAAATAAATCTGCAAAGCAATAAAATCCAAGCTGACCTCATAAAAGTTACGTAAAATACTATATAAAGTTATGTAAATAATGCATGCATGAAAATTTTGGATCTTGGCATGGAGAGCAAATTATTATTATCATTTTTTTTCTTTTTTTTTTTTTTTTACACTAACGTCCAGATGCAAGATCAAGTGTATATATCACGTCCCCCCATTTAACATTAATATAGTAAGCTTATTATTTGTTTTTATTATTTTTAATGTCGATTTCATTGAAGTTGGAATTAATATTTAATATTTCAATATTTAATTAGAATATAAATAAATAAAACAACAGCTGACCTTATAAAAGTCATATAAAAAAGAACTAATAAATAGACAAACCTGTTTTATTGACATAAATCAATAAAAGCGTTTTAAAACCCATTATGTATACTAAAGCTTTCTTTTGTTTTTTTTTTACTTTTAGATCTCATTACAATTTTTTTTTTTGTTTTTTTTTTTTTTTTTTTTTTTAAATAACATCCAGAATACCCCACTGGTTCTTTGGTGCTCCTGGCGGCATAGACAAGATCTAGCAATTATCTGATGGTTCTGTATGTTTCAAGGTGTCCATCTCTAGATGCCTTGGGATTTTTTTTTAATGACACACGTCCTTTGTCTTTAAAGTCACATACTGCCCGGCAAGACCGCATATGAAGAGGACACGAGAACATCGTGTGAGCCCATATCTGGGTGGAAAATAACATGAATTCTCTTGTCGTTATTAAAGCCACAGAGCAAAAGATGCAATCTGACTGCCCATGGCGACAAGTAGCTCAAGCCATTCTCACTCGCCTGGCTAATAAAAGAACAAAGATAATCAGATATTGAAGATAGACAGAGAGAGAGACAGAGGAAAGAGAGAGTGTTTATCTCAAGGTGGACAAATCTTTAGACAGCTGCAGACATTGTCCTTTAAGGCCAGCTACTGAGATGGACGCTTGATGTGGTTGAGACAGGACACTAGCTATGAATGTGTGTGTGTGAGCGTGTGTCACTGCGGCCCGATGTTTTGCTACGTGTGCAACTTTGTGGTGATAACCAAAGTCACGAAAGCTGATCTGTTTCTCACAGAAGCAAAGCAATTCTTTGACACTTTATTGACTGGCAAAGCCATCAGCATGTTATAAAGGTGTTGTTTTAGAATATTCCAGTACTTGTAATTTACACTTACGTTTATGTGTTAAGCAGACGCTTTTATCCAAAGCAACAATATTTGTAATATACAATGCTAGGTTTAGATTAGAAAGAGAAAAAAATAAGTGTTTTTTTTTTTTTTCTCCATAATAAATGTCCAAATTATTTTAAGACTTCACCTATTATTTTATTTTATTTTAGCGAATTGTGAGGGATTAATTAATTAGAAAACAGGCTGTTTTGTGAAAGAATAGACGACTGAACGCATTCACACATGCAAATGTACACGCACGTTCACACAAGTTGGAATTTTGCCCATCGCTCTATTTGCCACAAACCCCCAAAATATGTTTACGGTCCACAGATAAGATCCCTCACACACAGCACGTCTGCTTTCAATATCTGTGGAGGCGAAGCAAACCAAGCAGGACATCTACACCAGGATGTGCAAACCATGCAAACCATTTTTAATAAAAATGAACTGCATCTTTATCCAGAATCCTTTTTTTTTTTATATATGTTACACACAATCATTTGCTTCTAAAAAACTAAATTAATCAAATAACTACTTTTATTTATTTATTTATTTTTTTGCGCAGGTGGAGAACAAACGTGGTGCACTTGCAATAGTACACCTACAGTATTCTAAGAAGTCATCGCAGGTTCTCATCACAGATTAAACATTTCATAACTGATATTTACTGTATGCTCCTGTGAATTTCAGAACAGTTGAATCTGGTATCAGTTTCAACAACTGTGAGATAAGGCCTGGTCTAATGAATAATTCATTACAGCTGCATTATAATCGAGTGATTGGGTTATTCCTCAACTTATTCTTTAATAACTGATGTCATAAAACAGAAAATGACAATATTAATAAAAGGATAAAAATGAAGAACTAAAAGTGAAAGAAAAACACTTACAACTCATATATAGAGTTCAATCAAAGCTCTGAGAGAAAAAGTGAGGTTAAATAAGCGCAGCTTCCCACAAAGTACACATTTGTCAGCTCTTTAATGCTCAGACAGATGGAAAGGACAAGAAATCTCAGGCTTTGTAAAACAGGAAACATTTCTAATGATACGGTATGCATCATACATACTTAGAAATACACCCATACCTCTTTCTTTCTTTCTGTCGGAAACTAATTTTATTAGACGTTTCATTACTGAGAATGAACAACCAGCATGAGAAAAAAAAAGTTTTTTCATCCACGACTTAAAAAACAAACAAACATTAAACAAAAATCTAAATTTATCATCAAAAAAAACAAGCAGAATCGACAAAAATCACACTCTGCCCGCCGTTCTATTTAGGTACACAGGAAACTAAATGTATTTGTAGATAACAAGCTTCTCTCATGTCCAAAAAAAGATTTGTCGTAAGGTAAGTAAAGCGTTTTTGTTTTCCTGTGAACTCAGACACAACAACCACAATATATGCTTTACTTTTTGTAGCGTACTTTGTAAAAGAAAGTTTAAAAGGAAACTGCACATCAGTTGAATCTGCCAGCGCACTAAAGTCTGTTTGAAGGCACGGGTAGTGCATTTTCCGTTGTGGCACACTTCAACAACCCGCCCTACCGAGCGAATCTTCAAAGAATACATTTGATTATAAAGTGTCAGCGTTACATTTATAGTTTGTTTGTCCATTGGAATTTAGGTTGCAAGCGTAGTTTTTTCTCCTTTACAATAAGGTGTCAGTTGTTAACATTAGTTACAACTTGAATGAACAATGAGCAATACGTTTATTACATTATTTGCTCATCTGTGTTAATGTTGGCTAATAAAAATACAGCTGTTCATTGTTTGTTCATGTTAAGTTCACAGTGAATTTACTGATGTTAAAAAACACAACTTGTGATTTTTATAATGCATTAGTAAATGCTTTGTTCATTCTTAGTGCATTTTAACTAATGTGGTTAACTAATAAAGAACCTTATTGTAAAGTGCAACCACAAATTGTCACTTAAAAGTTACTATTTAGAAAATAAATATAAAATCTAAATATAATAGCATATAAAAATAATAATAGCAATGAGAAACTCAAACAGTTGTGTGCGTGTGTGTGTGTGTGTGTGTGTGTGTGTAGTTAATGTATTAATTGACATAAATGAACAATGAACAATACATTTATTACACTATTTATTAATCTTTGTCAATGTTAGTTAATAAAAAACTTGGTTCATTGTATATATATATATATATATATATATATATATATATTTTTTTTTTTTTTTTTTTTTTTTTGGAGCAAACAAGAACTTAAATAATAAAAGATTAAAACAATTATTATATTTGTCACTTTATACACTAGATTGCATTGTTTTAGAGGGAATTTTGTTTGGACTAAAACTAAAATCACTTATAAAATCAGTTATTATATTTGTCACTAATACATTCAGTTAATTTAAGAAAAAAAAAAACAATGTAGTAGTAATATAGTAGTATATATAAACATAAATGCGTATTTAGACACAATGAATACAGTTTTTGAGTCGATTTTATTAAATTTGCTGTAATACACTCACTATACTAAACTGCAAGCAGTATTAACATAGTGTATGTTACAAAAAATATTAAAAAATAGTATTATATACTACTATAGTATACTATGCATACATAATATGTGACCCTGGATCACAGAATCAGTCATATTTTTTTTTTTTTTTTTTTAGCTTTCCATTAATGTATGGTTTGTTAGGATACGACAATATTTGAAAATGTGGAATCTGAGGGTGCAAAAAAAAAAAATAAAATAAAAATATTGAGAAAATCACCTTTAAAGTTGTCCAAATTAAGTTCTTAGCAATGCATATTACTAATCAGAAATTAAGTTTTGAAATATTTACTGTAGGAAATGTACAAAATATCTTCATGAAACATGATCTTTAATTATTATCCTAATTATTTTTGGCATAAAAGAAAAATTGAGAATTTTGACCCATACGGTGTGTTTTTGCCTATTGCTACAAATATACTCATGCAACTCATGACTGGTTTTGTGGTCCGGGGTCACATATTACTAATCAAAAATGAATCTGCGATATATTTGCAATAGGAAATGTACTAAATATCTTCATGGAACATGATCTTTAATTAATATTCTAATTATTTGTGGCATAAAAGAAAAATCAATCATTTTGACCCATACAATGTGTTTTTGCCTATTGCTACAAATATACTCATGCTACTTATGACTGGTTTTGTGGTCCGGGGTCACATATTACTAATCAAAAATGAATCTGCGATATATTTGCAATAGGAAATGTACTAAATATCTTCAAGGAACATGATATTTACTTAATATCCTAATGATTTTTGGCATAAAAGAAAAATCGATCATTTTAACCCATACAGTGTATTTTTGCCCATTGCTACAAATATACTCATGCTACTTCAGATTAGTTTTGTGGTCGAGGGTCACATATATGCACGCATAATATACTGTAGATTGTTTTGAGTGGATTTTGTTGGGACTAGGATTAAAATCGCTATAATAAAAGCAATCATTATATTTGTCACTAATGACAAATGGAAGGAAATAGAGTTAGAGAGAAAGCGAGAGAAAATGGGGTGGGGGTGATATTGTCATCCCACGGATTAGTTGGGATTAATCAGACTTGTCTTTCAGAGGGGTGAATGCTCTTTTAACGAGCTACTGCTAAAACGACAGGGATTCTTACCCATTAATTAAACAGGGTCAGGCCAGACACAGAACTACCTATCGAAAACATGTGTGCATTCACACACGCTTGCATACGTGGGATGTTTTCGGAATAATAAAGAAAGCATTTACCGGATTCGTTGGATTGCGTATGCGTGTTACCTTAAACAGGTTACGACGCAAAAAAAATTTGCTGCGTCTTTAGCGAAATGTTCCGTGTGGGTACGGCCTACGATGATGAAACATTCGGTTGCCAACCTACAACAGCAGTATGATTTTTTTGGTTACAGAGCTGAGTCAGATCTAATAAAAACCCTTTCTACGAAGGTTCTAAGAAGTGCTTTTAACAAATTAAACTGTTTTTATTAGCCATTTAATGAGCTTGTTTCTTGCAGCAGGTTAACTTGTGACGTTTGTGTCATTGTTTTGCTGCATGTGAGCAAAAGTGCCCTGAGAAATGCCTGACCACATGTCATATCTCACATCGCTACCCCAAAAGCTCGTCTGATCATTATCACACTATTTTCCATCTATTGAAACCAACTCTTGTGTGCGTACGCGTCTGCGTGTGTATGTGTGTGTGTGCATTAGGGTGTATCAAACAATCTGCAGCAACAGGAAGGCTGTGAAAAATTATTTCGAGTTTATTTAGAAATATTTAATACAGTTGACTTTCGAAACTGCTGACTTACTGCTTAGCTTGAGAACTTGTGCTTATATCTTTAAGAGTTTAGCAATGCTTTTTCGATTCGTTTTTATACAGGCTTGGGGGTTGGTTTTAAAATAGCGACTGTTTAATTTATGCATTCGAAGTTGAAAATACAAACCAGTAGTTTTAGCAGAGTTAGCAGTAACAGCACATCTATTCTGTAGAATTTTCTTGCAGAAAATCTGGTGATTTTCTGTCAGTGTTCTGAGAAATATTCAAATTAGGTGAAAAGTTTATCTGTATTTGAGACTTTCATGATATAAGGAGTCTGGTTAGAGTGGGCTTCCACACTTGAAAGATATAAACGGTGGCTGAGATCCTGTCAGATAACTGGAGAAGGTATTTCGAAACTCGAAATAAAAATTCAACCTGCCTCGGTTCAAAAGAGGATCCAAACGTTGGGAAAATGAATTTAGAATTGGTAATCTTTTAAGCAAGAAGTGCAGCATGTAAAATGAAAGTGGGTAGTTGACCTAAAATACTTAGAGCTTTGATGTGACATGATAAACACAATCTAAAGCGATTATCGTTATATTTTATAGTTCTACATTTCATAACTATGAGTGCGGAATTTATGCGCTCATATTAAATAATGCAGAATATCTGAACAAAAATATTTAGCACTCTGCATGAGTGCTCCAGTAGAACTAATAAAGACAAAAATATGTTGTAAATGCCTGAAATGCATTTTAACCTAACATCAAGGCTCTTGCAATATTAAAAATGTATTTAAAAGAATATTTTAAAAGCATATTTAAAATTGAACACTATTAGAGCTAATTATACACATTTCCACTTGATAACATTGATCAAACATCCTTCATTAATAATTATAATAATAATAATAATTAAATAATTAAAATACAGTACTTTTATACATGTTTTTTGCTCAAATTGACCCCAAACATTTTTTAAAAATAATATTTTAAAAGAATATTTAAAAGTAAACGTTATTAGAGCTAATTATAACCTAATATCAAGGCTCTTGTAATATTAAAAATGATGTAAAACAATATTTTAAAAGCAAATTTAAAATTGAACGTTATTAGAGGTAATTATATACTTTTCCACTTGATAACACTGATCAAATATCCTTCATTAAAAATAATAAGAATTAAAAATAAATAAATAAAATACAGTACTTATACACAATACATTTTTTGCTCAAATTAACCCCATTTTTTTAAATTCTATTTTAAAGGCATATTTAAAATTAAATGTTATTAGAGCTAATTATACACATTTACACAATAACATTGATCAAACATCCTTCATAATATATATATATATATATATAGCACCAAATAACCTAATATCATATACTTGTGTAATAAATATTATATATATAGAGAGAGAGAGAGAGAGAGAGAGAGAGAGTTGATCAAACATCCTTAATATAAATAAATAAATAAATAATCATTTTTGCTAAAATTGACCAAAAATAACAACATATATTGTTTGTTTATGTATATACATACATATCCTATAAACTCCACACTGTCTTGACTAAATGTCAAATTAGAAACTGAGAAAGAAATGTTGAAACCTTCTAATCCTCAAGCTGAAAGGCTTTAAATAACAGGGCAGGAGAATAAAAGTGAATTAAAAGGTCAATAGAAAACAGATCCTGATAGAGGGACAGATTCTGCCATGGAGAGAAAAGAAAGAGCAGAGAGGACGGATGGAAGTTTCTCGAGTTTCTCTCGCTCATTTACGGGGACAAAGAGCAGCGAAGAGAGCAGCCTGGTGGGGCAGGGAGGGGGTGAGGCATCTTTACACGTACCCTGATAGCAACTCTGTGTGTGTGTGTGTATGTGTGTGTTGGGGGGGATCACTGAGCGCTGGGGTCAGTCGCAATGCCTGAGTGGAGAAAGCGGTGATACTCATCTCACCTGTGGGATACGGCGACACCAGCGCACACCTGAGATCCCCCTCTGACTGACAGGCCTTCAGAGAGGAGAGGAGAGGGTTAGGGTGGGGTAAGGTGACAACCTTACACAGCAAATGGCAGCACACATTTGGATATCACCAAATTGAAAAAGATTTACTCACCCCTCGTGTCACTGAAAACTCGCTTTTTGGTATTTTCCTGAGGAGGACAAAAAAAGAATTTTGGATGAATATTAATACAGCCCATTTCCATATGTCTGTCATCTGTAAAATATGATACAACATTTACGGATGTACATCTATAGCCAAATTAAGGTTTAAAGGGACAGTTCACCAATAAATAATATTCCATCATAAGTTCAAGAACCCCTTGCAGAATCTGTAAAAAATGGGAATAATTTTAACAAATAAGACAGATCATACAAAAATACATGCTATTTTTTTATTTAGTACTAAGTGAGATATTTTACATAAAATGTGTTTACATATAGTCCACAAGAGAAAAAAACCCTTGGTTCTTAATACTACTGTGTGCCTTGCGATCAGGGCTGTCCCCAAGCATGGTTGCAATGTGTTTACTGTCAAACTCCAAAATTGAATTATTTTAAATTCTTAAAAAAAAAGAAAAAGAACGACAACATTATTTTATTTGAACATGTTAATTTTATTTTATTGACAAAATATTTTTTCATTAGATCAGATAACATTTTAAGCTGTCATATGGTCATGTTACAACGTGCCCCTCACGTGTTACAATTTACCCCACCTACGGGGCATGTTGTCACATTTGACTTCCATTCTTTTGAGGTAAATAACGAAACACGTATACACTAATTATGAAACGATGCAACATATTTGTAATAGACGTGTGAAATCAATGTGGACAAAAATTAAAATCTGAATCCCTAAGAATGTCAAAAAGTGTTAGGTTGGGCCCTGTGCTCCCCTTTCTTCTGAGTTTCTTTCTTCTGCTAGTTACACACATTCTTTGTACTTTGTATTTTTTTTAAGCTTTAGACATTAAGCAGCCATTAAAATAAAGTCGTAAAATGAAATATAAATGTACACAAATAAGATTACCACATAATTGTATATTGGTATGAAATTACATGAATAACGATGGGGTAAACGCAGTACATTTATGATATGGTAAGACAATATCTATTGATAATACCTTATTGACGTAGTATATGAGTGGCTGTGTGAGTAACACTGGGGACTATTGTATTTTTCTCCTCTTCGGTTTTTTTTTTTAACCGCTGGATCCGTACTAGATCAGGTGAACTTATTTCTCTGTAATGTCTTTGAATGCAAAATCAGTGCACTACATCTGATATGTGCAAAGAGCCCAGATCTGCTGAGATCTCAAAATCACAGCTATATGCTGTATGTTGCGTGCCAGCATGTGTTTGCTTATCTAGGGTTTTATGTCAAAAAAAAAAATATATATATATATATAATCAAAGTTGTCCTAAGACAAAAACGGGTATTTTATTTATTTATATGTATTTCTTAGGGCAGTTGGGATTCAGAAATTTAAAAGTACATTTTTATTATGTAAAAATGTACTTGTGTACATTATATACTTATGCATTATGTATGTTTTATTATGTAAATATATATTTTATATATTTAAAAGTATAGTAGGCCTATTGATAACACGAGCACATAATATAGTAGGCCTACTGATAACCCAAGCACATAATTAGTGATGCACAATGGGTTATGAGGCCGATGCCTGCAGAGCCGCCTTACCAATGTTGCTAAACTAGGTCAACAATGACTTCCTGCGATTGAGCAAAGCACCTAAAAGATCTCGCTGCTCACTATTAGCAGCAAATCCACCCAGAGTGTGTGTGGGTGTATAAGTGTACGTGTGAAATATTTAAAACAGGTATATTTAATCTACATCATCAGGATGAGAAGTCATGGAACATATGCATTGTAGACGATCCCACGCTTCCGGATGTTCGTTCGTATTTTCTTTTAATGCATATTCTTAAAAATGTATTTAAGATACAAAGCAGAGCATATCTGAACAGTGTATTAGAAGGGAAATATAGCTAATGAGCATTTAGTTGTGAGTGAAAGTTCTTTTTATCATATAACAAAATCTTAACTTTTGACTAATAATAATTTCTGCCATTTCTAATCGTGTGATTTCCAAACAATTAAAGTTAAAGCAGTTGATAAATGAATCATGCACATTACAACTGTTAAATACATGCACATTACAAGTTTAAAATACATTTTAAAATAAAGCACAAATGGAATCATTACCTGAGAAAGACGCTTTAAATATATTTTACAATAAAATAAACATCTAAAGTACACAACTTACCTTTTATCGCAGAAATGTAAAAACTATGGTGTCTAACCATGCATTAGAAATGCACTGCACTAAAATGAATCTGCTTTGATATTTCCTTTGCACACAGAGAAAGTAATAAAACATAACATGTACAGTGCACTTTCTACTTTATTCATATATACCTACTACACTCAATCCGATACTAATCATCTTCCTATCGCGCTGCCAGCTGGATTGCAAACCACAGCTTTAGTTTTATGAACAGCTTTAACCAGTAGCAATAAATCCAAGAACACTTACTGACTTCAGATAGAGCAAGGGGAATGAAAAGAGTTGATGTGTTAATAATAGTTTTATAAGGTTACAGAAAACAGAACTATGGGGACAATAACAGCTTTTCTAAGTAAAAAAAACACTCCAAAAAGTTAAACACTCTCATTCTCACTCTCTTTCACTGATCTGGCATTTTCAACCTGCGCTAGTCAGAATGAGAAAGATTCGAAGAATTTTCAGTATTCACTTTTCTGCTAATTTGACCTCTCAGTCTCCCTAAATGAGCAATAACCTCGTCTATATATTCTCACATGTCAAAACCCGAAAAATCAAAGACACTCTCTAAGAATTATGCACTCCTTCAATACGAAGAAACACCGCTCGGGGAGGCAGTGCAGCCCCAAAGTTTCCAGCAGGGACTGTCAGCGCAATTCACCACCGATTCTTTTGATGCTGACATTTTGATGAAGAGGTCAAATTAGGCCTCATCGAAATGCTACAAAATCGTAGTAGATTGTCAAGATCTCTCTCTCACACACACACAGACGGAAAGTACGTCGCTCACAGTACAAAGCATACACATGTGGCCTCAGGAAGTCCTTTACCACATCATATGTCTGCCACCAGGAAATAATACACAAAATAGGCTGAGAGAAAAACGCATTACAGTAAATGCTAAAGCCAGTATGCGTTCAAACGCAGTATACAATTTCATTATTTATCTATCAGCTTGGAAGCCATCTATATACTATATATATGCTGGCAAAGTTAAAAAATTAAACCTTTTAATGCATTAGATACATATTTTTAGATATGCATTTAGGATTTATATTATTGAAATAGTCCTGTGCTTCCTTGTTAATGCAATAAGTAACTTTTAAACTTTATGACAAGGCACGTTTACAACTGCATGTTGATCAGTGTGTGATGTGGCTAGCAGCTGTTTTAAACGGATAGTTAATCCAAAAATGAAAATTCTGTCATTAATTACTCACCCTCATGTCGTTCCAAACCCACAAGACCTTCGTCCATCTTTGAAACGCAAATTAAGATATTTAGGATGAAATCTGAGAGCTTTCTGACCCTAATGCAACTACCACATTCAAGGCCCAGAAAGCTTTTAAGGTATTAAGGAGATTGTGGCATCATTATTTCGATGACATTAAATGATTGTGAGGTACTGACACTCGGAATATAAAATACTTATATAATGACCACAGCTACTGAAAGAGCTTACAGTTGTCGATATATAAACGTAGGCTTAAATGTCATGACATGGATTTTTTCCTCTCAAGGAATCTGAACAACCCCAAATATTAAGTGAAATCCGCTTTAAGAAACTTCTTCAGTGGCTGCGGCCAATGTTTACATCCTACCAGGATGGCATCTAGTGTTTCTTGTTTCTGCCATTTGGAAGCTCTTAGAAGCTGGTCTATTAAAAGCCTCAAAGGAATCCTTTGACTCGTTAGATGGAAATGATGCTTATTTGCAAATGTTTTATGCAATATTCCAATTTTGCGCTTAAGTTAAATTCGCAATTTTGGGTGGAAACACGGCTAGTGATTAAAGGCTAAAGCAGATAGAACAAAGACGCGGGTCTTTAGGATGTTTGTGAAGGAAGGAAAGCACTAGGAAAGCAGTGAAGACTTACATCGCTTCTCTTGTTGCCCTTCGACTGAAAATTACAGCCAAAAGCCGCACGGTGTGGCATCATATAAATATTGTATTTTCCGAGCTGTGTTGCAGTAAAAATAGCAGGTAGCGCTAGCAGCCGTGTGCAACCATTTGATGTCATCAAAATAATAGCGCCCTCCATAGTACAAAATATGTATAAAACAATGTGGATTTTTAAAATAATGTATATTTTTATAATTATTTCAGCAAGAGACCTCATTTATGTTATATTAGGCCATACAAGTCTTAATACCCAGGGTTGCCTTTAAGGACCATTCCAAAGGTGCATGTGTGATAACTGTTTATACTTTACTAAACAAGTTTTTGTTTTTATGAGCATTTTGAAGTATCACATCAGAAACAAGTGATGGAGATGCCAAATTTCGCAAAAAAAAGAAACTTAACCCATCGACAAACGTGCTGGCGCGTTTTGTGTTTTTTTTTTTTTTTTGATAACCCCTAAAGGAACTCAGGCTGCGTTTACACTAGTGCGTTTTCATTTTAAAATGCATAACCTTTGCTACAGTTACACCTGTTGTTTACACTACTCCGGCGTTTTCAACCCTCGGAAAGGGAGACTTTCGAAAATGCTGCAGATCCCGTTTTAGTTTGAAAATTCCAGGGCAGCGTTTCAGTGTAAACAGACCAAAATGGAGACTTTTGATGAGCGTGCAAACAATAATATCATGCTCATTGTTTTACCCATAGATTTCTGCAGGTAGATGCATCATTCAAACACTCCAAGCACGTAGATGCGTCCGCCATAGGGCATCTACCTATACATATCTGTGGATGTACCTGCGTTTTCAGCTGTGTAGTGTAGACAGAGATCGTTTCTGAAACTCAGAGAAAACGCTAGACGAGGATCATTTTTATTTTAAACCACCGTTTTAAAACAAAAACGCACTAGTGTAAACAGGGCCTTAAATTACTCCATCATTTTTGATTGTTCAGATAACAGCAATGCATCAATCAAATCTGTAAAGTGTCTACTTTATTTTGTATACACACATAACAACAACAAAACATTGTGCTTTTGTAAAATAAAGAAAACAAAGAGAGTGTCCTCTCCGCCGCCCTCTCCGTGATCTTCATTTTGAAACGCATCACAAAAATGAACTGAAACTCAACAAATACTCGACACACAGACGTGAGATATAAATCTATAGAAAGCTTGACATTTACTTTTCGCCCCCGAAAAAAAATGCTCGCTTGAGGTGGTTTTTGACTTGTGCGAAAAAGGGTTCATGTGAATAATAGGAGATGGAAACGCATTTGACAAATAAATTCCTCCGTGCACATGTGACTTGCGCTATGGGACGGCATAACCTGACTACCCAGTGGACTGATCTTGTTGCACAGCATCTGAGAAGTTGTCATGGTCATTCTTAAATGCTTGAGCAAAGTCTGCTGTCAAAGTATTTCTTTATAATTGTCTCCCAGAACTGTCTCACACAATTGCATTCTTAAACGTCCACCTCAGAAAGCAATGACCACATTTATTGTGTTTCACCTGCTTGGTCTGACGCACAAGTAATTTATTATATATGAAAATGTTTATATTTAGTGGCTTCTCCTACTTTTCTTAGAGATATTTAGTGCCAATTTATCAGGAAGTGGCGATTTTGTTTTCTTTGACACGTTGGATGGAAATGGTGCTTATTTACATGTTTTATGCAATATTCCAATTTTGCGTTTAAGCTAAATTCACAATTTTGGAAAAACAACGCATTCAGAACTGTAACTAATATATATAGTCTATTTAAGCCAATTTATAGTGATATCATGTTAATATAATACTAGCAGAAAGGAAAAAAAAAATGTTTGAGCAGGTGTTGGGTTAAAAAGTCAAGTGTGGGTGTTTTTGCAACTGCTACAAGAGGGGAGGCTCTGATAAAAGCACATACGCACAAGCAGTCGGTTGTACCACCGTTCCACCACATTGAGTCTGGGGGTGGGGGGGTCAGGCGCAGAGCTCAGCCCGCAGACGGTGCAGAAGAGCTGGGTGTGGTTTGGTCTGTCCAGCACATAAAGCAAGTCTGGACCTCCCACAAAAAAACACGTCCTCAAACATGTGGTTTAGACCTGTCTGCTCTCAGCCAGGAGCTGTGGTCATCCCTAAACTTCCTGTCCGCCCCCTGGTTACACTGTTTCCACGGCGACTCTCACCTGCTGTGCACCTGTCAGATATATAACGTGCTGCAACTGCTGTCACACACTGAAAAAGCGCTGCCGACCCGAGGCTTTTATGTAACCGTTACCAAAGACCTGTCTCCCATACACACACGCACGCCTCCAGACAACGAGGGGAAATTTAGAGCGAAAAGGACAAAGAGAGGTGAGAACGGCATAGAGAGAGAGAGAAAGAGAGAGAGAGAGAGAGAGAAGAGAGGAAGCAACAGAAAGAGAAAGTAGAGTTGGAAAGTAAACGACTGAAACTCCTGTTTCCAACCCACTGCGGAAAAACAGAGGGACAAATGCATGCGCACACACTAAAAGAGGAACTCACCCAAATCTGACCTAGCAATCTCAATACACTGCAACTGAGGCAACACACTGTACATTCTTCATAATAAAGTAAGATCACAAAAGAAAAAAAAAAAAAAATGATGATGTCCGGGTCAAGTGTCACCCAGAAATTGAAAGAAAGAAAGGAATGAGAATTTGTAAAGAAAATCAACCCTATTTTTATTGAACAATTACGTTATCATTCTTACTACTGTAATGCAGACTAAAAAGTTGCTTATTAGCATGCCTATTATTAACATATTAGCTGTTTATTAGTACTTACAAAGCGCACATTCTGCATGACCATATTCTACATCTCTAATTCTACCCAACATCTAAATTTAATAACTACATTATTAACTATTAATAAGCAGCAAATTAGGAGTTTATTGAGGCAAAATTCATAGTTAATGGTTTGTTAAAGTGAGAATTGGACCTTAAAATAAAGTGTAAATAAAATTATGTTTAAATTTGTTTTAGAATTATGGTAATTTACGCTAGTTTTTACATTATGCTAGTTTTTGCAACGTGGTCATATTTACTGTAATGAGACTTGATAATTTGTGGTACTTGTGGTATTGAGAACCCAATGAAAACTGAGAACAAAAACTGGCAACAAACAAACAAATAAAATAAATTAATTAATAAAATAAAATAAAACAAAATAAATAAATAAAAGTTTGAAAATGAAAATTGCTTTATCGGCATTAAAAAGGCACACAAAAAGTCTTACGAATTAAATAAATAATTAAAAAAATAAACAGGCAAATTTTATGCAAAATATCTTGTTTGTTTGTAATTCTTGTTTTATTTATTTATTCATTTTTAATTCCGGGTTGAACATGTGATCAGGACACATTCAAATGAGGTTTGTACAATTTGCTTACAGGTTTGTTTGTTATGTATATAAAGTTATACAGAATATATATGTAAAATATATAATGGAGTGTCTATTTACACTAAGTGCAAACAGCCCGACTAGTTGGCAGAGGCTATTTACACTAAGTCCGCCCACAAATGTGTGATTGGACTAGTCAGCACTACAATAGACGATATTCTAACAACTATCTAATAAATCAAAAAATGTGTGCTGTAGTCATATTTGACGCAGTTGACCTGGGTTTGAATCCACCTTTTGCCAAACCTTTTTTTCTCACTTTTCAAATCTTGTATCACCTCGGAAAGGCATTAATTTTCAATAAAAATGAAGGAAGGGTAGGTGAAGGAAGGGCTTATATTGTCCCTACAAGGTAGTATCCATTTAATAATTTGAATTAAAATGATAATTTACGCTCAATACATTATTATTGCATACTGTTTTATAATGTACTACAATAATGAGGTGCAGATACCACTGTTTGCAATAAGCAGGCCTAGTATAAATAGCACAAAATCCTGCTATTTTAACAGTGTAAATAGAATCTATCACTATTTGGACTTAGTGTAAATAGCATATTGCTGAGAAAATACTCCTTTTTTCACTTAGTGTAAATAGAACACATTACTATGTGCACTTATTCCTATTCGCACTTAGCGTAAACAACCTCTGTACACTTTGTGCAAAGATAGATATATAAATATGCAGAACCAGATCCTTAATTTGCCTAATCCTTAATATCGTTTTGTCACACTTTAGTTTGGGGACCAATATGATAATCATGACAAACATCAAAATATCATTGTTGTACCATCTGATCCTATTAGCAATGATAATTCATACTTCATACTAAAAGTGCATTGTGACACATAAATAGCATTTCTGGTCACGTGTTATCATTAGCTTCTAGCTTTTCGCATACACTATTCTCTCTTTCACCTAGACACATTCACGCACAAACTTCACAAAACCACACACGTTTTTCACTTTTGGACTGGCAGCTTTTGCTTGAGCCACGTGAGAATTCCTACTCATAATTAGCTCGCAATTACGCCAGAGATAATGATCATACTCATTTCAGTTTAACGTTAAAAACAAGCGAGAAAAGGAACAGAAAGGGGTATGGATGGGCGTCTCAGAGGACAGTGAAACAAAAGGGACGGAAATAAGCGAAAGAGGATGATTTTGCGTTAATGAATTAAACTCATTGCCTCTTATAATTACTAAAGATCAGAAGATCTTGCACCTTAAACATGTTTCATTCCCTTACCTTCAGCACGCTCTCCTACACACATGCATTATATTAGCATTGACTATATGTACAAATGAAACACCTCACACTATTACACACACACTTACAATACCAGATGTAGAGTGCTCATTACAAATAATGTACTTCAAAATATACTTTAGTGTGAACTGTGTGTTTGTACACTTAATGCATGTAAATTGCAATGACAATGTATTAAAGTTTACATTGATATTAAATGCATTTAGCTAAATATTAGAATGTTTTTCACTCAAAAATAACAACAATTCAACAATTTCTTCTTATACGTGTCAGTCTTTGATGCACGTTCATGTGAATTCTCCAATTTCAAAAAAAAAAAAAATCTTAATTTGTGCTCTGAAGATGAACAACGTTTTGTGGGTTTAGAAAAACATGAGGATGAGTAATTAATGATAATTTACATTTTTGGGTGAACTATCCCTTTAAGTACATGTTTGTAATTTCAAGATTTTTTTTTGTTTTGGTAATATGGTTAAATTGTACTGTTAAAAATACTCAAGCATTTATGGTAAACTAAAATACAATATATTTGTAAATATGCTTATGCAGTTTAGTACATTTCAATTAAATCCAATTTAATACTATATAGCACAATAGTTAAAATTACCAAAAAAATGCACTATGTTAGTATGTTAGACCGGACTTTGAAATAAATGTGCTTCAAATCATGACAAAATATTATTAAATTATGAATTAAAATTATTACAAACTACATTTTTAAATGTGTACTTACAGTAAGTGCGTTAACAAACAGTCATGAAAGTGTACTCTCTTTATTGCACTTATGTGGGATTTTATTTCATTATTATTAAACTACATCTACAGTTAGAGTTATTTATGCTATTAGTCTGTGTTTGGAAAGTTACTTTGAAAATGTAACAGGTTACAGATTACAAGTTACTCTATTTAAAACTATTTCAATTACTTTATTAAAGTAATGTAACAGATTACATTTTAATACTTTCTGATTGCTTACATTTATATTTCAGATTTTTTTTTCTAAACTGTTAATCATTTAAACAAAAAATATTAAAGTTACATTTATTTTGTAATTAAACTATGTAATTACATGTAACTAGTTGCTCCCCAGCGCTGCCATTAGTACAGGTGAAAATTAGTCATTACCACGATCTTCAACTGTAGGGTCAGTGAATGTGCATGTGTGCTCTTTTCACTTTGTATCTGCTCACAAAGAAATTATAGGAAATTCTATTTATTTGCTGACATCCTTAGATGTAAACACACTTGTGCACACAGCCATTCATGCAAATATCACTGCGATGCAAGTGTAAGTGTGTACATTTCAGACTCTTCCACATCTGGGTTTGATATCCAGGAGACAAATCACATATACACACACACACACACAGAAGCACCATGTTTAGTCATATTTCCGAGTGGAGAATTGATCTTGGTCAGAAACACACACACACACACACACACACACACCACATGCTTCAAGTTTTCAACAAAGTAGAACAAACTGGCAAACAATGTCGCTATATTTATGTTTGGATAAAAACTATAAATAAAAACATGAGAAACATATCCAAACATATTTTTGAGCCTGACAATGTTCTTTAAAAAGGAATAGCTCACCCCAAAATAAAATTTACTCACCTCATTACTCACCCTTATAAAAAAAAAAAAATGGCACTTCAACAAGTCAGTGTTGTTAAATTCTGCATCATTATCTCTGTTTCCATCCAAATTACACACTGAATTCCTGCAAAAAAAAATCTAAACACCGCAACTATTAAATAGCTATTCTTTTTTCAATGTTCAAGGAAATAAAAATGTCACTTCTGGGGCAATTTAGTGCCAAATAAAATGGAAATTAAAGTTGTAGCCACTGAGGTGGTTGTAAATTGGTGAGCGACAACATCAGTTCTAGAGGGCAGCAATGGTCAAACATTTTGATGACCTTTTGATGGCATTTTAGAATGACCACAGCATGTCTCACTTTATATTAGGTGGCCTTAACTACTATGTACTTACATTTAAGTTAATCATTTGGTACAACACTTCTTGTGTACATACATGTTTTTACATAGTACTTATATTTTAACAAATACTTGCATGTTATTACATCTGTAATTCATTTTTGTAATTACATGTGTAAATACACTCTTGACCCATCCCTTACACCTTAACCCATCCTTAAAGGAGAAGTCCACTTCCAGAACAACAATTTACAGATAATTTACTCACCGCCTTGTCATCCAAGATGTTCATGTCTTTCTGTCTTCAGTCGTAAAGAAATTATGGTTTCTGAGGAAAACATTTTTGGATTTTTCTTCATATAATGGACTTCATTGGTGCCCCGATATTGAACTTCCAAAAGTTTAAATGCAGCTGCGAAGGGCTCTAAACGTTCCCAGCTGAGGAAGAAGGGTCTTATCTAGCGAAACGATCGGCCATTTGTTTCGAAAAATAAAAATTTGTATACTTTTTAAGCACAAAAGCTTGTGTAGCACAGGCTCTGGGATGCTACGAAATAATCACGTCTAAGTTCATCGTCTTTGTACTCAGACTCCAAAAGGTAGGGTATGTTCTCATACAACTTCAGAATCGTCTGACATCGTTGTGCCTTTTTGTTTGTAAACAGCGTTTGACTTACTCACTTTCTTAGTCTTTGTGCGTTCACTTTGTAAACACTGGGTCTGTAGTTCTGTCTACGTTCCGCGTGACCTTTCGACCTGATTCAATAGTACGTAGTGTCGTGAACGTGCATCTCAGAGCCTGTGTTACACAAGCTTTTGTGCTTAAAAAGTATACAAATTTTTATTTTCTGAAAAAAAAATGACTGATCATTTCGCTAGATAAGACCCTTCTTCCTCGGCTGGGATCATTTAGAGCCTTTTGAAGCTGCATTTAAACTGCATTTTGGAAGCTCAAAATCGGTGCACCAATGAAGTCCATTATATGGAGAAAAATCCTGAAATGTTTTCTTCAAAAACCGCAATTTCTTCATGACTGAAGACAAAAAGGCATGAACATCTTGGATGACAAGGGGGTGAGTAAATTATTTGTGAATTGTTGCTCTAGAAGTGGAGCTCTCCTTTAAGCCTACCCATACCACCCAAACTGTCTCTAACCTTACCTGTATCCCACCTCAATAGCAGCAAAATTGTTTTACAATGCAATATAAACAAAATAAGTATGTTGACCTATATTTTGAAGCAAGTACATAATAGTTAAGGCCACCTTATATAAAGTGGGACCTTTTATTTTAATTAATGTATTATTATTATTATTATTATTATTATTATTGGTTTTCAATTCAGCATGTTTTTCATTCATGGCTATTGTCACTTCCTCGCATACGGCCTTTTTAACACAAGTCATGTCTTACAAAAGTTAAATCAATATATTGTTTTCTGTGAAAGAGTGAGCGGGATGATTTGCACATCACTTTGTAGCAAAACCTCTAGTCTACCACATCCAGTTCTCAAATGTCTTGTGAACAAATGTTCTTTATGTGTTTTATGGCCTTATTTCAGTGATTTTTTTTTTTCTTAGTTTTTTTACTAACCACACATAAATGTTGTTTTCTCAAAAACACCAACATGTACATTCATGCTGCTCGCATATTATTGTAGCATAGTTTATGCTGATTACAGTGTAAGCAGACAAAAAAAAAAAACAAACAAAAAGAAAACAAAACAAAAAGTCAAATGTCAGGGCCCCAAAATCCCTCAGACCCCAGAGGGTTAACCCTAAAATTGGTCTAAAATGCATGTATGAAAATATGATGCCAGACACTATTGTCAAAATACAGTAGATAGAGAGATGCTATGCTTGACTGTGTGTTATTGTGAATGAGATTTGGATGTTATAGAAGAGCGGAAGATAACTTTTTTAGTAATAAAATTTGGATTAAATAAGTGTTAACAAAAACTATGATGATAAACGATCATTGACAAGCATTTGACCGAAACGAGACGACAGTAAGGCCAATAAACGATAACTGTGACTATATCAACATGCAATACCACTGACAATAAAAGATGAAGCTAAAATGTATTTAAAAAAATACAGAGACAAAATATTATTGTGGACCTCTGTACACTGTAAAAAACAAAAAAGCACAATTTGTTGAGTCAACTTAAAATAATTTGTTACGCAGCTGCCTTAAAATTTTACGTTCAGTCAACTCAAATAAGTTTAGACTAATTAAAATTAAAATGTTAAGTTGTACTAAGTGACAACTTAGATATTTGAGTTGACGTAACTAAAAAATTGGTTTATTAAACTTAAAAGCTGGGTAAGTTACCTAACTGCCTTAAAATTTTAAGTTGAATCAACTCAAATATCTAAGTTGCCACTTAGAACAACTCAACATTTCAAGTTGACTAAACTTTTTTCGGAGTTGACTAAACTTACAATTTTAAGGCAGCCAGAGTAACAAATTATTTTAAGTTGACTCAACAAATTGTTTTTTACAGTGTACATGCTTCTACTATTCGTGAACATTCATGGATGCAGTTGCCATATATCAAGAGTTCAAATCCCCAAATCAGAGCTTATAAACAGATACATTTTTCTATCTAGTGTTTTGCTTAATTTTTGCAATCTGGCAACCGCAGACACCATTACGAAAGAGCCGACGATGATCAGCAAAACGAAAATGTTAGAAAAAGTTTTACTCAGATGTTTAGTTCCCTAAAACTTGAATAAAGAAAAACAGGACGTGGTTGACTAAATATGAAAATAACTAAAACGTACATCTGACACAGGACTAAGACTACTTTAAAAAACGGTTGACAAAATTAACACTAGATTTTAGTTCAACAATAGTTTGTAGTTCTATGTTTTCACTGTCTGGAAAAAAGCAGCATGAACATTTATAAAAACATCTATATTTTTGTCTTTCACAGAAGTTAAACAATAGTAACTTATGTGAATATGCTTTCTGTTAGCATAGAAACCCTGTTCTTAACTGGTGCAATATTTCTTTTTGAGATTAATATCCGGCATCGCATTAATGTTTAACAAGAAGGTCAACAGACTAGTAACAATGATCGTTCTTGAGGAACACTACTGGATCAATGTCAAACTCCATCGACATCATCCAAACCCTTCTGCGTCGGAGCAGAAATAAATTCAATCCATATTTTCTCATTCTCCTATTTTCTATGAATAATCATTTTAATCTAAATGGATCCATCTCTGAAAGGACACATTGGTTGCGATGATTAATCACCACGCGGTCTGAAATAAATTCATTTACATATCTAGGAACAAAGACATTATTTATTTGAGTTCGGCGCACCTGGTCGGTACACCGCTGCCCACACCGCAACACGCTGCAGGAAAGCGCAATAAAGCCAGGAGAGTTATGATTATCATCTCAGTCATAATGCCTGCGTCAGTAAGATGAATGCAGGCGAGGAAGCGCCGGGGACGCCGACTCCTGCTTTTAATAAATCCCACATCACTGCTCGCCAAAGCTCGTCACCGCCACCATGACAACCGTATTTATTTTAGGACAGTTTGATAAATTAATTTGTTTTTATCGGATAAGAATACATTCACCGCCGAATTGATCTTGACTGAGAAATGAAATACTGCAGAGCAAAGCAAACTCTCTGGCTCGCTTTGGAGTTGTGAAGTGGTTTTGAAGTAGGTGTATAGTTTTAAAATTAAAACTTTTTGGATAGAGATTGAGGGATTTTGTCAACTGACAAAAGTTTAAATAATTTAAAACTACAAATTATTTACTTTGATAAATAAATTAAACTGTAGACCATAGAAATCTAATCTGAAGCACAGACACCATATTTAATCTGATTCAACAGGCCTAGAAACTAGATTTACATTTGCCAAATTTGATCAAAAGATTTGATCAAAAGTCACATATATTGTATTTAATATGTATGTTTTATTTGCATGCATTCCCTTAATCAATTTAATCATTGCTAGCATCATGTTCTCTTATCATTTGAGATACAGTAAGGCCCAACTTAAATATTTAAATATTTTAATATCATATCTATTTTGTTTTATGAAATATTTAAATGTATTTACACACTGTATAAAATTAACGTAAAAAGATGTTGTGACACTATATTATAAATGGAAACAAAAATTAAGGACTTACTATGAATAATATACATAGGTTTATACTTACAACATGCTTTAAAAATAACATGTTGACAGTTTAACAGTTGTTGTTTTTTTTTTGTCTAATAAAAATATTTTTGAAAATAAGTATTTACATGCTGTATAAATGTATGTAAATAGCTTGTGAAACTATTATATGAAAATGAATATACATATATATATATATTGTCACGGGGGCGGAGCAAAGCGACAGACACAGTGGGCGTGACGTCAGGCCTCGGAGAGGCTTTTATTAAACAATAAAACAAAGTGTCCAAAAAAGGGGGAAAAAGTGTCCAAAACAAAAGGGGGATCTGGTGTCCTCGAAGTGACGGGGTTCCGTGAAGGAGGGGTAGTGTTCCAAAAGGGAAGGGTCCAGGTAAGGGGCGGAGTCCGGCGGCCGCACGCGCTCCCCACTCAGGTCCGGGGTGCGAGGGGCGGCGGCTTCTCTAGCGGCATCGTGCTCCTCCACCTACGTGGCGCTTCTGGGGGATATCACGGCCCGGCATCTTGGCCCGTCAGCCGTTACGGGTGCGGTCCTCATCCGAACCCGCGGGGTCCGGCAACTCGTCCTGCGGCGCTGGTTCCCTCTTCACCCCTTCCTGGACCCACGAGGACACCAGCGTGCATGCACGGGGAAGAGACCGGTCTCCTGAAGAGAGGCGCGCTCGGCATTTTAACAGCGGCGGTGATGAGGCTTCATTCACATCAGGTGTGCCTCATCACACGCCGCCAGACCTGGATGTTTCGGCGCCCCTCCTCCTCCCACACGCCCACTCCCGTCGGGAGCCTGGTGAAGGGCGGCGATTACCGACGGGGTGCAGCTGACAATAAGGGGGGGAGGCAGTCGACTCGTCACAATATATATATATAAACCCAGAAAAGTTTAATTTGCTGCACAGAAATCCATGCCTCATTTTTTATTAACATAAAATTTCTATTAATATTATATGTATTATGTTTTATGAAAAGTTAAAAGTTCTCAAAATTCTACCTTTTTATTTTTCTTGTCACTGGCCTTTCCAACCTAGACTGGTGAGGTTGTGACAAAATCTATGCCTCGTTTTCATGAACATAAAATTGCTAACTTTGTATTGAAAAAATCATTAATTACACACACTAATACTGGACTAGTGCACTTTTTAACATCTAGTCACGTTTTAACAAAACTAAGCCACTCCCCACAACACAAAATGTAGTTGATTCAATCCTGTTTAATTCCCAGCTGTCTGTGAGGGTTCATCAGCTGTTTGAGAGAGTGTATTTGGGTTGACAGCTTTATGTTTGTTCTTTACTCTTCTGGAGAAGAAGAGGAAAGCTACTGAGAAGGTGATAAGAGAAAACTCTAGTGTGTGTGAGAGAGAGAGACATATCTGATATCAAGCCACAGGTCAAGCAGACACACACTCGCGCACAGACACACACTCGAGAAGACAAACTGGAGGAATGTGAGCTGGTGGAACAGCCTGCCTGATGGGTATCAAATGGAGCATCTTAGATAAAGACGCTTCAACCAGACTTCACTTACACACAAACACACAAACCAAAACATCTACACCAAAACAGGCCAAAATCTTCACTGGGCACACAAAGCTACATGCAAAACCCACGCAGTGCGTCCCTCGCAAGAAAGGACGCACATTTTGACGTATTAGGAAACCAAAATATCGGTGAAGTAATCGGCAAAATCCCCGAATGCACATTCTCACAGGATGCGAGCAAGGATGTTGGTTGGTATCGAAAATCTACATCAAGTTGCTATACACAAATGCTAAACATCGAAGTGGAAATGGTTGTCGGGGTGCTTAGGTGTAGTTAACCTTCTTATCGTAATGCTGCGCACTGCAGAATCAATAATAACCGTGCCGCACCAATCTCCATGTCCGCCCAGGCGAGGAGGGAGCCAACATTGCCTTCAAAATGGAGGTGCGTTGAAATGTTTAATCTCTGCGGCAGTATGATAAGATTGCTTCCTCCATTTTGGTTCCAATGCATCTGAACCATCTCCCCTGTGCCAGGTCTGTGTGGGATGTGGTGTAGAAGCCGTCTTTATCTCTAAACCCAAGAGTATCTCAGCTTTGTATCTTAGGCCTCCACACGAACAGAACGGGAAAAGGAAGATGGGTAATCTTCATCATCTCCAATCCAAATACACAACTAAATGCTGGGTACTTGTTTGCGTCAATGACCTCTTCCTTTAGAAGGTCAACGTCAAGGCATCTTAGATGACTACCTCCTGAAAGGCACTAACAAACCCGCCCACGTAATATAGTAAACGCTGTAAATGCGTTTGCAAATGTGTTCGCATCAATGAAGTGACATTCACAACCCTATTACTTCCATAATGCGAGTTATGGATAATGGTGTAACCATTTTTCTTACACCCTGAATATTTGTACAAATCTAAAGCATTTATTTCAAAAATGTTTTCAAAGATATTTTAAGATTGGTAATGGCAATACACTGAATTGTTGATGAAAAAGTATCATTAAGTTGTTTTAGAGTGGTTGTACCCCATGACATCTTACAACCTGTAAAATGCAATTGTGTTTTCTAGGTCTTCTACCCTTTGAAGTGTAAAAAACTGACCGTCATTTCGCAATCATTTTTAAATGGACTTTTATTAAATATTGTAAACATTTTACATGAAAATGTAATAGAAATGCAGCTTATGACTTCCTGTTTGGTTGTTAATTTGGCTTGGTGTCTTCCTGTACATTTCTGCATGTTGGTTGCACCACATGACTGAATCGGTTGCACCAAATGACCTTTTTGGTTGACAAACGCTATATTGTTAGTCTTTTTCTTAGTATTTTAACAAAACTTGATGTCAACCAAGAGGAAAATTCTTTTAGGATTAGATATTTAACATTTTGGCTACAAATTGACTTCCTGTTTGGTTGTTAGTTTGGTTAGGTGTATTCCTGTATGTTTATGCATGCAAAATTAAGACCCCTACTAAACATACATATACATACAATTCACTGCCGTTTCCAGCTGAAATGAACACTGAAAGCAATTTTTATTCACACAATTATGGTTACGAGGCTATTGATTAATAAAGACTTATTTTCCCACAGTTCTTTGCACAATACTATGCCATGATCTCTTATTCTATATGACCTTATTCTACCCTACTAATCCTACCCAATAAACTTAAAAACTACCTTACTTACTATCAATAAGCAGCAAATTAGGAATTTATTGAGGGAAAAATCATAGTTACTAGTGAATAACTGTTCCCTTTTCTAAAGTGTTACCATTTCTTCTTTTTTAAAAATACCTTTCTGTTTGGTTGTTACTTTGGTTTGGTGTATTCTTTTGTTTCTGCATGTTGGTTGCACCACATGACTCGGTTGGTTACACCATATGACTTCTCGACAGACTATCTATTTTATTATTATTTTTATTATTATTGTTTTATTTAGTATTTTAACAGACTTCTTGTGATGGTGTTGGCAGGGTCATTTTTTATTCCATGCCATAAATTGAACTTTTCAGCTTTTCAGAAACCCCTTGAATGATTGCAGTAGAAAGAATGACAGAAGTTGTTAGTAAAAAAAGGCCTATTCTATGCCGCAGTGTTCAAATCACTCAGGCGTCTGCAAGGCCATTAAGTTAACACGCTCTGGAAAATAGCTCACCCCCCACCTCCCCATTCTTAATGTCATCTGAATGCTCTTTGATGGAGGCGTAACCTTATTTCAAACTGTGTTAACCTTGGCTCTTCCTCCTTCCCTTTCGCTCCGTCTCGTTTATTTACCCAGGAACTATCTGCACACGGGGCGGTTTCGCGCTCTGATGAGCGCTTTATCTCTGAGCCCACCTTTCGCCTGCGTTGGTCTTGCGTTGGGTATCGGTGTTAATTATCTCACCGTATTCCCCCTCTCCCGCCTATCGGATGGCCTCATCGCCACTACGTAATTATACGCGGCTCACGGCCGCCCGCCCCTCTCTCACGGGACCTGTGGAAGAAGTGCGGAGGAAAACAGTAGAGACTCCATCTCTCCTCTCAGTTTGGAGATCGTCTGGATTTTTATACAGAAGCAACTACACATAGAGGAAATATACAATATGTCAAGGAAAAGATCAAATATAAATGACTTTTTTAAAATACGCTGACTATTAATGGTCTTAAAGGGATAGTTCACCCAAAAATAAAAATTACCCCATTATTTACTCATCCTCAAGCCAGCCTAGGTGTATATGACTTTCTTCTTTTGGATGAATACAGTTGGAGTTATATTAAAAAATGTCCTGGCTCTTCCAAGCTTTATAATGGCACTGAATGGCTGTTGAGATTTTGAAGCAAAATAAAATGCATCCACCCATCAAAAAGTACTCCAAACAACTCCAGAGGGTTAATAAAGGCCTCTTGAAGTGAATCAATGTGTTTGTGTAAGAAAAAAATATACATAATTACAACTTTATAAACCGTAATCCCTAGCTGTCATCCCAGTGGATGACATATGTACAAAAATTATGATTACAGATTGATTAATAAAGACTTTCACACGCTTCTTTGCACAGTGCTATGTTATGACCTAAAATCTCATTTACCATATCCATGATTAATAAACTAGTATATTTTGATGTTTGCATTACAAAAGCAGCTCCCTATGTATAGCTTTTCTGACATGGTAAACTTGCTTAATGGACCACCTGGTACACTGTAAAAAATAATAAAAAAAAAAAAAAAACACGTAGATTTTTCAAGTTGAATAAACTTTTTTTTGAGTTGACTGAACTTAAAATTTCAAGGCAGCCATGTTACAAATTATTTTAAGTTGACTCAACAAATTGTTTTTTTTTACAGTGTATAGCATTGCAGTTGTAATGCAAAGTGCTCAGGCTCAAGTCCATAAAAATAACAGTAACCTACCTGTAAGTTCTAACTGAAAATGTTTACTTTTTTGCAATTTTTAGTGTTTTTATGAAACATTTCTGCATGTTGGTTGCAGCACATGACTGAATCGGTTGCACCAAATGACTTTTTGGTAGACAGAAACTAATAAGCAACTAGTTAACCGTGTGAATTGGTCCCTATACTAAAGTGTTAACGAAAGTTTTAATTTGGTGTAATTCTTTGCTTCTGCATGTTGGTTGCACCACATGACTAGATTGGTTACACCAAATGACTTCTTGATAGACTATATACATTTTATTCTTATTAGTGTTTTATTTAGTCTTTTAACAAAACTGCTTGGTGATGTCAACCGAAAGGAAAGTTAAAAAGTGAATATATCACACTTTGATTATAAAGACTTTTTGTTTTTTCTTCTACTTCTTCAGAATAATGTGTGAGACTAGAAATGACCTCAAAACCCTTCTACCACATGTTTGATTTACAAACTAGTAGATTCCGATGTTTGCATTACAAAACCAGCTCCCTATGTATAGCTTTTCTGACATGGTAAACTTGCTCGATAGCCCGCCTGGTACAGCATTGCAGTTGCAAAGTAAATAAGTAAATTAAAGTAAATAAAAACGTAGTTTGGAATCTTTATGAAACATTTAGCCAGATTTAGCTTACTCTTAAGTAAATATTTAAAGACACTTTGGATTTTCAGATAGTCAAATGCACACACACTTGCTTTGTTGTCGTGGGGCTAATGCTTTAATCGGCCGAGGTTTAATTTCGTAGTTTCTGTTTCTCATCACCTTTGCATCTGCCTCCCAGTTTCCATTCCGCCCTCCATTCATTTTGTCTCTTTCTTGTAATAAAGCTGTGCTCCACGCCAAAGACTCCATGACCTTCTCTCAACTCTCAGACTCCATTGTAGCAATGAGAGAAGTAATTAATGCGTTATCCTCTCATCTGAGTGTGTCGTCTTTTTAACGGAGGTGTACGGCTCCCTCTGTTTCTCTCACACTCTTAATTAACTCGCGCTTCGCCCAATCCTCACCACACAGCCTTTTCTTTTCTCTTCTGACGGACGTTTATTCACAATGAACAATGGCGGATGTGGACTCGCGGGGAGTCACGGATGTACCGTTCTGTTGAAGTTGTCAAGTGCGGGTGAAGAGAAAGTGAGTGAGAGTAAAGGAGAAATGATGAAAAAGGGGAGATAAATGTAAAAGAGTTTAACGCGATGTACGTCAGAGTTTAAAAAGGGACGTGAGTGCATTGGGACAAGAAAAGAATAATCACTTTAGGCCCTATTTTGCACAGAATTTTCAAATGAAATACTGCGTCTTAACCTTGATATTGAATACAAAGTATCTATCTATCTAATTGACTAACTTTTTTCTTTTTTCTTTTCTTTTCTTTTCTTTTCTTTTCTTTTCTTTTCTTTTCTTTTCTTTTTAAATAAAATCCATCTTATTTCCACTTCATTTCAAATTATATACAGTATTGTTTTTAATAACATTCTGTGATGGAAATGATATTTTTTGTAATAAAATTGTTGCAGATTCTTATGTCTTCCTAAGGTCACCATCATAGATAGCATTTGATGTATCCTAAATACATACAGTATAATAATAATAATAATTAATTAATTATTATTATTATTATTATTATTATTATTATTATTATTATTGTTGTTGTTGTTGTTGTTGTTGTTGTTGTTGTTGTTATTATTATTATTATTATAATAATAATAATAATATATATTTTAATTTTGTTTTTGCATAATTTTGCAAAAATCACAGCTCAAAATGACATACAAATTAAATTTAAATATATATTTTTTATTTTAATATAATTTTTTTCACACAAAATATTGAAAGATTTTATTTTTTATTCACTCTTTTAATTAATACATTAATTAATTAATTATTTCATTTATTAATCTATATTTTAGCTTTGATTTTTATAGTTTACAATAAAATTTTGGGTCTAAGGCAATTGTAAAAACCTATATATATTAAAGGCATTTGAAAAGTAAATAAAGTAGCAAATAAAATAAAACAAAACAAAACAAAATAAAATAAAATAAAATAAAATAAAATAAAATAAAATAAAATAAAATAAAATAAAATAAAATAAAATAAAATAAAATAAAATAAAATAAAATAAAATAAAATAAAATTGACAATAAAATAAATAATTTCTAAACATTAAAGATGTTTAAAACATGTCCTGTGATGATGTTTGTTTGTTCATTAATTCATTCACAAATATATTAGAAACAGTGAACATGTTTTGCAATATGTTTTTTTTTTTACATTTAATCTCTTTCTTTCTTTCTTTCTTTCTTTCTTTCTTTCTTTCTTTCTTTCTTTCTTTCTTTCTTTCGATCTCATCAGAAAGCTACAGAGAATCGTCACTGCACTCAGTGTGAGTAGTTCTGCTGCAAAAATTGCTTGTTTATATTTTAGACTAATGTATAATGTAGCCACAGACCCAAACAAGTCTTTAGACATCATGCATATGTGCTTTTCTGCATGATACCCGACACCAGCCTTTTCTACATATATTCAGCCTCTTCCCCATTGTAAGAGGAAATGCAAATCTAGTCTCAGGTCATTGGCAAAGGGCACGCGCCCCCATTACTAACACATAGCTGCTTCATTTTACCTCACACTGACCCATCCAGGTGCTTCTCTGACTGTGGGCCTGCATTCACTCTCAGTACAACAGTATGAAAGCTGATCTCAGATCAGGTTTCTCCATGTCCATTTTGATATGGGTTTGAACATACGACAATGCTGATCTAGTGAGAGCTCTCCTAAATAAGAGTCCCCGAGGCCGCCGCAGTTGACTATGAGGTTGGTGTGTCCTCAGAGAAGTCAAAATCTTATCCATCCAGACCACTGAGATGCATTAGCATGCTAAGTGACTGACAGCCTAGTGTTTATATAGGCTTTGTTCAAGACAAACTGACCCTTGAGGGACCAAACAAGGAGCAGGGGTCCCCGTTGGGGCAAGGGTCAAAATGTGATGACCCTTAAGCCGGCTTTGTCCACTTTGATTAAAGCACTCAGTGTTTCTGAAAGTGCCTTTCATTGCGGAAAAAACAAGGCTATCGTTGAGGGGGAACAACCTGGAATGTTTGATAATTATTATATGCTTTGTATTGCTTACTATGATTTACTTAGTAATATGACTTAAAATTTCTACAAATATTACAATTATATAATTATCTATAATACGTTCTTTACCATTTGGGTGACGTTTACATTTACATCATCTGTGTCAAAAATATAAGAACACTTAAAAATAAATAAATATTACTTATTCCTAAATAATAATCTAATGTGTATTTAACTTAATAAATATAAAATGGTAAGAAAATATAGGATATATATACTGTATATATAAGTATACTATATAGTGTACTATTATGTTAAATTTAAATACTTTATGTATACATTAATGTATAAATTATTATTATTATTATTATTATTATTATTATAAATGCAACATGTATTTATTTATTTACAGAGATTGATGTATGGTTTAAGGAAGTGATTTTAGAGGTATTGAGAAAAAAATATGAGGTAAAATTTAAATACTCCATGTATACACAAATATAGATGAATAAATAATACATTTGTAATAATAATAATGATAATAATATAAAAACCAATTGCAATATTTATTTATTTATTCATTCATTCATTCATTCATTCATTTATTGTTTAAAGAAGTTGTTTTAGAGGTACTGAGTAAAATATTAAGTCAAATTTAAATACTCCATGTATACACAAATATAGATGAATAAATAATACATTTGTAATAATAATAATAATAATAATAATAATAATAATAATATAAAAACAAATTGCAACATTTATTTATTTATTTATTTATTTATTATTCATTCATTCATTTATTAATTAATGTATTTTATTTTTAAAAGAGGTTGCTTTAGAGGTATTGAGTAAAATATTAAGTCAAATTTAAATACTCCATGTATACACAAACATAGATGAATAAATATTGCATTTGTAATAATAACAACAACAACAACAATAATATAAAAACAAATTGTAACATTTATTTATTTATTTATTTATTTATTTATTTATTTATTCTCTAAGGAAATTGTTTTAGAGGTACTGAGTAAAACATTGGGTAAAATTTAAATACTGTATATAAACATAAATATAAATAATGCATTTTTTTATATAAATACATTAATAATAATAACATTATTATTATTATTATTATTATTATTGTTGTTGTTGTTGTTGTTGTTGTTGTTGTTATCATTATTGTTATTATTTATGGAGATAAATTTATGCTAAAATTTAAATACACTATACATATGCATAAATTATAAAAGAATAAATAATACATTTGTGATAACATAAAAATTAAAATAATTATAGAGAGATAGAGAGAGAGAGAGAGAGAGAGAGAGAGAGAGAGAGAGATTTTAACAACTAATGGAGAGTAAAACCATGTCAAATGTTTTGTTCCATGTCTCAAGAATTAGAAAAATAATTTAAGAAAAGACCATTTGAATAATTATACATCTGCTGAAAAAATGAGAAGAGGAGGAGAGTAGGGTCATTCGCCCTCAGATGTCAAAGAGCGATGTATATCATCTCACATGTGCACATTTCCATCTTTCTTTTAATTAAAACTCAGCAGAGAGGAGTGTTTTAGGGTATAGCTATTATAAAAATCATTCCGGCTGTGTTTGTGACATGGTTTTATTTTGCTTTTTGAACTTAGCAGTAATAAATTACACACTAGCGTAGCAAGGCTGAGCAGCTCCTATCTTTTTAATTTCCTAAATGCAATTCATTGCTCCGAACATGGGCTCGAAACATTAATTAATTTGTATTTGATAATTTGCACATTTTCATAGCATGACATGAGTGAATTTCGCCTCTCTCTTTAAACTTTGCTCTGCCTATACAAGTTTAATTAAGCAGAATCTTTCTGCATTATCGACAGCATGAATTGGAGGCTTTTTAAAACATACGAGGTGTGGATAGCGTTATATATATTTTTTTTAATTTGGAAAAGAGAAAGCATTTGAAAACGAAGCAGAGGGATTGCTGGAGGTGGTGTACATTTCATTGTAATTTGCAGAAACTAAAAAAAATAAATACGACACAATTGTGTGACTGTTGTAATTAAACCGATGTGTGTATTTACTGGAGTTGTTGTTGGGCCCAAAAACTATTAGTCATAAAATAGCTTGTTTTCCCATCAAGCACGTTGCTTGGTTAGCATATCAATCTTAGCATAATCAGCCTTCTTCCATCAGATTAGCATTCATGTTTTTTAGCAACATAGGATGTTGATAAACGTTCTCCTGTCCTCAAACACACACTCCTGTGATCTGTGTGCGCTCTGGCTTTTTTCAGAACCTAATCCAAGTTTGATCTCCCATGATCGCAACATTTACGCAACACGACAGATGAGCACGACGATAAAAATGCTAAATTAATGAAACATAGATCGCAAGATCTCCCTCTTCATTTCTTCCTCAGATTACTCGGAGAAGAGACACAAGAGTCGTATAACCCTAGTTCTGTGCTCCCAGCATCCTCTGCCGCTCTGGTTCACTGTAAATAGCTAATATGTTTTTTTTTGAAAAACAGGCTTCTATTCTGTATTAAATACTTTTGTTTTGTTTTATTCTGAAGTACAGGTTAATTTCGAATTCTGAAATTATCCTTCCTTTTAATGTTTATATATTTTGTTTAAAGTAATTCAAGGCTCAGAACAGGGATTTAAGTTCAGTAAGTATGTAATAAATCTAAATACAATAAATCAAATCTATATAATTTAGTTATTAATGAAATATATGTATAGCTTTTTTAATAAAAATTTAGTTTAATACTTCTTAAATCTGCAAATTAGGAAAACAGCAACAACCCGTAAAGTAACCGAAAACTTTACTCAAGTAAAAGTACAAAAAGTTATCAGAAATAATAAAAAATATACATGTACAATTAAACTAATGAGTAAAAGCCTTCCAATAGAAAGACTATATATAATTAGACAGAACCTAGCAATCTTTATGTTTTTGTTCTTTTCCTGTTACTGCTTTACTAGTGAGAAACTGCTGCAAACAATTCAGTGCAAGTGTGAACTGATTCAACAGCTTGATTAATCTTTGAATGGTATTGACTCAAAAGAATGATTCATTCGGGAGCAGCTCATTGCTCAAGTCGCAGTAAAATGAATCTAACAACCCCTAAGCATTTAACTCACATATACACTACCGTTCAAAAGTTTGGGGTCAGTAAGACTTGTAATAGTCTTTAAAGAAGTCTCTTATGCTCATCAAGGCTGCATTTATTTGATTAAAAATATAGAAAAAAAACAGTAATATTGCAAAATGTTTTTACAATATAAAATAATGTTTTTAATTTTAACATACTTTAAAATAGAATTTATTCCTGTGATGAAAAGCTGAATTTTTATCAGCTGTTACTCCAGTCTTAAGTGTCACATGATCCTTCAGAAATCATTCTAATATGCTGATTTATTATTAGAATGATCAATGTTGGATAATATGAACAGTTGTGCTGCCAAATAATTTTTGGAACCTGTGATTTTTTTTTTTTTAGGATTCTTTCATGAATAACAAGTTTAAAAAGTACAGTGTTTATTCAAAATATAAATATTTTATAACAATGTAAATTATTTATTATTAACTTTTAATAAACTTTTAATTATTAACTTAATACATCCTTGGTGAATAAAAGTATTATTTTCTTAAAAAAAAAAAAAAAAAAAAAAAAAAAAAAAAAAAAAAAAGAAACAATAAAAATGTATTGACCCCAAACTTTTGAACGGTAGTGTATGTGACCCTGGACCACAAAACCATAAGTCATAAGTGTCAGTTTTTCGAAATTGAGCTTTATACATCATCTGAAAGCTGAATAAATAAGCTTTCCATCAATGTATGGTTTGTTAGGATAGAACAATATTTGGCTGAGATACAACTGTTTCAGTATATGGAATCTGAGGGTGCAAAAAAATCAAAATATTGAGAAAATCACCTTTAAAGTTTTCTAAATTAAGATCTTTGCTATGCATATTACTAATCAAAAATTAAGTTTTGATATATTTACAGTAGGAAATTTACTAAATATCTTCATGGAACATGATCTTTACTTCATTTCCTAAAGATTTTTGGCATAAAAAAAAAAAATCTATAATTTTGACCCATACAATGTATTTTTGGCTATTGCTACAAATATACCCCAGCGACTTAAGACTGGTTTTGTGGTCCAAGGTCACATGTTGTTTTAATATGAGGTAACAAGAGAAACATTGGGCAGTGTAAGAAAGCAGTAGTACAATGTGTCATTAAAAATGAAAAGTACTTTAGTATGTGCATATAAAAGGGTTAGTTTACTCAAAAATGGAAATTCTGTCATTAATCACTCACCCTCATGTCTTTCCAAAAGTGTAAGACCTTCATTCATCTTCAGAACACAAATTAAGATATTTTGGATGAAATTTAAAAACTTTCTGACCTTGCATAGACAGCAACACAACTACCACGTTCAAGGCCCAGAAAGGTAGTAAGGACATCATTAAAATAGTCCATCAGTGGTTCAACAAAAAATAACAACTTTATACAGTAATTTCCCTTTTGTGTCAGTCCCGTGTTCACAAAAGTATGACAACGCGTGCGTGTAGTACTGTTGACACCGGAGCCAGGTTCTGACATAGAACCTAGATTCGCTGCGCTTTGTTTACAAGCAAAAAACGATGTCTTCATAAACATGTTTATAGATTTCGACAGAGAGGATGACTTGCAATTTTTTCCCGTGGCCTTACTTATTTGAACCAGAATATGCAGACAATGAACTAAGAGAGATGGATGTTCTACGTCAGCACCACATGCATGTGTTGTGAACAACCTGTTCGTAATTGTGGCAACTTTCCAATAAGTACACATCACTGCGGTTTCTAAAAGAAATGAACACTAGAGGCGGTAAAGCAGCGAGCACTTGTAAATGTTTTTGTACACAGTTATGATTTAAGCCATATGTTTTGCTTTCCGATGTTCTGACAAATAATGCTACCTATTGGATTATGCCACCAACACTATTTTTATTACAGTAAGGGTAGGTTTAGGGTTGGGGTAGGTGTACACGAAAGGGTTGCACAAATTGTCAGAACACCAGACGTAACAAGTTTGTTTGGTAGTTTGGATGCCGAGTCCTTGGGTACGGATCCCGTGAGAAACATGACTCACGATGAAAGCGCTGAAAGATGAGAGATTTAAAAACAAGCTAAAATGTCATGCTTCCGATTGTGTTTTTACGTCACATTCACTTTTGTTTATTCTGTTGGGTAGGTTTAGGTGTAGTGCAGATGGTACGTTATTTTAAAACATCACCGAGCATTAGAGTTACATATTAGATTGTGTTTTATTAACGTCTACACCTATACCATTCCCAAATCTATCCCTTACAATAATGCAAAAACACTCAGTGGACATTTCTGTTGGAGACTGCAGTGATATGCGCTTGGTACGTTTTTCGCGTTTCGGGAAAAAGTTGCCACAGGTATGTTTTTGCCATGAGACCAGGTTAGTCGTGATACTCTTGCGAATGTGTGTCGTAGACTGACACTGAAAAAGAAGAAATTGTTCAATAGTTATTTTTGTTTTCTTCCAAAAAAGTAAATGTAACTCATTATTATCCACATCCTATTTATTATATATAATAAATGCCAAGTTTTGTCATGAAACTCTAGATGGCGTAGGCTTATGGGTTCTTAATGCAAACTGATGAAACTACTTGGCACAAGCTGATTGGTTCATGTTGCATACACAGCCAATGAGCTTGCTGCTTTACACTTAAATGGCTGGTAAGCAACCACTAGAGCATTTCGCAGGGCACTTCCAGAGTTCCTCTAAAACCCTCCACCTCCACCTGTATAGATCTGCAACATTTCAAGTGGATCTCCACGCTACTTCGCTAAAGATATACGCCTACGCCTCCTTCAGTTAAAAATGATAGCTAATGTAGTGGCTGTGATATAAGTAAACCTGTCAACATCTGTCACCATGGCTTATCGCGATAGGAAAACAATTACATTTTAGTCACATAACATCGGTTAATGAAAACACCATTTCGCAATAGTTTTTTTTAATCAACATTTATAAAATATCACAAAAGTTTGGCTCAAATCTGTAATGGAAACGCAGCTAATGACAAACAGAAAGTAGTCTAAATTCCCTTTCCCGTTCTTGTAGAGGAATGACAAAAATCAAATTTTAGGTACATTGGTTCCTCTTGTTACATGTAGATCTTGTCAAATAATATTTCTCAAGTAAATATGCCGCACAAATTGCTTCATGTACAGTGGTGGCCAAATTACTAGAACACTAGTATTTTCACCAGCTAAAAATGGTTTTAAGTCAGTTATTTCTATCTTTTGCTGTAGTGTGTCAGTAGGAAATATCAGTTTACATTTCCAATTAATTGCCATTGATTGTAATAATCCTGTTAAAAGTTTTAGGCACTTCCACTTCCAGAACAAAGATTTACAGATAATGTACTCACCCCCTTGGCATCCAAGATGTTCATGTCTTTCTTTCTTCAGTCGTGAAGAAATTATTTTTGTTTTGTTTTTTTGGAGGAAAACATTTCAGCATTTTTCTCCATATACTGGACTTCTATGGTGCCCCAAGTTTGAACTTCCAAAATACAGTTTGAATGCAGCTTCAAACGATCCCAAATACAGTTGTAAATGAAGAAGTGTCTTATGTGGCGAAACAATCGGTTATTTTCATAAAAATAATACAATTTATATACTTTCTAATGTCAAACGCTCGTCTTGTCTTGCTCTGCCTGGACTTTTTTTCCGGTTCATGACAGTTAGGGTATGTCGAAAAACTCCCATCTCATGTTCTCCCTCAACTTCAAAATCGTCCTATATCGCTGTTTTACCTTTTTTGTTAAGGGTGTTTAATCTTCTTTGCATCTTTACTTTGCAAAGACTGGATCGGTACTTCTGCAGCAATGTAGGATGTTTTTGAAGTGATATTTGTACTTGAGGGAGAAAATATGACTGGAATTTTTCGACATACCCTAACTGTCTTGAACCAGAATACACAGAGTTCAGGCAGAGTAAGACAAGATGAGCATTTGAAATTAAAAAAAAAATATTTAAATTGTATTTTTTTAAATGAAAATAAGCAATCGTTTCGTAAGATAAAACCCTTCTTCCTCAGCTGGGACTCTTTACAACTGCATTTGGGATTGTTTGAAGCCGCATTTAAACTGCATTTTGGAAGTTCAAACTCGGGGCACCATATCAGTCCATTATACGGAGTAAAATCCTGAAATGTTTTCCTCAAAAAACACTTTCTTCACGACTGAATAAAGAAAGACATGAACATCTTGGATGACAAGGGGGTGAGTACATTATCTGTACATTTTGGTTCTGGAAGTGGACTTCTCCTTCAACTTCTATAAATTAAATTAAATCAACATTTGGTGTGACCATCCTTGGAGTATAAAGCAGCTTTTGCCCTAGGAGCACTTGCACATAGTTTTTTCAGGTAGCTTTGCAAGTAGGTCTCTAGAAGCATCTTGGAGATGTTGCCACAGTTCTTCTGGATTTAGTCTGTCTCAGTTTTTTCTGGTTCTTCATATCATTCCAGACAGACTGGATGATGATGAGATCAGAACTGGTTGTTGTCAGACTCCTTGTGCAAACAAAAATCTCACTGGATTATTACAATTAATGGCAAACTGAATTGGCTGACACACTACAGCAAAAGATAGAAATAACTGACTTAAAAACATTTTTCCCCTGGTGAAAATACTAGTGTTCTAATAATTTTGGCCACCACTGTAAAAAGGCAAGGTCTTGCCATCACAAATGAAGAATGACCCATTAATCTGATGCAAATATGTTTTTTGAGGTACTAGAAAGGATTAGTGGTCTCTGAAACTCCAAACTGACCATGAGGATTAGAAACTGATCATGACTAAGATGTTGCCAGTTGACCCCGTTTATGCCCGATTCTTTGTCCTGCTTCAACGCACACTAGACAAATTACCTGCGTGGTGGCGTCAACCACAGAGCTAGTGAGTGGGAACACCCCTTGACACAATGCCCTCTACCCACTATCTCAATTATTCACAAAACCACCTGATAAAGAGAAAAAAAGATTCAAAATGAATTGACCTGAATGACGGGGTTTCCTCATTCAGTCAAAGCGCCACAATGGCTCCACCTCACCCCTCCAAGTCTTTCCACCCAACACCTTGATAAAACCTCCATTCTTTCATTTTCTGTCTCTCGTTCCCCTCTTTCATTTGCTCTTCGATCCCGGGCCACCAGGGAACACATGGGCCTTTGTTCGCTGAATTGGTTTTCTGATGTTTCTCTTTCTTGCTTCTCTCTCTTCTCGGCTCGTCTTTTCTTCGGGGAGAGCCTGATTAATATCGTCCGTAACGCGAAGCGGTGACGCGCACGGCCCCTCTCAGCCATTACCGCGCAGAGTCACTGAGCTTAATACCCGAAATATTACAGTCACAGCGTAATGGGATTCCAGCGCAGAATATGAAAAGCATGAATTTATGCATTTTTAAATGAAGGCAGAATAACTCAAGCGGCTCATTAATGAGACTCGCTGTGTACAGAACTCATACAGGACGTACGATGTGAAGCTCTGATGTGCCGTTTATGATTCATGTTCAAAATTAGCTTAAAACATGAGAGCAAACAGTATGTTACTGTTCAAGCTTAGAAAAGTAGGAGTGCTAGATTAAAAGTGGACGTAATTATCGTACGGCCTACAAAGTCAACTCAGTTTCAACCCTTCAGAAAAGAACAAGAAAGCGAGGAATACTTGTATGGTGCTAACAGCAATGGTAACAACTTTAGATTAGGCAACACTATTAACTATTTGCTTATTAGCATGCATGTTACTAGCATATCCCTTAACCCAATGCCTAAACATAACTACTACAACAAACTATCAGTACGCAGCAAATTAGGAGTTTATTGAGGGGAAAAAGCACATTAGCAGTAACTGTTTATATCTTATTACAAAACAACTTCAACGCTGATAATCTGTGTAAAAAGGCCCGTTTTGTCAGCTAGCTGTGTTAGCTAGCTAGCCTGAAGAACTGAGGTGTCTGCAGTTCACACACACACAGAGATTCTCTGACTTTCCCTTTTTGTGCTCCCCGTGCCAAAAGGTTTTGATAAATGAGATGTTTTAATTAATACTTTTCCAGTGCTTAGTGCAGGGAGCTTATAATTAGTCCTGGTTTTAAGAGCATAATCTCCTGACATCATTGAGATCTTATCACACTCACACACAAACACACTCGCACATTCAAGAACCTAACACACACTTCCTAGTCTGCTACTTATGGATGATCGCGTTTGTGTACGTGTATGTTTGTATTCAATCCCTGTCAGTCACAGCAGATTTAAAAGTTAGTCTTCATTGTAAACAGTTGTTTTAAACCATAAATCACTGTGATGGGGAGGAAGAAAGAGAGCTGGAATTAGTCACAGTAACACAGATTTAAATATGTCACTGTTTCTGTAGTATGCAATCTGCTTATAAAATACATGAAATATCATGATATACTAGTGACACAGTGACATAACTAGAAGCAATATAGAGTGATTAACAACTTCTGGATTCATTATTTGATCAGACTGACATAAATTAAGATATTTTACAGTATATGAAATGCGAGAAATCATTCAAATTATTGTTATTCTTAAACTGTATAAATTGCTGGATGCCATAATGTGACAAGAATATACTATAATACTTTAATATTTACTGTAATATGCATATTATTTCATATATTCCTTGGAAATGGTATATAAAATATGGTGCGGAATAGCATGCTAGAAAATAAATAGTTAATAAAATTTAAAGTAGCAGTTTAAGACTACCCTATACCAAAATAATCACTATCATATTCTTTTATACATTATATGTTAATTTTACTTAGTACACTTTAATTTGGGGGAGGTATAATACAATATAATATAACAAAACATAACATAACATAATACAATGTTACATAGAGCAATTTGGATTGTATTTACTTAACTTTAGCTTTAGTTGAAAATCAATTAATATTATTAAATGTATTATTAATATTGACTTAACATTGTGTATTTGCATACTTTGTTGCATTGCAAAGCTATTAAAATAATAATTATTTATGTAGGAAGTCATATACATTTCGTTTTAATTGCATAATGTAATGCTATATAGAACAATTTGGATTTTATTTTCTTAACTTTAATAATAACAACTTAATATTGTGTATTTGCATACTTTTTGTTGTGTTGCAAAGCTATCAAAATAATCAAGTCATACATTACATTATATATAATATAATACAATATAATATAATATAATATAATATAATATAATATGCTAAATGAAACAGTTTGGATTTTATTTTCTTAACTTTAATATATTAAATACTATTAAATGTATTATTAATATTATTTAATATTGTGTATTTGCATACTTTGTTGCATTGCAAAGCTATCAAAATAATCATTTCAATACATTACATTTGAATCACAATGTAAAAATATAATATAATATAACATAATATAATATAATATAATATAATATAATATAATATAATATAATATAATATAATATAATATAATATAATATAATACAATACAATACAATACAATATAATATAATATAATATAATATAATGCTAAATGAAACAGTTTGGATTTTATTTTCTTAACTTTAATATATTAAATACTATTAAATGTATTATTAATATTAACTTAATATTGTGTATTTGCATACTTTGTTGCGTTGCAAAGCTGTTAAAATAATCATTATATATGTAGGAAGTCATATACATTACATTGTAATTACATAATATAACATAAAATATAATACAATATAATGCTATATAGAGAAATTTGGATTGTATTTTCCTAACTTTACCTTTAGTTGAAATGTAATTATTATTATTAAATGTATTATTAATATGAACTTAACATTGTGCATTTGCATACTTTGTTTAATTGCAAGGCTATTAGAATAATCATTATATATGTAGAAAGTTATATACATTACATTTTAATGACATAACATAACATAACATAACATAACATAACATAACATAACATAACATAACAACATAACACAATGCAATGTAAAGCTATACAAAACAATTTTGATTTTATTTTCTTAACTTTAATATTTTAATCTTTTTTTAATGTATTATTAATGTGAACTTAATTTTGTGTATTCGCATACTTTGTTGTGTTGCAAAGCTATTAAAATAACCATTATATATGCAGTCATATACTTATGCATTACATTTTAATAATAGAATAGAATAGAATAGAATAGAGAGCAATTTTGATTTTATTTTCTTAACTTTAGCTTTAGTTGAAATTTAATTCATATTATTAAATTTATTAATAATATTAAATTAACATTGTGTGTTTGCATGCTTTGTTGCATTGCAAAGCTATTAAAATATTCATTATATACGTAGGAAGTACTAAAATATAATATAATGTAATATAATATAATATAATATAATAGCTACATGTAAAACATTTGGTTAATCATTGGTTAACTTAATTATTAATAGTTCAATTTAAAACCGTGTTATTCATTAAACTTTTTATTCACATGAATTTGTTCTCAACAATAACTGGATGCTCCCTTTTAAATATTACCTCAGAGCCCTTATTGTAGACCATCTGTCCTTAAAGCACAAACACACACAAACCAAATGAAGCTGCATGTTTCATCTGCTGTACCTTCTCGCTACTTTCCACCTTAAACCAGCCGTAAGTAAACCTGCACGAAAACGAAGAAACTCTGCAACTCTGTATTAATTACAAACTGGTTAGCAGTGGCTTTGTGAAATGCTGTATCATTTAATTGAAAAACTAATGATCCCAATTTCACTAACTTCTAATTAGAAACAGCACAAATGTTATCATTGTCTCACTGATGCGTGCAAACACGCACAAAGGCCACGCTCACACACTCAAGCACACACACACTCGCATAAAATCCGAAGGTTGCGTCTCATGGAAGCATTTGTGGATATTTTCTGGGTATCAGTGGCATGTCTTCACAGATAGAGTCAAACACTGTGCTTCACAATGAGAAATCAGATAATACCGTCATATCTTGATACATTGTCTCCATGTTTACACAATCAGAACAAAGTGAGATTTTATTCCCTCAACACACATACAATCACACTGCCAAAACGTTACACTAAGTGTTACACAAGTTGATACTTCAGTATAAAACCTCAAAGAAGCATACAAAACTAGAAAAAATAAACCATTTCGAAAATTCATTCCAACCCTTAAAAGTAGTACACTTGTACTGTAGCATCCTTTAAAAAAATAGTGACTTACAGGACTAGTTTACTTTCAGAACAAAGACTTCCTGATCATTTACCCCCATGTCATTCAAGATGTTCATGCCTTTCTTTCTTCAGTCGGAAAGAAATTAAGGAAGGAAAACATTACAGGGTTTTTCTCCATATATTGGACTTTAATAGGATGCAACGGGCTGAAGGAATTGCAGTTTCAATGCAGCTTCAAAGGACTCTACATGATCCCAGCCGAGGAAGATGCGTCTTATCTAGTGAAACGATCGGCCAGTTTCTTAAAAAAAAACAAAAAAAGTTTTTTTTTTAAAAAAAAGTACTTTTTAACTATGTAATTACTCCGGAAAGGTCACGTGTGTCGTAGACAGAAGTACCGACCCAGTCTTTACAAAGTGAACATGCAAAGAAAGTCAAAAGCCCTTTACCAAAAAGAAAAAAAGAAAAATAAATAAGAAGTAAAACTACGATTTTGGACGGTTTTGAAGTTGGAGGAGAAAATGAGATGGAGTTTTTCGGCCTACCCTACGTTTTGAAATGAAATACACAGATGAAGAACTAACCACGCGTGACTTTTCCAATGTGAATATATAATGTGTGAAGTCGTAGACGAGCATTTGTGGTTAAAAATTATATACATTTATATATTTTTTTTAGAAAATGACCCATCATTTCACTAGACAAGACCCTTATTCCTCAGCTGGAATCATGCAGAGCCCTTTGAAGCTGCGTTTAATAATTTGGATCATATGAGGTAAGTCATAAATCACCTGGATGATCTATGACTGTTTTTTTTGTTTTGTGATGATTGTTCATGAGTCCCTTGTTTGTTCTGAACAGTTAAACTGAGCACTGTTCTTCCGAAAAATCCTCCAGGTCCTGCAGATTCTTCAGTTTTCCAGCATCTTTTGCATATTTGAACCCTTTCCAGCAGTGATTATGATTTTGAGATCCATCTTTTCACACTGAGGACAACTGAGGAACTGAAACAACTATTGAAAAAAGGTTCAAACATTCACTGATGCATTAAGAGCCGGAGGGTGAAAACTTTTGCACATGATGAAGATGTCCAAATTTTTATTTTGTTTCCCCCCTATTTAGTACTGCCCTTTAGAAGCAACAGAAGATACTTGCATGTTTCCCAGAAGACAAATTAAGTACAATTTACCTCGATCTTCAAGTAATCTTCAAAAGTTTTCACCCCCTGGCTCTTAATGCATTGTGTTTCTTTCTGGAGCATCAGAGAATGTTTGAACCTTTTTTAATAGCTGTGTTTGAGTCCCTCAGTTGTCCTCAGTGTGAATAGATGGATCTCAAAACATACAGTCACTGCTGGAAAGGGTTCAACTGAGCAAAAGATGCTGGAAAAATGAAGAATCTGCAGGACCTGGAGGATTTTACTAAAGAACAGTGCTCAGTTTAACTGTTCAGAACAAACAAGGGACTCATGTATAACCATCACAAAACAAAACAAAACAAAAACAGTAGTAGAACCACACACAGTATTAAAAACTAAGATTTCCCAAACTTTTGAAGGGGGTTATTTTAATAATGTCAGCTAGTTTTTGGTCTTGTGGACTATATGTAAACATCATTTATGTAAAATATCTTACACAGGACAGTACTAAATTAAAAAAATAACATGCATTTTATATGATCTCTTTTATTTTGTTAAAATTATTCACATTTTCACAGATTCTGCAAGGGGTTCCCAAACTTTCACATGCCACTGTAACATGTAATTGCATGTCTGAAAATATTACATTCCGTTTTTCACTCATTTTATCGTCTCTCAGGTAAAACTCAAAAGTATAATCACTTTCAAAACGGCAACGAAACAAAAACACACAAGATGCCCATGTTTAGTACTTGTTAGAGGTTTGTTCTGATCCCAAACCCTAAATAGTTTCCAATAATAGTGATACCTGAGTAGTTAAGCAAACAAGAAAAACACAACCATAACATGGCTTAAGCATGACTGTATAGATATCTATAGATGAAAACAACCAAACAAGTTCAAGTCAACACAGGCACCACCTTTAAAGACGCTCAAAACGTATCGCTGCAAGCCATTTGGCATTCTGACTAGAAAGGCGGCCAACGTTTTCAATTAAAGATGTGTCTTTTAGCAGGCAATAACTCAGATTTATAGTTTGGGTAATGGAAATAATGTATTTGAATTGGAAGATATATATAAGGGCACAGAGTTTGTTTTTTCCCCCTCTCGTTCAGCTTACGTATAAGACATGCAGTTAATTTCCAAGAGCATTTTTCTCAGAGACCTTATTGATGACAATGTGAATGATTTATTTGATTTGTCTAGACACTCCCCGTGCTTTCCCAAGGCAGAAGTATGCGTGTGTGTTTGTGTGTTTGGCATCTTCTTGCCCCGATGTGTGTGATCTGTATTTAACTGAGTGTCAGGGTGAAAGGTGAGCTCTGCCGCGAGGCAATAAAAGCAGAATTAAATCATAAATACACTGTTACAACAACAAACTGTCAGCTTTAATAAATGATATCGATGATAGCCATGGAAACCAAACAGATCGCATTGTAATACACTGTAAAACAAATAAATATTTTTTCTGGCTACTTTACTGTCATTGACTATTAATTCACACAAGGGTCTCGACAGCTGACCTCAATGATGGATTCTCAAACCATGCTCACGTTGACCAAGTGTCCATTGTGTTTATTTTCACAGTGGCCAGACTCATCTATTTAGAATATTCTCATTAATATTTGAAAAAAACAACCAGAGGCTATAAAGTGAATACAAGTGGCTGTGTCATATGTGTATGAAAATAGCCAAATTTAGCCATCAAATAGACCTACAGGTAAATATATATTCCACACAACATCATTTACAGTCAATACTATTTGTACTTTGTGCTTAAAAAAAGACCACTATGATTTTTTTCATAACAGAATTTAAAATGCTAATAAAGGCTGTCATATAAATTAAATAGAATAATAAAGCATTCAAATAACAGGATTCAACAGGAACATTCTGGTAGAATTTTACTGTTATTATAAGTATACATTTTCCTAAAATATAATAATGATAAATAGTAATCTGCAACCCGATCTCACAGCAATTCATACATTTTTGACAAGGTAGCTAATTTGTTCAACCTCACGTATACGAATTCATACGATTTGTAAAAAAAATTGTGTGTATTCTACGAGGTGGCAAATTTGTAGGAATTGGTATGAAGGAACACACCTAACCCCGCCCCTAAACTTAACAACCTCTTGTATGAATTCATACGTTTTGTAAAAAATCATGCATGTTTTACAAAGTGGCAGAATCATAGGAATTGTTATGAAGGGCCATACTTAACCCCGCCCCTCAACTTAACCATCATTCAAAATCGTACGAGTGAGGTCCTATATATTTATACAGCATAAATATTCTAGAAAATATTACATATAAACAGATAAGTATCGACTTTGAGTCAAAAAGATTGAGAACCACTGGTACACATGTTGTAAGCTTCATGTTCATTTTTTTTTTTTTTTTTTTTTTTTAATACAGTATGTCCCAAAAAAAAAAAATAAATAAATAAATCTCACAGCAATTTGTACATTTTTGACAAGGTGGCTAATTCGTACAACCTCACTTGTACGAATTCATACGATTTGTAAAAAATCTTACGTATTCTATGAGGTGGCAAATTCGTAGGAATTGGTACGAAGGACCACAACCCCACTCCTAAACTTAACGTCACAGAAATCATAGAAAATCATACGAGTGAGGTCCAATATTTATACAGCATAAATATTCAAGGAAATATTAGATATAAACAGATAAGTATCGACTTTGAGTCAAAAAGATTAAGGACCACTTATACACGTTTTCATGTTCAACTTTCATGTTCAATTAATTTTAATACAATAAGTCCAAAAAAAAAAAAAAAAAAAAAAAAATTGTACATTTTTGACAAGGTGACTAATACGTGCAACCTCACTTGTACAAATTCATATGATTTGTAAAAAAAAAATTATATATTCTACGAGGTGGCTAATTTGTAGGAATCGGTACGAAGGACCACACCTAACCCCACCCCTAAACTTAACCATCACAGAAATCATAGAAAATCGTACAAGTGAGGTTGCTTTGGGTCAGTTAAGAATTTGTACAAATTAGCCATCTCATAAAATACATACGAATTGGCCATGAGATAGCTTTGGAATGTGAATATAAACTGATATTAGAATCCATAACTAAATGAAACGTCATGGTTTCATATGCTTGTGCTAAATCAAGGAACTCTTGTAATATCCCTATTCTTTTACAACACTTCAGTGACTCAGAAAAGTATCTACACACACCAGGAAAGAAAAACCTCAACGGTTTTTTTCAAGACAAATGTGTTTGGAAGACACTGCGGGATGGTTTCCTGAAGACAGATTGTCTTGAGATGTCCATTTAAAGAAGTCAGGAAACCTGAAAGAGCTACTTTTCTCGTTTCGGAGCACGAGCATGAGATTTGGAACTAAGAGAGTGAGGTGTCAGTCTGATTTATTAGCCGTCATTTTCACTGACCTCATAATATATTGAGTGTGTTGCTGTTACACAATGCAATCTTTCATAAATCTGAGGTGAATAATGCACAGGTGAGAGTCATTTGAATTACTCATACACTTACAAACGAAGAATAAAACAGATGCATGACAGTCTTGATCGATTCTCTTTCCTGGTAAAGCACAAATGAGTGAGGTGGGTGGTTTGGCAAACTGAGAGAGCTCATAGCTTGTTCTTGCTTAAACTATCACTGTATATTTAAGGGGTAAGATCATGATCTTCTAAAACTGTTTAAAATGTCCTCAACCAGTTTAAATACAATATTTATTCAAATTAATGCTCAAAAATAACCTACCTGATCTCATGACAAAAACACACCTGTGAGAACTTTTTCGCGAGTTATAAAATACGTACCAATAAGTACATATCACTGCAGTTTCCAACAGAAAAACACTACACTGTAAAAAACAATTTGTTGAGTCAACTTAAAATAATTTGTAACCTGACTGCCTTAAAATTTTAAGTTCAGTCAACTTAAAAACAGTTTATTCAACTTGAAATGTTAAATTATACTAAGTGACAACTTAGATATTTGATTTGAATCAACTTAAAATTTTAAGGCAGCTGGGTTACTTACCCATCGGTTAAGTTTAGCAAACACAAATATCTAAGTTGTTACTTAGTACAACTTAACATTTCAAGTTGACTAAACTTATTTTAGTTGACTGAACTTAAAATTTTAAGGCAGCAGGGTAACAAATTATTTTAAGCTGACTCAACAAATTGTGTTTTTTTTATTTTTTTACAGTGTACACTTTTTAAACTTAAAAGATGGGTAAGTAACCCAGCTGCCTTAAAATTTTAAGTTGAATCAACTCAAATATCTAAGTTGTCAAATAGCGTAATTTAACATTTCAAGTTGAGTAAACTTTATTTGAGTTGACTGAACTTAAAATTTTAAGGCAGTCAGGTTACAAATTATTTTAGGTTGACTCAGCAAATTGTTTTTTACAGTGTAGAGGCGGTAAAACACCGAGCACCTGTAATCGTTTTCCTACACAGAACTATATGTTTTGTTTTCTGGACGTAAAAGCTTGCTCGGTAGCTCTGCCATCACGGAATTCGACTTAGGATGCAGAATCCTTGGGTATGACGTTTTTACGTCAAATTCACTTTTGTTCATACTATCGGTAGTTTTAGGTGTAGTGGTTTGTTATGTCACTGAGCATTAGAGTTATAGCGGCACTCAAAGGACATTTCAATTCAGAACTGTGGTGACACGTACAAAGTCAATGTCACAAAACGAACCATATATGTACGCTCGGTTCCAGGTTCCAAGGAAAAAAAAAAATAACACTCTTTTAGCATCACTCAGCAAATATTTGACATCAAATGTGTCACGAAACATACATTGTGGTACGTATTTTGCATCTTATGAAAAGTTCCCACAGGTACGTTTTTGAGATCAGGTTGAAAATAGTTAATTTTGAAATCCTAATGGTATTACATCACATATGACCACCACGTTTACGAATCCAAGATGCCTACTCATTTTTCAGGAACTTGGCCCAGCCAGTTACACTGAAGTAATCTGGAGGAAGTAGCAGATACTATTACACCTAAATGACAAAAGATTATTACAGTAAGTAACAAGTAAAAAAAATAATTCCAAGCGTAGGATGTGGGAGAAAAATTACAAAATACACATATACAGTATATGCATTTCAGCACAGATTTTGCAGTGCTCACTATGTATTAATTGTGTCAATAATAATGCATAACAGTACATAAACCAATAACAATAATACTTAATCACATTATTAATGATATTAATCATTGAGAATTTTCTAACTTAATAAAATTGTTAAAAATACACACTTTTTTTCAGTAACCATTATGTTGTTTGTTTTATTAACAACAATACAACATGCATTTTTGTCATAATTACAGCTTAAATATTGGTGGAAATATTGGATATGATGGATGGATGAATGGATGGATGGATGGATGGATAGATGGATAGATGGATAGATAGATAGATAGATAAATAGATATGATGCTTGGCAACAGTTTTCTTCCAACATACTGCATTATATAAAGGAATGATTATATAAAGTAACCCTTTTTTATTTATTGTTATTATTTTTTATATAATCTCTTATTTATCTAATTACTATTCTTATTCTTTCTTCTTGTCAGACTGTTCAACTACTTTGTTCAAATGATGTTGTTTATATCTAAAAACCTGATCAGATACCTGATATCTGATATTAATATCTAAAAGACAATAAAAAAAGTTAATTTAATATATATATATATATATATATTAAATTAACTTTTATAGTGTATATATATATATATATATATATATATACACACACATATGTATATATATATATATATATATATATATCAGTAACATTTTCAGGTTGACACTTCTTTACATTTCATTACAGTATGTGACATTAAAAAATAAAATTTCAAATTTGATTACACACTTCAAATATATCATATATACTTTGTATTTTGCAAAAATAATGTTAGTAGAATGAGTATTAGTCTGGGCTTTGAGATATAACAAAGAGTCAAGTACTTCGGAGTATCAATAGCTGGCAAAACTAAATATATATTATAGCTAAATTCAAATTAAAAGTTATTTTAGAGCAAGATATATTGAAACCTTTACATCATAAACAAATCTTTGGTAAATAAATGTGACCCTGGACCACAAAACCAGTCTTAAGTCATGTGGGGGAATATTTGTAGCAATAGCCAAATATGCATTGTATGGGTCAAAATTATTGTATTATCATTGGGATATTAAGTCAAGATCATGTTCCATGAAGATATTTTGTAAATTTCATACCATAAATATATCAAAATCATTACATGCATTGCTAAGAACTTCATTTGAACAACTTTAAAGGTGATTTTCTCAACATTTAGATTTTTTTGCACCCTCAGAATCCAGATCTCGAACAGATATTGTCCCATCCTAACAAGCCATCCATCAATGGAAAGCGTATTTATTCAGCTTTCTGGTGATGTATACATATCAATTTAAAAAAACTGACCTTCATGAATGGTTTTGTGATCCACGGTCAAAAATAAATATGACCCTGCAAGTTTTGTTGTCTGTACAAAACATTTTCTTTTTTTCTCTCCCCAGCTCATCTCCTCCCTAAGAAGAAAAAAAGAAGACGATCAGGATGACCAGGAAGACAGAAGCCGCTAGATAGACAGGTAAGGGTGGAGAGACAGGGTGTGTGTGTGTTGTAACCCTAGCCCCGGGGCAGTGTAAGTGAGCAGAGGGGGACAGTAGGACTGGCCTGACTCCAGTCGCCCGGCCTGGCCCCTAATGGGGTCTCTTTCTCTGCCTGCGCGCCGCTGTGCTCCCCCTAATTGAAGGTAATTGTTGGGAAGAGGCTTCGGCTGCCCAAAGCCACACAGAATTCCCACTGTTCCTTTCTCCCAGACGGGCAGACCCGGAGCGGGAGGGGGCGGCCGATGGGGCGGATCACATTTCTGACTGGCCCAGGTCCCTGCTCGTTGTCTTACGGCATGCATGGGCTACACACACACATAAGTGTATAATTGTGTCCAACCTAAATGGGCATCCTGTTCTGGAGTGACAGCTCAGAGGGTGGGTGAAGCCTGATGACAGACGGACAGAACGGGAGAATAGAACGTGAAAGAGAGAGACCAATTGTGTTCTTGCTGATTCATCGGTAGAAACCTGTAGTCACCATCCGCAGTTAAACGCTCACACACACACGCAGGTGATGAAATAATGCTGAAATGAGGATTGGACGCGCTGAATGAGGAACTGTAACCGTGTGTCAGTACGGGACGCATCGCTGCTGCAGAACTGGGCTCTGTGCCCAACTTGACATTACACCATCTACTGCGAGAAAGAGAGAGAGAGAAACAAAGAAAGAGAGAGAGAGGGGAAAAATGCCAGTGGAAACGTGGGTCCATCATGCTGAAGCAGGTCTGAAAATGAGACGCACTGCATGTAATGAACCACTGGAATTTTCACAAACACACATTGTGCAACTGTATGTCACAGAACATGCCTAAACTTCAGCTAATGCTGAACAAATGAACCACATGCTGCCAGAAAATGAAATTTTCTTGCATTTATCATGTTCCTCAGCCATTTTTATCAGTGGTTTGATAATGCTAATGGCGCTATTACTATTATTTAGTACAGTGCATGAATGATACCTCACGTTTACCTGAAGTAGGTACTTGAGTCATATCAAGAGACCAGAAAATCAACACTTGGGATTCTTGACTTGAACAAATAAGCAGCCACTGACTTGTTGAATAAGATCATTACTTTTGTTTGTTTTTTGGTGCATAAAAATATTCTTGTAGCTTTATAAAATTGAGGTTGAACCACTAATGTCACATGGACTATTTATTATTATTTTCTAGGCCTTGAACGTGTCAGTTGCATTGCTGTCTATGCAGGGTCAGAAACCTCTTAGATTTCATCCAAAATATCTTAATTTGTGTTCTGAAGAACAGATCTTACGAGTTTGGAGCGATGTGAGGGTGAGTAATTAATTACAGTATTCTCATTTTTGGGTGAACTGTCCCTGTAAATGTAAATGGTGGAGAAAAAGAGTTCAAACAAGTTTGGGAAATAAATGTTGCTAGTCAGATTCAAACTCACATTTGTGGCATGAGCACCACAGCTCAGTATTTAAAAGCATTTTTAAATACTGTTTATACTATAAAATTAATTCCTGATTTTTAGCACTGAAACTGAACATGTAACAAATTTATGCAGATATATACATAGGGTTGCCAGATCTTCTGAAAACAGAAGGTGTATTTTATCCAGTGGCATGAGTTTGGGGAAGGACTACACTGGATTGTGTTAAACAATGGAAAATCAGGGTGTTCTAAAAACTTGTTTGAAAACTGTATTAATTTTTGCAATTATGCTTTGGAACATAAATTGTCAAAATGTCAATTTCCACACTGGATTCTGCAGTACAAGAATTATACCTCACATTTACACTTAAGTAGGTACTTAGATACTCAAGAAACCAGAAAATCAAGACTTGGGAGATTTCTTGACTAATTAGCAGCATGCATGAACAAGCGAGACTACTTAGCATCACTGTGAAATTTTTTCACTTCAGAATATGTAAAATCTAACTGTTCTGTTTGTTTTGGTCACTTTTATTTATAATGGCAACTTAATATAATATAAATGATTGAAACGGGTTTAGGAAATACATGTTGCTAGCCAGATTCAAACTTATATTTATAGCCTGAGCACCATAGCTTAATATAAGTTGTTTTTTTTTTTTGTTTTTTTAAATTATGTTTATACTGTAAAATGACTTCCTGACTGTAACATACATACCTAACCACATAAATGGGTTTGCCAGATCTTGTCAGCCAATCAGAAAACAGAATTTGAAATTTATCCAGTGGCATGAGTTTGAGGCAGAACTACACGGAATTGTGTAACAGTTTATGGGCATAAAGTGGATGCCTTTCAAGTTTATTTACAGTTAAGCGTTCTTAAAGTTCTTCTAGATAACTTCCCCACCATACCCAACACAATATTATTTATGTTGGCTCTTATCTTGTCAGCAAATAAAAAAAAAAAGATCTGGCAAGCCTGTGTATGTACGTATGTATGTATGTTACAGATTAGTTTTCAGTTATAAGTCATGTATTAATGAGACTATAAACAGTATTAAAAAATGCTTATATCGGGTTTTGGTGCTCATACTGCAAATATGAGTTAGAATCTGGCTAGCAACATTTATTTCCCAAACCCGTTAGATGGATAGATGTGTTTTTTTTTTTTTTTAGAACACCCCCATTTTCCACTGGTCAACACAATCCAATGTAGTTATATTGACCACAGCTCAATATAAGTATTGTTTTAATATTGTTTATACTGTAAAACTACAACCTGACTTTAATTACTAAAACAGAATCTGTAACATACATAAATATGGTTACCAGATCTTGTCAGCCAATCAGAAAACAGAAGGTGGACTTTATCCAGTGACATGAGTTTGGGGAAGAGCTATATTAGACTGTGTTGATCAATAGATAGTAGATAGATCTATCTGACTAATGGGTTTGGGAAATGTTGCTAGCCAGATTCAAACTCACATTTGAAACATGAGCACCACAGCTCGATATAAGTAATATAATTTTTTAAATACTGTTTATACTGTTAAATTACTACCTGACTTTTATTACTGAAACAGAATCTGTAACATACACTCATAGGGTTGCCAGATCTTGTCAGCCAATCAGAAAACATAAGGTGGACTTATTCAGTGACATGAGTTTGGGGCAGAACTACATTGGATTGTGTTGATCAGTGGAAAATGGGGGTGTTCTTAAAAACACATCTATCCGTCTAAGAGATTTGGGAATTCAAACTCACATTTATAGCATGAGCACCACAGCTCAATATAAAATAAATAAATAAATACTGTTTATACAATAAAATGAATACATGACTGTTATCAGTGAAAGAGAATCTGTAACATACACACATATATAAACAGCCAGTCAGCCAATCAGAAAACAGAAAGTGGATTTTATCCAGTGCCATGAGTTTGGGGCAGAACTACACTGAATTGTGCTGAACAATGGAAAACTGGGATGTTCTAAAAAACACATCTAACTTCATCCAGACTCACAAACACAGAACATCAGTTTACAGGCATAAAGTGGATGCCTTTGAAGCGTATAAACAGGTAAACGTTCTTAACGTTCTTCTAGATAACTTCCCCACCACACTCAACACAATATTACTGATGTCGGCCTGAACATTACACCAAAGTTCTGTGAAATCGCCAAAACGTCATATTTCCCTCCACGCCGGATTTCCGCAGTGTGAGATTCTGTCGAGTGTGCGGAGCACTGGGCTGAAATGAGAATTACCTTCCCGGTCTGCGCGCTCAGAGACACCGCGCTTGGCTGAGTTTAGCCGTACGGACGCAGCCAAGCGGGAAATCCAGATTCCAGCACTATCAGGGAAATGGCACATATGACTGCGGTGCCTAAGTCGGCCCTAATCAGGTCAGCCTAATGGTAACTCACCATCGCCATCATTCCAGCCAGACTGATTGAGCCTCTAAGCCTAAATAGCAATGCTCTTTTCCGCCTAAAGCGATTCCTATATTACTTTTCGCCCTAAACCCAGGAAGAGAGAGCAAGCGAGAGAGAGAGAGAGAGAGAGAGAGAGAGGTTGAGATGGAAAACCGAGCGTCCCGTGCGTCCTTTTCTCGGCGGAGTCAGCAAACATTCTGATTCACTGACTCGCTCAGCCACGGTTGCAAAATCAACAGCGCTATCTCCTCCGTGTGATTGTTCCTCGGCCGAATTCAAAGCAACTTGTGATATTCATTTCCACACCGCAGGAAGAGATGATTGCGTTCATTGTGTTAGCTAGAACCGAAAGATCTAATGAAGACAGCGAACCGACGACTTTTTGTTACACAAAGAACTTTGGGCCTCTTATTGTCTGACCTCTCTTGGCCAATCGCGCCGTTGGCGTCTCAGATGGCCGCTTCGAACTTCTGCGGCGCAGACATCGGGATGTGGCCGATAATTAGTCAGATGAAATGAATTTGGAGTCTTTCTTTTCCGTGAGAGATTTCCACCATAATTACTGCGGTTTAATTAAAAGTTCCCGTCAATCTGCCAGATTGCCGACTGGGCCGAATAATGGACGAAGGCGACGAAATGAAACCTTAATCCAGCGTCAACGTTAATATCTGATGCCTGCAAAGACAAACCTCTTTTTTAGGGTTTTAGAATCTCTAATAGAGCACTATTATATCTTTTAAAAACTCATTATGGGATCTACAGGAATACTGCAAGCGGGATCCTTAGAGGTTGCTGTGGTATTCTGAACCACAATGAATCTGGAGAGGAGAGGTCCCCATCTGGGAGGTGGCATGCAATTAGACTACACTGGATTAGTTTCTTTTTAAAGTTATTGAAACACAATGAGAGCACAGAACGCTTCTTTTCCCACTCTTCAACTCGTCAAACTAATCATCTGCATACTTTGCAAGTGTCTTTTTTCCCCCCTTCTAAGCTCCATCTATCACATGCACTAAGCGTTAAAAGCCTCCATTTCAAACAGGAGGGTTGAAGACACGTTACAGGTCACAATTTGAGAGGAATTAGCAAAAAACACGCCGCAAAAAGCCCTCAACGACGCTCTCATTAATGTAAGTGCTGACCTGGGAATTCACAACTTCACCCGAGAAACTTCCCCCGACACGCACGCTAATAATGAACCTGCATGGAAACGTTATTACTGGAATTAAATGCCATTGCTCATGACAATGAGGTTGTGTGGATAAATGTGGATGAACGTAATATATTTAGCGAGTGTGAAGGAAACTCGATTTTTCTCAGTGAAAAGATCATCTAGAGAAGGGGGTTTAAAACAAGGATTGCTCCCTGAAATCCTCAGAGAGGAAAATAACGTATAAAACAGTTCACATTTACAGAATTTGGCATTAATACGGTCACTCTTGTTTGTAAAAACTCAACATAAATGATGGTGCATATTAAGGCCTTACTTTTAAGATTTTTTGGTCTTTTTTCTTTTTTGTATCAATTTAGCATCACTTTATGTTTTCTGTTTTTTTGTACAATTACAAATGATGCTCCAGAAGGAAAACATTAAGAGCCGGGGGGGGTGAAAACTTTCAAAATTAGATCATCACGGTAAATTTCACTTATTTTGTCTTCTGTGAAACATGTAAGCATCTTCTGTAGCTTCTGAAGGGCAGTACTAAATGAAAAAAAAAAAAAATTTTAAGGCAAAATAGGAAAAATGTACACATCTTCATTCAGTTCGAAAGTTTTCACCCCCTATCTCTTAATGCATTGTTTTCCCTTCTGGAGCATCAGTGAGCGTTTAATCCTTCTGTAATAGTTATTATACATGTTACTTATTTTGGTAAAACAATTAAAATATTTAAAAGAAGAGGTGATTATGTGTGCATGTCGCTGTTTAAAAAAAAGTGATACACATGTACACTTCTTTCCAACTTTCTCAATTAGAATTTTGCAGATTCTGCAAGGTGTTTTTAAACTTTTGACTTCAACTGTAATTTAGCAATTTGGAGATGGAACGCATGTTCTGGATAAACAAAGAGTAAAATTGGAGCATAATGTGGATGGATTAGATTGACAAACAAACCATTTTTTTCTGTAATGTAAGATTCGACAAAGCTGTTCAGCATATCAGAAAACTGCTTTGTGGTTTATGTGATTTTAATAATGAAAATATGATAATGCCTTTAAAATTATATACAACATGTTGCATTGTATAATCAAAACTACAGATAGTCAAAAATTAATTAACCTAATTAACCAGCCTGTTAGCTTAGCATAGTGCTAACTGGTTGTCCTGTTTTCCTAGTATGCGCAAGATACAACAATGCATAAACAGTGATATTAAACATTAATAACAATTAGCTATTACCTGTTAATACTGTGATACTGTGATAACACTGCGATTTTTGATCACGCATTAGGAACTGAATCTTAGTCATTATAGCACAAAAAAATGTACAAATCCCAGCAAAAGTAAGTTTAAAAACAACATTTAAACATGACTTAGTTTTACTTATTTTAGAAAACATTAAAAATGAAACACACAGTCGCTCAAAATATTCCGAAGAAGAGGTGATTATGTGTGCATGTCGCTGTTTAAAAAAAAAGTGATACACTTGTACACTTCTTTCCATCTTTCTCTTTCGCTTCCCTGTCTTATTCAACTCTATCTTTCTTTCTCCGATTTCGGAGCATCTTTCTTTCATGAGCAGCACTGAACCCACGGAGGGATGTTGGATTTGTGAAAATCAAAAGGCCTGTGATCCGTCCAGCTCTTCCATAGCCGCAAGTACATGCGACTTATGATTAAACGCGCAGAATATATTAAATTAAACCATTCTGCCCCCCAAAAAAGGAGAAATTAATGAGGCAGGTAGGAGAAATGCTATGATAATGAGCCGAGTTAAGATGCCCCCCCCTGCAAAGATATGTTGAGCGGTAATCCAGACCCCTACATATGAAAGCATATTTAAGCCGAACCAAATTCGAATGATTTAAATGTAAAATAATCAGCAGGTAAGAATCTTATAAAGCAAAGAAGCAGAACTAACTACCTTGGCCCTCTGTGGCTTCTTTTCATATTTCGGCTTTAATTTTATTTCAGTTAACTTTCTCTTAAACACACACACACAAGCCAAGAAACCAGCTGACTTAAAATCTATTGGAAAAAAAGTCAAAAATGAGATGTCATTATTGTTTTAAATGTCTAACGATACAAAACACTATCAAACAATTGCACAATTTTTGTGTATTTTAGCCCCCCAAAATATTGGAATTCATTCATTTTTAATTCAAGATTAATCTGTTTTTATCTTGACTGAAATGTTAATGAAAAATCTATTAAAATATTAAAATCAAAAAAAATATTAAAGGACAAATATTTTTAAAATAACTGTAATATAATATAGTATAATATAAAAAGCCTGTTATATATCTCAAATAAATAATTAGCACATTTGTGTGAAAAAAGCCATTCTAATGGTAAAGTACATTATACTTTCTACTGTACGTAAACAATTGTTTATTTATATGTATACTTATTCCTCCCAAGAACATCTGAGACGATGTTGATACTTCAGCGAAACATAAATGAGACCCCCATTAAGTCTTCCAAGCTAAAAGCAATTAAATTTCCTCTGGAAAGTTTCACATGGCACAAACACACAAAGTTAGACACCTTATATACTCGGCGCTCATTACTTTTGAACTCAAGGGTAGTCGGGAGTCAATGACTGATATCTGAAGACAGACACAACACACACACACGCACCCTAGTGTCCCGCGACCCTCCATCATGGCTGGCAGCCCCTCAGTGCAGTGTTAAGGGCCCATCACTCATTCTGTATCCTAACCAAAACAAAACGGTGCCAACTGGTAGCGCTTAGAACTGTTTACAGTGAAGCCGTTCCATACACCCCCATGATTAATGTAGGCTGCGCAGACAGGTAAACAGACTCTGTGTGTGTGTGCGCGTGTGTGAGTGTGCGCGTGAGTGATTAATTTGCGACATGCAGACAGGTAAACAGAAGAATATTTACATGGCTTATCCCCCCTCCCCTATCGACTTAGTTCTTCTAAGCTGCAGATATTTTATCCTTTGAGCTAAAACTGTTTATTTTTTTGTGCTATTCTGCTAGGCTCTGACACTTCTTTATTCTCTGTATCCCCCCCACCCCCTTTCTCTTTATCTCTAGCATGGAAAGGTCACAAAATACAATATATAGATGGAAAAAGAGGAAATAGCTGACAAAAACAGACCGCACATTTGTTTATATATCACTGCCACAAAGGGAAAAAAATGAATTTATTGCATCCTTATTGCATATAAATTTAACTTGAAAACCACACTTTTAGTGTTACTAAGTACTAGTAACCTAGTAGGTTAAAAAAAAAGTGAATCAAAATTTATTTTAACAATGAACAGCTGGAATCCAAGCAGGCCCAGTACAGAGCCCTGAGGTATGCCTTAGGGAAAAAAGTACAGTTCCCCCCATCATTACATGTTGTTTTGAAACTATGTGACTTTATTTTGTGTGAACAACAAAGGAGAGGGTTAGAGGTATAATCGTCTTTTACTTTTAATGTATAGAACAGAACAGCGTTGATATTTGGCTATAAATAACTTCTTAGGTGTTTCAAGGAAGACAAAGTCATATAGTTTTCAAAAGACATAGCAGTGACAAAATGATGGCAAAATGTTTAATTTTGAGTTAACATTTCCTGTACCTTTAGGGTTTTTTTTCCTTTGAGTAGTTGCTTTTTTGTTTGTTTGTTTTTGTTTTTGTTGGGGCAAAAAATTGACACCAAACCGAAATTACATTATGTTGTACAACAGTCACATTTCCAACCTGATCTCATGACAAAAATGTACCTGTGGGAACTTTTTCGCCATGTACGTTTCGTGACATATTCGATGTAAAATGTCCACTTAGTAGCGCTAAAAGTGTTTTTTTTTTTTTTTTAAGGTTTACACCTAAACCTACCCGATACAAACAAAAGCGAATGTGCTGTAAAAATGCAATCGCAAGCATGCCGTTTTAGCTTGTTTTTTCGATCTCTCATCTTTCAGTTATTTCATCGTGAGTCATTTTTTCACTGGATTCGGACCTAAAGATTCCACATCCTAAGTCCAATTCCATGCCGGATGAGCTACCGAGCAAGCTTTTTACGTTTAGAAAGCGAAACATATAGCTGTAATCATAACTGTGTATGAAAATTACATGTGCTTGCTGTTTTACCACCTCTAGTGTTCATTTCTGTTGCAAACTGCAGTGACACGTACTTATTGGTAAGTATTTTTCATCTTGTGAAAAAAATCCCACAGGTACGTTTTCGTCATGAGATTAGGTAGCACGTTTCAGTCATATTTGCTATAAAATAGAGAGTTAAAGTTAAAAAAATAAAAGTATACCGATTGGGTCAGAGGAATATATAAAAATAACCTGAGGGGAAATTAAGAGGTTAATTTAAACATTATCATTATTTAACCAATTGTTTTGTCTTGAGGAGTCTAAACAAAGACAGTAAATATGAACAGAATGCTGGGGTTAAAACATAAATTGTACTGGTAAGTGCAGAAGCTCTGACAAGTCTGACAGGAACCATTGTCCTCTTACAAGTGACAAAAGGTCGAGTTTAGCTTGCGTCAATTCCTGACCCAATTCACTCCAACATTTCCTGTCCTCCTGTCTGGTAAAAATAGCTAAAAGGCCTAAAAAGTAAAAATAAATAATAATAAAAATAATAATGTATCAATGATTTTAATCATTCTAACACATGTATTCAGTTTAGATATATAACCTGATTAGTGAAAAAATAACATTAATATACTCTGCCAGTCAAAAGTTTTTGAACGTTTGTTATTTTTAGTGTTTTTAAAGTCTCTTTTGCTCACCAAACCTGCATTTGTTTGATCCAAAGTACAGGAAAAACTGTAAAATTTTGAAATATTTTTACTATTTTATTTAAATATTTTAATATATTTTAAAATGTAATTTATTCCTGTGATTTCAAAGCTGAATTTTTAGCATCATTACTCCAGTCAAATGATCCTTCGGAAATCATTCTAATATTCTGATTTGCTGCACCAAAAACATAATAATAATAATAATAATAATAATAATAATAATAATTATTATTATTATTATTATTATTATTATTATTATTATTATGTTCAAAACAGCTGAATTATTTTTTTCAGGTTTCTTTGATAAAGTATTAATTTCTAGAATTAATATATATTAATTATTTATTCTGTCTTATTCAACTATTTCTTTCTCTAAATATATAAGTATATATTTAATGTTACAAAATGTTACAAAAGTCTTTTTTTTCCCCCAGATAAATGCTGACCTTTGGATTTTTCTATTCATTAAATAATCTAAAAAAAAAAAAAAAAAAAAAAAAAAAAAAAACTGTTTTAAACATTAAATAATAATAATAATAATAATAATAATAATGTTTCTTGAACAGCAAATCATCATATTAGAATGATTTCTGAAGGATCGTGTAACACCAAAGGCTGCAGTAATAATGCTGAAAATGTACCTTTGAAATATATTTTTTAAATGTATTCAAATCAGTTATTTTAAATGGTAAAAAATATTTCAAAATGTTTTTTTTTTTTTTTTTTTTTGCTGTACTTTGGATCAAATAAATGCAAGCTTGGAGAGCAGAAAAGAAAAACTCTTACTGTTCAGAAACTTTTGACTGGTAGTGTAAAATGAATCAATAAAATAAAGAAGCTGTATTCAAGGAGAAGACATGTTTAAGCATGTACTTTATGTGGGAAGTAAAAATAAACTCAATAAGATCACCTTATTGTAACCCCATGTGTAGCAGGAATGACAGACATTTAGGTGAAGTACTAAAGATAAGTGACAGTGAAAGTTCAAACACGTGCTTCATGTCAGTTTGCCAAACATGCCTAAAACCCGTGACAGTCTGTCCTGGACAAAAAAATATTGTCACATATATCCACCCTCATCCCCCTCATGTCAGTCATGTAGAAACTCACATAACTATCATTCCACAACTGTCACGACACCACGTCCATTGTGATAGCCAACCTAGGGTCAACGCTGAGAAATGTGATGTAACTGCCTAGTTATTTTATAATAAACAATTAAAACACAACATTCATGTTTGGAATACCGCAGTTTAGCTATAGAATTTCAAAGCGAGTTAATCTGTGTTTTTATCAGTCACTGTACTTAATATTCAATTATCTCTGCGTTCATCCACTGATCGTTTTGAATAATCCTCTCTTTTACTCATGCATAAAATAACGATAATAGTGATCTTTTCATGTTGCAATCTATGCTGAATTGTGTGAACAAATTGCCGTTTTAAGCAGGGTTAAATAGTATATCTCCATCTTGAGTAGACTAAGCAGTGGGAAAACACAAAACAAGGAAGTGATTGGATTATCACAGTTATTAATGCACTTTTGACATTAAATTAGTCAAAAAAATGCTGAAAATCATTAAAATATGTATTAATTAAATACATTTGTAAATGATAATATTTATTTCTAGAATTAGTAGAGAAGGGTACTAGCAACGGTGAATCGCTTAAAATAAAAATCTGTTCAAATGTAAATAAATGGTAAATCATTTACATTAACATTACAAAGTATTTAATAAGTAATGATTAAAAAATAATATACCCCCATAAGTGTCTTTTGTATACATAAATGTTTTTACATTGTACCTATATTTAGCAAATACATTATAAAAAATAGACAAGAAAAAATAAAACTTTAAATAAAAAACATTATAGCCTTGTCAGTTAGCCTTTTCACAGTGAATGGTATTTTTTAAACATTTTTATTCGTTTTATGCAGTTTACAGGAAAAATAAGTCTGCTAACTACGTTTAAGAAGGCAACATTGAAATGAGATCATCATTTACAAAAACTCAAAATAAATGCAAATACTTTCTGAGAACATCTAAAAAATGTTAAGGAAATGAATTTTAATATAAATCATGGTCGCACCACATGACATTTTTTAAGCCTATGGCCAATTCATCGAGATGAACAAACACTAAAATCACTTCATTTTAAATCCGAATTTATGTGTATACAACATTCTTAATGTTCGAACAATTACAACAGATATTATTATTTTTTTTGTATTTTAAAATTGGCCTGTCGAAAATCCTTATAGCTCAATGACCCATATTCAGTGTTCTATCCTGTACATTTGTGAAGGTGAAAGGTGACTATAATCTGACATTTTGCTAACCCTCTGCTTTGTTATTCACACAAAATAAAGTCACATAGCACACAGTTTCAGAATGACATGTATTGATGGGGGAACTACACTTATTCCTTATGGCATACCTCAGGGCTCTGTATCGGGCCCGCTTGCATTCCAGGTATTCATTGTTAAAATAAACATTATTTTACTTTTTTTTTTATTATCATCATTATTCTTGTTAACTGCAGGTGATAGGGTTTACTAGCACTTAACACTAAAACTTTTTTTTACACTTAATATAATAAATGAGTTACTTTGGCCGACATAAGTAAATCTCCTTCAAGATTTGTTTTTATTTTATACAGATAACATGCAATAACATTCATGAAAAAATAGTCTTTGGTTGTTTAGCTTGTTCGTTTTATGCACAGTATAAACAGTATTCTAATTCATTTCAATATATGTCATGGTTGCACCACATGACATTTTTTTTAAGGCTATGGCTAATTCATCATGATGAACACTAAAATTTTAATATGAATTTATGTGTACACAACATTCTTAATGTTTGAACAATTACAACAGATATTATTTTTTGTATTTTAAAATTGGCCTGTCAAAAATCCTTCTACGTCAATGACCCATATATATTTAGTGTTCTATCCTGTATACTGAAAGTGAAAGGTGATCATATCTGACATTTTGCTAACCTTTGGCTTTGGCGTTGACACAAAATAAAGTCACATAGCACATAGTTTCAGACTGACATGTATTGATGGGGGAACTATACTTATTCCCTATGGCATACCTCACGGATCTGTATCGGGCCCGCTTGCATTCCGGTTGTTCGTTGTTTTTTCTTGGTACAGGTGAGGTTTACTAGTACATAACACTAAAAGTGTGAAAAGTTAATTTTATTTTATTTTTCTTTATTTATTTATTTTACACTTAATATAATAAATAAGTTGCTTTGGCCAAAATAAGTAAAACCTATAAGATTTATTTTTATTTTATACAGGTAACATGCAACAACATTCATTAAAAACAATCTTTTGGTGTTTAGCTAGTTTGTTTTACACAGTATATTCTTTTCCATATAATATACACATAAGTATGTTAAAAAAAAATTCCTAATAGTAGAACAACCACCATTCACCTGTGACGGTTTGCAGTTCCCAACTGTCATTTCACGATACGCTTGACCTGAATTAGATTTTTTCAGCCTGACGGTATGATGACATGACCACTGCAGTTCAGCCAATCAAAATTCTGGTAGCATCTTCTGACTGACAGATTCAAACTACCTGTACACTCCATTCAGAGGAAAAGGGAACTGGTTGGTAAACGATACACGTGGGAAAGCGTCATTGTTATTCTTGTGAAAAATTGAATTCACCTAAAGATTTAGGCAGGCACCAACCACCCGACCCACAGTGTGTATGTGTGTGTGTTCTTTCGCCAAACGACATCTGACGAAGCCCACACGTGGTGTACTGAAAAGACATTAGTATTCAATTCAATTACATCTAAATACATTTCACATTGATCAACCCCAACTAACACGCTGATAATCGCAGACACACAGTAACGCAGGCTCATACTTCAGAAGCTAGTTCTAATCATCTGCCTAGTGACATTTTAATTAGAGAAATGTCGAGTTAGCACTCTGGAATGGGAATTAAAATAACACACACACACACAAAGGCCCACACCGAATGGGAAGACCATTAATACTGATGGTACGTCCATAAAACTGTGTATGTGCGTTTATCTACGAGGTGTATTTAAAGAAGTCTTATCGTTTCTGTGTATTTATGTGTGTGTGATGCACTCATGTCTTTCATTCTTATCAGGGTCTGAGTGCTCTGTGTGGGAAATGTGTGCGTGTTCTTAAGCGTATATGTGCATTATGCTCTGTTTCAGTTGGATTACCGTATGTATCATATGACATGACGTGATAAGGCTTATTGATCAGATCTTCTGATTGGTCGCATCTCGGTTTTCACCAGTTGCCATGCAGTTTTCTGCAGGTCAAACTGAGAAAGTGAGAATATTAAGCACAACTTATCAGCAAACTGTCCAACATGAGGCAAAAAGTGAAAATCTGGATTGGGTGAGGGGTGTATGGGATTAAAGGCTAATCAATATGAATAAAGAAGGATAGATGTGAGGTCACAGATGTGTGCAGACCAGTTTATATGGATTTTTTAACTGAAAAGTTCTACTGTGTCTTAAAATGCAGTCAAAAGTTTAGTGGAAATAAAGAAAGAAAGAAAAGCAGCTGGCAAATGGATTAAGAAAATCGATTGACCATTTTTATTTTATTTTATTTTATTTTATTTTATTTTATTTTATTTACCAATTCGACTAAGTTTAAAACATTAAAATACAATTAAATATACCACTGTTCAAATGTTTGAAATCAAGATTTTATTTTATTTTATTTATTATTTTTTTATTATTATTTTAATTTAATTTTAGTCATTTTATTTATTTATTTTATTTTATCTACTTTATTTCACAAAGATGCATTCAAAAGTGACAGTAAAGCTGGTCTATTAAAAAAAAAATATTTCAAATAAATGGTATTCTTTTGAACTTTTGAACTATTAATCATAGAATCTTATCACAGCATTAATATAATAATCATAATAATAATAATAATGATAATAATAATGATGACAATAATAATAATGATAATAATAATGATACTACTACTACTACTACTACTAATAATAATAATAATAATTAATAATGAATGTTTCTTAAGCACCAAAACAGCATATCAGAATTATTTCTGAAGGATCATGTGACACTAAAGATAATGACTGCTGAATATTCAGCTTTGCCATCGTTTATTTATTTATTTACTTAATTTGCTTACTTATTTATTTGCAACATTCTCATTGTAGCTAGTGCTCTGTAGGGTTTTTAGTGTGTTGTTTAAGGCCTAAATAGTTTCTGTGGTTTTTAGATGGTTGTTTAAGGCCTGTTTACACCAAGGATGATGACTATAAAGATAACGATAAAGATTTAGTCCTAAAAATCATTGTCAATATTAATGAATAGCAGAGTCCATATATCCATATAGAGCTGAAATGATAAAAGCGCAGATAAACTATATTGTTGGAATCACTTACAGAATGATTTTCTTTTTTTTTCCCAGCTGAAGAACGATAAAAACAGTGACACCCAATCAAAACCAATCCTGCTATAATGAGCTCGAGAAATTAAAGTGGCAGATGAATAATATAATTATCTTTATAGTTATCGTTCTTGATGTGAACAGGCCTTTAGACTTGGGAATGGGCCCTTTAAAACAAGAAATAAAAATAAAAAAAAGTAAGCGCTGTAGGTTTTTGGCAGCAAGTTTTGAATGGGCAAAAAAACACTTATGTTTTCTTCAATAAAATTTACAAATTTAGTAAAAATCTAATTTAAACAAAAATGGCGTCTTAAACAAAGAGTGTTCTAACTGGATTTATGAAGTTGATTGTTTACAGTTTATTTTTAGTGCTCTGGCGTTGTTTCTGTTCTCGGGGGGATAACAGAGAGTGATTCCCCCCATTACAAACACACACACACCAACACAAAGTGTGATAGCACATCACAAGTTAAAGTCTTCAACCGTAAATCTCTGACAGAAGCAGGAAAAATAGAGTTCCGTTCCTCCTCTTCCTCTCTTCTCCTGTCGTTCTCTGTATGAATTATGTGGGCGTATTGTTTGTTGTTTGCAGATGTAAATGTACGTGTGTGTGTGTGTGTGTGTGTGTGTGTGTGTAGGATTAAGGACTTCTCTCATCTCAGAGCTGATAGTGGTGGGCCGCCCTGCCGGATTTCTTTCTGACAATGGCAATGCATCACCTCATACACACACTTTAATCTTTTATATACCATACACACAATCCCGGCCGCTGCATCTCACAGATATAAGCGTGCGTGTCAAACGAGTGTGTATGTGCGATTTCTCATTTTCCATCTTTAGGAGTTTAAGTTTGCCTGAGATAAAGAGAAGTTGGTGGGCAGTAAATTCTTTCCGTTTTACATAAAGACAACTTGACCACTTTTTACATGCCTGTGTTGGTGAACATGCGTGCTTCCAATTCACTTTCATACAATGGGAATAAGAATTAAAAGTTGGCTGGTGTGATTAACAGTGTAAAACAAAATTAGCAAGTTTCTTAAGTCAAAAAAAAAAATGTGACCACCTCCAGTATAAAAGAAGCTACTTTTTAATTGTACAGTAGTTTGCTAAGGTTAGTTTCTTAGCAGACTTTCCTGTTTATGTGATGCACAGTTTATCAGCGCATTAATGTCAACAAAGCAAGACACTGCAGGTGAATAGGGGAAAAAAACAAACAAACAAAAAAACAGTAGTTATCGCCTTACCCAACTGACTGATTACACTGATAATTGCAAACATTTTTTGTATTACAAGTTTTTGAAAATGTTAGGTTTAAATATGCAAATGAGGCATTATTTAATGAAATATGTGCTAATTTGCATACATTTCTAGTACAAAAATCTAAACACTGGATGAAGTCAGTTTCAAAATTCTTGTTTTATTTTATTTTATTTTATTATTATTTTTTTATATTATTTTATTTTATTTTATTTTATTTTATTTTATTTTATTTTATTTTATTTTATTTTATTTTATTTTATTTTTTGACAAATTAGAGTCAAATGTTTTTACAGAGGGGATTTTGGGCATCTCATTTTCTCACTCCATAATTCAGAAAATACTAAGAACAGACAAAACAATATATGTTTCATAATTTTGGGGGGAATAAAATGTTGTATATAATCATGCAAATTATATATAAACAAATCCCTCTGTAAAAACCTTCAGGATATAGACAGGAACAAAAATGTAAAGGTTGGTGTGTGTAACTGTTACTGAAGTGGAGATTTGTGGCTCAGTGTAGAAAAAAAAGCTAATTTTGGGAAAATGGGCTTTAAAAATATGTATTGTAATTGAAATCTATTGACACAAATAGATAAAGTGCTATAAAAGAAACACTTAACAGTATATTTTGGATGTTTTCTTTCCACTAGTTTGAAAAAACACTTTATAAAAAAAAACAAAAAAAACCTAAATTTCAATTTTGACAGGTGCATGAAAAAGTGTTTTTGCCTGCAGTGTTGAATAGTCCAGTGCTATCTCACAACCGATTTGTATGTATTTTAAGAGGTGGCTAATTCGTATAAATTCGTAATTCAAACCTCACTTGTACGATTTTGTATGATTTGTCTAGACCCTATTGACGGGAAGGTTTAGGGCCAGGGTTAGGAGTAGGTCATTCGTACGAAATTGGGGAACACATATAATACGTATGATTTAAAATAATAAAAAAAATAATAATAATAAAAAAAAGTTTTCTCGAATTAGCCACCTCATAAAATATGTACAAATTGCCATGAGATCAAGCTGAATAGTCTGCCACTATTGACTGCAAACAATAATGTGAATTTTTTTCTTGAATATATCTTGAATTTTGATAAAATAAAATAAATCAAGCATCTAACCTTAATGCATAAATGTACACTAAAAATGCTAATAAATGTTAAGCTATTTATTTATTTATTTTGTTTTAGTTTACCTAACTAACTAGTTACTAGTAGTAGTAGTAGAATTGTTGTTGCTCTTGTTGCTGTTGTCATCGTTGTCATTATTATTACTTATTACTTATTTTTAACTAGTTACCCCAAGGTGCTGTTGCCATTTCCACAAATTGTTCTTTCGTGCTTTGACAGTCATTTATTATTATTATTATTATTATTATTATTATTATGTATTTATTTACCTTAAATGCATAAATGATCAACCACTAATAAACCTTTTAAAAAGTTATTATTACTACTACTACTACTGCTGCTACTACTTTTTTTGGTTAACTATTTTTTTACACACTAAAATACACTAAATCGCTAATAATTTTTTTTTTTTTCAAGTTTTTCTTTCCTTCTTTCCTTTATTCTTTCTTTCCCTCCTTCCTTCCTTCCTTCCTTCCTTATTTTTTATCCAGTTGGGCTAATTATATTATGAAGTTAAAATAAATAAATAAATAAACAAACAATTCAAAGTTCCGTCTAAATCTGTAATTGCCTTGGATGTATCCAAATACTCCAATCAAAGCCATACATTACCTGCCTAGGTACAATGGAAATCAAAATTGGGATTAGAATATTCCAGAATATATTCTCAACATCCTTCCACAAACCCATCATCCTAACTGACACGTTTTTCTCATTGTGACACACGTACATTGATTCAATAACCACACAATCATCATTTCCTACAAAAAAATGTATGCATACACACGCAGAAGCCTGGTTATCGGTGCGACGAGTGTGTCGTGGGATACAGAGGCATCTGTAACGAAGCTGATAGCGGCGCACAAATACACTCCGTCTCCGATAAAACGTTAAGACACTTTTCTCCTCATCAAATTTAATAAGGCACCTTTCCTTGCGCAGGTTATTCATCCCACGCGCTCTGGGAAAGGTAAACATATCCGTCCGCCGTCATTTCAGTGGGCCTGACTCCAACGCTGACAGGAATTTTAAGCGTGTCAAGGTGACAATAAGATATAGTCAGAATAATAGAATAAACAGATTTCTAATAAATACCTTTCTATTCTCACTCCATTTTTTCGGCAGCTCAAAACATTTGCTTGTTGTACGATAAATGCGCGTCAGAAATACTTGAAGTGACGCTCATTCTGGCACCGTGGCTGAGCAGAGCCGCGAGCGATGTCAGCCGTTTGTTTAGCGTCAGACATCGGCCTTTGTGGCGGCTGGCTTACCTGCGTCCCGGTGACAACTTCCATTCTCAACACCAAAGGAGCTTAATAAGACCTCATTATGGGCAAAAGGAATGCCGACAGGAGTGTGTGTGAGAGATGTTCGTACAAAATGCATTTACAATGGGGTGAAGGGATCCGTGTGTGTGTATATTTGTGCATGTGACAGGTGAAATACTGATCCGGGGAAGTGCTGTTGAAACATCAGAGGGGGGAATGAAAAGTGGATCTGGTTGGCACGTTGGCACCCTGTTTTCTCGCGAAACCCTTCTGCGGATCGGTAGGATTAGAGCATGTGTGTGAGTGAATGATCCTGACCCTTTCTACACTTCTCTCTGACTTCATCAGCCCTTTGTTCTCACAATTGACTGCTATGTGTGCGGTTTGTTGAATGAATGGTTTTAATGAATCGGATGGACTGCTCATAAAATCACTCTGAGGTGCGTTTCCTAAAAGCATTGTTAAAGGAATAGTTGACCCACAAATGACAATTCTGTCATTAATTACTCTCCCTCGTGTCGTTCCAAAACTGTAAGACTTTCATTCATCTTCAGAACACAAATTAAGATGTTTTTGATGAAATCCAAGAGATTTCTGGCCCTGCATAGACAGCAATGCAACTGAAATGTTCCCAGGCATTAAAATAGTCCATGTGACATCAATGGTTCAACCGTAATTTTACGAAGCTATGAGAATACTGTGATAATAATCCTGTGTTGTGGTACTCTTGATAATGGCAGAAGATGGTAATTCAGGGGAGAAGAATTGTTAAATAAAGTCGTTATTTTTGTTTTCTTTGCACACAAAAACACGGGTTTGGAACGACATGAGGGTGAGTAATTAATGACAAAACTTTAATTTCTGAGTGAACTATTCCTTTAAGCGCAAAGTATACTTTGTTTTTACTAGCGTATGCATACAGTCGAACACGTAACCTTTCAAAGTATACTCCATGTGATAGGAGATAGCGTTCGACACCGATTCTTTAGGTTCGATTTTTACTGTGAAACAACAGGCCGGGCTAGTGTTGCCACCTTGTGGAACAACTGATTAGTGCAAAACCAAGTCAATGTGCATGTGCGACCTGCACGTACAAAGTACGTTACAAAAATCAGATGTGACAAACTGGTGAAAAAATTTGCATTAAACGCACTTTACACGAACTCTTAGGTACATGTAAAAACCGAATATACTTTGGCCTTTAGTCAACTATGTAAGTTAGCAACATTTGTAGCAACAATTGTCCAATGATTCAGTGTTTTTTCAAAACCACAGTTTCAACAACATTCACGAATACTTGTGTGGTTGGAAGTACATGTGAAGACCTGTACTTCCAACCACACAAGTATTCGTGAGAAGAGGCTTGGTCGATCAAAATTGTACAATTTGCTTAGTCTGAGAAAAAAATTTCCATAGGAAGTGGCGAAGTCACCCAGTCCGTGATGAACAGATTGTTAATGGCTGTTCTATGTGGTAATACAGTACATCGGGCAGGACATCCAAACACTCACTTTCATTCATCGACCTCAAATACATTGTGGCAACTTTACATGGCTGCTCAGTCTAATGTTAGCCTAGAAAAATGTGCGCTATTCAAGTGTCTGTACGGAGTGTGGAAGCTAAATAGTAGCGTGCTTACACATAACAGATGGAGGCATCAGTGCGGTCTCTTGCTCTTAAAATACTCAGTCATTTTTGGTCTTACAGATTAAAGTAATACATCTTATGAATCTGTAAAGACTCTACGTTGTTGTGTGCATTTAGAATGACAACAAAACATTGAGCTTTTGTTAAATAATTAAAGCAAACAGGATGCGCTTTCTGCCGTCTCTGTGAAATTGAGCTCGAAACGTCATCTATACTTGCCTTACATATGAAAAATATGTCTATAGAAAGTAAAATGTCTACTTTTAAATGAACCAATTCAAATAAAAAATGAATATTCTCAGATTATGTTATCCGTATGAAACATGTACACATGCACATGTACACTACGAAGATAACGAGTCAGTGTTGCCGACTTCATCTCTTAAAGTGCTCCTATTATGCCTTTTCAAATATGACCTTTCATGCAGTGTGTCATGTAGCTGTATGTGAACAAACTATCTGCAAAGTTGTGAAGCCGACAGTGCACGATAAATAAAGTTATTGTCTATCAAAAAAAAAGAAGAGTCGGCTCACAATCGCCTGAACGAGTCACCAGGAATTCGAATCTTTTTCTGTTATGGCTATACGTCACAAAGTAACACATTTGCATAATGTCCGCCCACGTTCTATGTCACAAACACCTTGTCCGCCCATAAACAGTAAAACGCCCATGTGGTACAAATGAGTTGAACGCTTTCCGCGTTCGGTGTGAAAGCCGCTAAATGCATTATACAATTTTGAAGTTTACAACATAGAGGTGTGCCCGGTTCGCTTACATAAGCAAATTGCGAGCACTTTTCACGGTAGTCCGTGCTAACTTGTCGATCAGCCACTTCAGCCGTTTCATCGTCAGACTCTGTCTCGTATTGGTAAGGTAAAATCAATGCCATCTTTTCTATGTATTGACAAGTATCCATTCAGTTATGGCAATGGGCGTTTCGTTTTCCGACACGCACTGTACGTGGTAAACCAATCATAAAGGACTGCACCATCTGACCAATCACAGCAGTGAGGGCTCACGGAAAGGCGGGGTTTAGAGAGACTGATTCTTCGAACTGCTTCGCACGAGTCGTTTACGAATCATTTATAAATGAGGTCAAATTACATCTATTTTTGGAGAAAACTAAAGTGTTTTTTGACCTTGCATACATGTAAACCTGTTTTAGGAGTCTCATAAAACAATATTTGCAACCTTGGCATAATAGGAGCACTTTAAGCTGAAAACAAAGAAAGCACTAGTTTATCAATAAATTATAAAAATGTTAAAGCAGTTTCCTTGCTGTTTTTCCCTGACACATTCACAATTATTATATCTGCCGCTGCTCGAATAATGCTTAAAATGAATGACTACTAGTTGACCAGAAAAATCTTTAGTCGAGGGCAGCCCTAGAACAATAACTATTGTGATATATATCATTACCATGAAATAAAATTACTCATATTGCGATATAAGACTTTGGTCATATCGGCCACCCCTTACATGGATTTTAATAGATCATGCTCTTATACAATAAAAGCAAGCTAACATGCAGTACAATCAATGTGTAATTCCATATATCTACAGATTTAATTCTACATCTTTTAGACAGAAAAATCAAGTGCGAAGTCTGGGATACATTTCCAAAAGGCATTATTAACCAACTTTCAAGTTTCCTAAGTTACATCATTCCCAACCTATTTCACAATTTTGTGTTCCCAAAACATAGTCAAGTGAACATTTGCAAACAGCATCACAAAGTTGTTTGGTTGGAACAACTCTCAATCTGTGGTTAAAAGAATATTTTAATCTGACATTGATATGATCTTAAATCAATTAATTTGCGGTTATTACTGTACATGTGTGACTTTATTAATGGCAGGTCTATACTGTTGAATCAACATTGTTTAAACAATGATTGTCTGGCAAAGTTACTATGGCTTAGAGGGGAAAAAATCTTTTTAGCTAAGCTATTAGTTAATTTCTCAAATGATGGATTGTACTACAGTGTGCTGGCTGAGCAGCAAGTTACATTGTTGTACAGGAAACACAACGATGAATAGTTGTCACAAATCTGACTAACGTTCTCATTAAGCAATGGTTGCACATTCTGTCATTACTGACGTGATTCAACAATTAGCTGTTTCCCAAAACCATAGTTCCAACAAACATATTCAGACAGCCTCACAAAAGATTTTTAGCTGGAACTAAAGCTCTCAACATGTTAAAAGCATAGTTTCTTGTTTGTAATACACATGGACTTAATCGTATTCTTGGAAAAGTTATCTTAACTGCCGATGACTCAGTTGAGTGAGAACATAAAAGAGCTGATGAATCAGAGTTTTGAACTAGTTCACTAAAACGGCAATTCTGGGTAAATGAATTACTCCTAAACGAGAAAAGATTCAGTTACAGAAGCCTAGATGCTGTTTTTCACACATAAAATAAACATTTTTATCCTGAGATGTTGAAAAAAGGAAACACTTTTGTGTCTCTGCCAAGGATCCAAGATGGCTCCCGCTCCGTTGTGGCTAAAGTCCAGCAAGTGCTAAGATGGGGTCAGCATTGACTGCCATGCCGCCATAGAACCAGAATGGAGGGAAAATTTCCCTCTTGCCAGAGACTGAGAGTGTGGGATTGAAATGGAGTGAATAAAAGAGAGCAAGACCTCCATTGCAAAGCAACAGATGGGGCAACGTTTTGGAAAAGGAAAGCGGAACCCTGGCAAGATGGCGCAGAAACGTTGGCAGGAAGCGGGCGGTGTCGAATGCTGGCATTGCCACAAAGAGCTTCTTCCTTCTCTCCAGCACACAGCAGAGAGTGGACCCTCTCCATAGCACAGAGAAACGCATGCTGACGCTGCGCAGACACTCGCAGCTTGATGCACCTGGCAGTGAGAATGTGGTATTGTACCTTCGGCAAAGATCCGGGAAAGAAGGCCATATTATACAGCATGCGATCCTGACTTTGTTGTGTGTATATCTGCATCTTTTTGCCTTAAATAACTCAAAGTTAAAAGTTTAAAAAAAAAAATTTTTTTTTTTTCCAACCCTATGCAAGCTGAAATTGTATTGCTCAAAAGTTGCTCTTTCAAAGTTAATGAGCTTTAATGGAGTTTAAATAGGAATTTAAATTAACCCTAAGCATTTAGCCTTGGGTGACATTCATTCATTCCATTTTGATATTTTTGTGGGCGTACATGGTAAAATATGCACATCTGTCCTGGTATCAAAATGCAAAAAAAAAAAAAAAAATCCTTAAAAGAAAACTGTACTAAACTGTTGTATCTATTATTGTTGTTGTTGTTGTTATTATTATTATTATTATTATTATTATTATTATTATTATTATTATGAAAAAGTTAAAAAAAAAATTAAAACGAACAAAAGCCTACAATAACACAATTCATTAAAAGACAACATACTAAACAGTTAGATCTATTATTATTATTATTATATTACACGTTTTTTAAACTTGTATTTATTTATTTATTAAATAAATTTTATTATTTATTTATATTTCTTTATTTTAATTTTTAAAAAAAGCCTAAAAGAACACAAATCCTTAAAAGAAAACATACTAAACAGTTGTATGTATGTATGTATGTATCATTATTATTATTATTATTATTATTATTGCTATTGCTATTTTTGGAAAAAAAAATTTTGAACATTTATTATTTTTTTATTTTTGTTTTAGTTTTTTTTTTTCAATTTCAAACAAACACACTAACTAAAAGAAAATAATTCCTTAAGAAAATGTACTAAACAGTTGCAACTTATTATTATTACTATTATTATTATTAATATAAAAGTTATTCTTAATATTTGAAAAATATAAAATTTTTGAACGTTTTTGATTACTTTTTTCATTTAAAACAAAAATAAACAAAAAAAGCCTAAAATAACAATTTCCTTAAAACAAAACATTCTTAAAGATACTAAATCTATTATTATTAAAGTTATTTTTTTATATTTAAAATTTTTTTAAAAAATTAATATATTTGAAACTATTTTTTTTACTTTTTCAAATAAACAAACAAACAAACAAAAAAGCCTACAATTCCTTAAAACATACTAAACCATTGTATCTATTATTATTATTATTATTATTATTATAAAAAGTTAATATATTTGTAATATATTAAAACTTTAAGTACCTGTAAACTTTTTTGTTTTTACTTTTTCCCCAAACAAAAATTATATATATATATATATATATATATATATATATATTTTTTTTTTTTTTTTTTTTTTTTTTTTTTTTTTTTTTAAACCATTAATGTCTTTTAACTTTTTTTTTTTTTTTTTTTTTTTTTTTATTAAAACAGCCTAAAAGAACACAGATCCTTAAAAGGTCTATATATATATATATCATTTGAAAAATATCTTAACTTTTTCTACAACTTAAAAAAATAAAATGCAGACTGCATCAAAATGCTAAAAACACTCTGAAAACCATTCCAACCACATGATAACCACCTTAGCATCGTAGCAGCTAAGTAAGTTTTTAAATTTTGCAAATTATGTTTTGTCGTCGTCGTTTTGTTTGAGGCTGAACTTGAAGTAGTTTAAGGCTGAACTCTGAATCAACTTCGTCTCAGGCAGTTTTTCTAAAATTTCTACATTTATAAAAACATACAAATGAACAAAACCTCAAGTGGCTTGATATTTGATATTTAAAGAATCCTATGCGAAACGTTCATGTTGAAATCTGGCCTTTCTCTTTTTCCCACCAGAAACATCACACATTTAATCTCATTGTTCTCTAATGTTTTATTTCCTATGAAGTGGTTTATGTGAGCAAAAATCAGACAAATATAACAAAAGCACTCTGAACTGTCTGAAATGGTGATGATGATAGGATGCAGAAAGGAAGAATGTGACAAAGACGGATGTAGGGAACAACGGACGGATTAAAAAACAAAACAAGCGGTCTTCACCTCTTGAGCCGACACAGATTTTACCACATTTTGGACGGTACACAAGTGTATATACAGTGAAAGTGTGAGCTATACAACATTACAGCGCTGTGTATATACTAAGCACTACCATAGAAATGAGCCTGTGTGTATTCGGTTGATGTAATGACGAAGTGTGTATTGTGTGTGTGTCATTTGAGAATGGAGTCTCGCTAAGTTGAAGGAGTGTGGGAGAATGGAAAGGCTCTTAGTGTAGGAATGTGAAGGATGTTATATAAACACATTATCGACCGTACCCACTGACACACACACTCATATGCTCACACACACACTGCGCTGGCGCCAGCACACACTGCATTAGCCGACATTTTATACAAACCCCCCATGATTGAAAAAGACTAAGCCGGGAGACCGGACCTGTAGCTGGGCTACGTCACCATGTTTGGGCCTGTCGTGTGCGCGACGGGTCATGCCCCGGGCCAATAGAAGCATATCACGGTCAGACGCTCACTGACGGGATATTTAGAGATCGGTTCCTAGGGTCCCGCAGGCCAAAACCCAAAATAAACAAGTTTTTCATATTGTTGAAGAGGTTGGATGCCGGACAGACATGACAAAACAGAGATCAGGTTTTCATATCGAGCATGACTTAAGCTGTAACTTCCATTCGAATCTAAAATATTGTTAAATGAAATCCATTTGTGTGATGGCAGTTCTGTGTGTGTGTGTGTTCGGATGAAGATGTATACAAATCACGTGAATCTAACTCAAGACAGCATCTGCTGTGTCTACAAGCACAGTGAATCATGAGCTCTCATCCAGACTCAATAATGATCAGGTTTCTGTCCATAAACTGGCAACGATAATCTCTGAAGAGTCTGACAGCATCTTATTATATGAGATGACTGACAAAGCCACTGCAAATAAAACTCTTTAAAAGGCCATGCATTGTATTCCATCAATATAATACTGTCTCTAGAGTCTACTCATTATATACATCATCTTAAAAAGTTTTAAAGAATTAATTCACGAAGACATACTGTGGTAGGAGCAATGGTTTATAAATGGTTAATTAGCTATTAACTAATGTGTAATAAATGTATTTACTACCATTAATTAACCCAATTTTATCCAGCAATTCTGAATTTGCGTTAATATAAACTCACAATTCTGACTTTATTCTCAGAATTGTGATGCAAATTTTTTTCTTAAAAATGCATGATATGAACTCCCAATTGCGAGTTATGAAGTCAGGCTTGTGAGACAAACTGGCAATTGTGAGAAATAATTCTGAGAAACGAGACGTGACTTTTCTCAGAATTGCGAGTTTATATCTCACAATTGTGACTTTTTAACACGCAACTAAGTTTTTCAGACAGAATTGTGAGATATCAACTGATAACATATCAGAAAGGGGGTCTTTTTTCCCCTATAATGGGTATTTATAAGTCACAATTGCGAGTTTATATTGTCAGAATTGCGAGAAAAAAGTCAGAACTGTGAGTTTTTAATCTTGCAATTCTGACTTTTTTTTTTTCACAAATGTTTATTTATTTATTTTATTCATTTTTGTGTAATAAATCTGTTACTACCATTAATGAACCCAAAAAAGTCATTTTTTTATTTCTATTTATTTATTTATTTGTTTATTTATTTATTTTTAATGTTTAATAAATGAGTTACTACCGTTAATAAACCCCAAAAAGTGTGGGGTCTTTTTTTTTTTAATATAAATCTGTTATTTTCTGAAGCCTCATTTTTGCCACAATGTAACTGTAACATTTTATCTCACAATTCAGATTTTGTTTTTTATCTCAAAATTGCATAATATAAACTCACAATTCTGACTTTTCTCAGAATTGCGAGTTTATATCTCGCAGTTGTGACTTTTTAACACGCAATTAAGTTATTCAGTTATTCAGAATTGTGCAATATGAACTTGCAATTCTGATAACATATCAGTCTTTTTTTCCCCTAAAAATTGGACCTTATAAGATACAATTGCGAGTTTATTTCTCACAATTTTCAGAATTGCGAGAAAAAAGTCTGAATTTTAAGTTTTTAATCTTGCAATTCTGACTTTATTTCTCACAAATGTTTATTTATTTATTTATTTATTTTTGTGTATTGAATCTGTTACTACCATTAATGAACCCCCCAAAAAGTTTGGAGGTTTATTATTATTATTTTTATTATTATTATTATTATTATTACTATTATTATTATTATTATTATTATTGTTATGTTTATTTGTTTTTTATAATGTTGGAAGCCTCATTTCCGCCACTTAATAAAAAGTTCAAAATTGCGTAATATAAACTCACAATTTTATGCTTTTTTCCCTCAGAATTCTGTAACAAATTTACAAATCTTTTTTTTTTTTTTTTCTCAGAATTACGACATATAAACTCACAATTCTGACTTTTTAACACGAAATTGTGAGTTATTCGGTCAGAATTGTGAGATATGAACTTGCAATTTTTATAACATATCAGTCTTTTTTTCCCCTAAAAATAGGACTTTATAAGTCGCAATTGCGAGTTTGTATCACAATTTTGTATTGTATTACAATTTTCTGAATTCTGACTTTATTTCTGGCAAATCTGTTCATTTATTTATTTGTTTGTTTGTTTATTTAGTAATGTATTTATTTATTTGTGTAATAAATCTGTTACTACCATTAACAAACCCAAAAACGTTGGAATCCTTTTTTATAATTATTTTATTTTTATTTATTGTGTGTGTGTGTGTGTGTGTAATAAATGTTTTACTACGGTTAATGAACCATCCCCCCCATAAAAAAACGGTTAATGAACCCCATAAAACATTGTGAGATATTTTTACTATTTAAAATAACTGCTTTCTATTTAAATATTTTTTTAAAATATCATTTATTCCTGTGATTTCAAAGCTGATTTTTTAGCATCATTACTCCAGTCACATGATCATTCAGAAATCATTCTAATATTCTGATTCATTTACTATTATTATGACTGTGTTGAAAAACAGCTGAGTAGAATTTTTCAGGTTTCTTTGTTGATTAAAAAGTTAGAACAAAGAACAGCATTTACCTGAAATTGAAATATTTTGTAACATTATAACTGTCTTTATCATCACTTTTGATTAATTTTGCATTTTGGATCAAATAAACGCAGACTTGGTAAGCAGAAGACAAAACAAACAAATATTACTGTTCAAAAACTTTTGACCGGTAGTGTATATGTTTATGTGTATTTGTGTGGGTGTAAACTTAACATTTTTTAATAATACGAATTTAAATGAACAAAAAATGGCTCTCAGTAAGACCAGGAACATCTTCTTTTTTAAAATCCAAAGGCAGAACAGTCCTTTTCTTAACATTTGTCCAACAAAACAGAACCTGCTTGCCGTTCCCAACAAATTGCAGGTGCATTGCCCCAAAATTCATTACGTCTAAGCTAGACTTCAGAATGATTTGTAAACTTAATTCAGTAGGCCGGATGCAAAATCCCATTTTACCTCCCTAAAACAGGCATGAGAAAAAGTGAAATGTGTCCGAGGTGAATGACGGGAGGGACGGCAAAAAAAGAAGAGAAGGAAAAGGCAAAGAAAAGCAGCAGCTCTACGAAATGGGAAAGACACGTGCTGCTTCTTTCATCCTTTCTTCCTGCAATCCTTTGGTTAAAGTGCTGAATGTTTTAAGGCAAAGGAATGAGAGCAGAGGAAATGTTTCACCGGCTGAATGGAGCACCTCCTCTATTCCAACACGCTGGGACTCGCTCCAGAGACGAGGAGAAATCGGAGGAGGGATAGAGAGAGAGAGAAAACTAGATGAGAGTTAGAGAAAAGACAAAATACATAGAAGACGCTGAAAGGAGAGGAAAGTAAGGAGAGCAAAGAGGAAGATAAAAAGGGCAAGTTGGGAAAGGGAAATGAGAGAGAAATACTGAGTGATTGATGGATGGAGCGAGAGAGAATATGCTGGCAACGGGTGCCGTGATCCTCGCCGCTGCTGGAATTCACTGTGGATTACCTCTGGACCGCAGCTGACCATGTTGGCACCCTCGCTGGCACCTGCCCACCACAAGGATTTGAGAATCAGGCTTGCCCAAAAGCCCTCAGTGCCCAGACACCAGACTGCACCAGAGTAGACGCGGATAGCCAAGGGGCATGCTCAATACCTCATAGACACGTTTAAAACCTCACGGGCACACTCACAACCTCAAAGCATTATGGGTACCCACAGAATGCCAGGGGCATTTGGAATAGCTTACAGGAGCTGTCCATATTCTGTTAAGACAGCATGCTAAATACTTCACATACGCCACGCTGCCACAACATACTGCCTCCGAATTCTGAAAGAAAGTAGTATGTGTTATGCAAATTTCCTTTCAAACCGCACGTTGTTGAGCAACTACGTCGGCATAATTTGTGCAGTACAGGATTGTAAAACAAATATTGTAATATATGATATATACAGGCCCGGTTCCAGAACCAAATCACTGAGGGTGCTTCTGAAAATTGTGAGGGTGCTCACAAAAAATATGCATGGAACTGTATGAAAACGGTACCACCAAATAGGACTGAGTAATATAAATCGTCTACACTAGTATCGTAATTGTAGTTTCAACAAATGCCATCTAACATCAAGAATACACTGTGAAGGTTATTACTGCATGCTCATCTAGGAGCAGTTCACATGTCGCGCCTAAAAACGCGTTCTTTCCAAAGCGCTAAGTTACGCTCCCATGGCGTCTGTCGTTACTAGGCAACCATGGCCTACGCTCTCCATGAAGACAAGTTAGTTTCAGCAAATGATAAATGGCTTTCTAGCACTGCCCTGCTACAAAATGTATTTTAAAAATGTCTATCCCTGTACAGCTATGATCAGCTGTTTCACCGTCTTGGCTGAGTTTTCAATGTTGTTTCTATAAAGGATGAAGCTGATTGGTTGGTTCGTGTCACATGACCCGAGGTGCGCTTTTAACAATTCAGCTTGTGTATTTATAAGCTTGTGTGTACGTATTAATTTGGCGAATTTATGTATGTGTGTGCATCTGTCTGCGTGTTCATTAATTTAAAAATTAATACGCTATTAATAATTTTATCTGAGGGTGCTTTTGCTTTTGTTTGGGGGTGCTTAGCACCCTCAAGCACCCCCGTAGAACCGGGCCTGGATATATAAAACAATATTATTTATATTTATCTTATCTTTTTATGTCATATGTTTAATATACAATTCTGGACTAATAATCTTGAACATCAGTAATAATAATAATAATAATAATAATAATAATAATAATAATAATAGGTACGTTTTAAATGTATAAATTTTTGAAAATAATGAAAATTAAAACTGAATGCCAAAAAAGTAACAATATGAAAGTATAGTATATTTTATTATATTTACATATTTGATTTTAATTAACATTTTACATTATATGAAAACAAAAAAAAAAAACATAACATGAAAAAGATATGGAAGCGGTTTAAATTAATTAGTTTATATTATTTATATTATAAATAATTTTAAATATTATTATTATTATTATTATTATTATTATTATTAATTAGTAGTAGTAGTAGTAGTAGTAATTAATTAATTTATTAAATTAAATTAAATTATTTTTTTTTTATTCAACTTTTTTTATTATTCAATGTCAGGGGGTATGTAACCATTTCACATGATATTTCTAACAACAATGTATATTTATGTATATTCTATAAAATATTCCAAAAATAAATTTAATCTGCAAATAATAATAATAATAAAAAAAACCATGGCAACAGAAATAAACATTTAAAACACATTTTAATTTGTAAAGATAAACATTTTACATTATATTTAAAAACACGACATGGAAAAAGACATGAAATTGCATTAAATGCATAACAATAAATGTATTATTATTATTATTATTATTATTATTATTATTATTTTATTATTATTATTATTATTATTATTATTATTATTATTATTATTATTATTATTATTATTATTATTATTATATGTTGTTCGAGATATATTAAATTTGTAAAATATATTTAACAGAAATAAACATTTTAAAATACATTTTAATTGGTGAAGATTAACATTTGTCATTATTTTTAAAAGCATCACATGGAAAAAGACATGAAATTACATTAAATGCATGGCAATAAACTATTATTATTACTATTATTATATTTACATATGTTGTTTAAGTTATATTAAATATATACAATAAATTTAACAGAAATAAACATTATTTAAAAACATTTTTATTAGTAAAGATAAACATTTACATTATATTTAAAAATATGACATGGAAAAAGACATGAAATTACATTAAAAGCATTACAATAAATTATTATTATTATTATTATTATTATTATTATTATTAATTTTATTACAAAATATTAATAATTTCTTTGAAGATGATAACTGGACACCACTGGTTGAATTTATAATGCAATGTAAAGGGGGCATATGACAATTTCAAATACTATTTTTTTAAGAATAAAATGTATATTTAAATATAAATTAATTTGTAAATATTAACATTTCATGTTATATAGAAAAAAAAAACATGACAGAAAGACATGAAATTAAATTAAATTAATAAAATATTATTATTATTATTATTATTATTATTATTATTATTGTTGTTGTTGTTGTTGTTGTTGTTGTTGTTGTTGTTGTTATTGATGATAACTGGATACCACTGTTTGAATTTATCATGCTATGTATCATGCTACGCTGTCACTTACTCTTTTTCTAAACAACAAAATGTATATTTTATTACATCTATAATAATCAAGTATAAAATTAAGTACTTAAATTATAATGCTACTTTGAAGCGCCACTAAATGGACGCCACATAAATAGACGCCACTAGCTGAATATATCATGCAATGTAATAAAGTCGTGTGCCGATTTTTGCACATATTTTTAACAATAGTTAGAAGACGATGACCTTTAATTGACTTCATTCTGTCCCCATACACTACAGTCTGACAGTGACAGAGAAGCTCACGAAGTGAAAATAGGAAGTTGAAAAAAAGAGAATGTTTGAGACGTGACCCCTCAGTAACGTCATGTTGTTATCATTATGTGTAATTATGAGAGGAATGTCAATACTTCCTGCTTTTTGTCCCTGTTGGCATTCACAGAGTTTAGAGAAGGCACTGAAGATAAATGTACGGGTGCCATCAACAGACTTCAGAGTTTGTAAAAAGCAGCATTGTAATACTAGTAAAACATAATAGAAAGTGAATAGAAAGGAAAGTGGGTAGGCACCATAAACATGAGGGGTGTGATGGGTGCTGTGATGGGTTATTAAAAGAAAATGTTATCGCAGTTTCAAGCTAAGAAGAAATTAAAAACAACATTGATGCTGAGTTTGTATATCTGAATGTAACAAGGAAAACGTATGTCTGTGTGCATCAACAACACACACCGTAACCTACACTACCTGTCTGTCTAAATTAAAACATATATGAGACATTGTTTTACATTCAAATGACTACAGATTATTCCTAACCCAAATATAAGCCTATAATAAAAGCTTTTCTATTTCTAAAATAATCAGTTAAAATAATTTATAAATTTAAGCACCAAAAATACAAGGAATTTTTACATAGATTAATAAATAAAACAAAATGTAATTTCATACGCTGATGCTGTAGTGTATGACCCGTAAGAAGATAATGTAAGTAAATCAGAAATCAGAGAAATTGTGGAAAGATGGAAAGAAATACAGAGGGGAAAAAGAAAGAGAGAGAGATTCTCTGCTGATGATTCTTCAGTAGGGGGCAATGCAATGCTATGTGAGCACAACTACACTTACAGAGACAGCTGCTGCTAATATTAAAATATCTCTATATATAAAATATATGGTGATTTGATTCCGATGGGTCACTTGTAAAATTCTGCATTCTAAAAAATGCTGGGTTAAAAATAACTCAGCACTGGGTAAAATATGGATAAACTAAGCGACTGGGTTGTTTTGATCCAGTGGTTGGATTAAATGCCTAACCCAATGTTCTGGGTAGTTTTATTTAACTCAACTATTGCTTGAAAATTGCTATATTTTTTGCATAAAACGTACCCATAATAGGCTAGAAATTAAAGTTTGTTAATATATTTCCTAAATTAACGTATTAATATGTTAAATAAATAATAATAATAATAATTATATATAGATTGCTTATCAATACATGTTCACCTTTTGATTATTGCTGATGTAATAAGTAATTATGGGTCTTATTTTTAATTTTGGGTTTGGGGTAAAAACAACTCAGCACTGGGTAAAATATTGATAAACTAAGCGACTGGGTTGTTTTGATCCAGTGGTTAGGTGAAATGTTTAACCAAAACTTTTGGGTAGTTTTATTTAACAACTATTTAATGCTTAAAATGAACCCAAATTGGGTTGTAAATTAATGTTTATTAATATGTTTAATAAATGAACTTTTATTAATAAGTTAAATAAATAATAATTAAATAATAAACATTTTTAAATTGCCCGTCAAAACATGTTCACCTTTTGATTACCGCTGATGCCTCTAGTAATTATGTCTCTGATTTTTAATTTACAACCTTTTGGGTAGTTTAATTTAACTTAAACATTGCTTAAAAATGACTATATTTCTTCCCTTAAATTAACCAAAAATAGGTTGTAAATTAATGTTTGTTAATATGTTTAATAAATTCACTTTTTAGTGAATTTGAGTTGAATAAATAATAATTAAAAAATACACATTTTTAAATAGCTTATTAATAAACATTCACCATTTGATTAATGCTGAAGCCACTAGTAATTATGTGTCCGATTTTTAATTTACTAACTATTTTGGGTTCATTTTAGGCTAGCCATACAGTCATTTTTAAACTATAGTTGAGTTAAATTAAACTACCCAGAAGCTTAGGTTAAACATTTAATCAAACCACTTTATTATTGCACATTTATTATTTTTAACTCAGCGTTTTTAGAGTATGAGGTCAATTGATTTTATTTTTTTTTTTTTATCTATCTATCTATCTATCTATCTATCTATCTATCTATCTATCTATGTTAAAAATAAATTAAGAATCAACAGTATTTTTTAGTCATATTTTTACTTTAGTTCCCAACTTTACTTATTAAAAATGAGCATAAGTAACAATAGAGGAACATTTAACAACATGGACACTCACACAATTGTCATTTAGCATTAACTTCAACATTTGGCAACAACAACAAACAGATTGGGAATAATCATACTTTAACACTCCGTGCAACGCAAAAATATTCTTCCTGTACACAAATTCTGCTATTCAATTTTTAAGCAAGTTGCTGAATTTGTGAAATTGTGTCTAGAATCTATTGTAGACTTAATTAAAAGTTTCATTTAGATCAACGGCTTGATTAAAAGTGCCATCAGGTTTGATGGAGGAACAATAGGAAGAGGAAAAGCGCAGAGTTGGCGCTTTGCGTTCAGAACACATCAGCAGCTTCTGAATCTTAACAAGCAATTTGCATATTCAAATGCTCCTCTAATGACTTTCCTTCAGTTCAAGGTAATTCCATGGCTGTTTCAACTTTGAACTAATGTTAAATACGTGTAAATGTATGTATAGGCATGTGCAGCAGGTACATGTATGTGTGTGAAAAGGCAATTAATCCTATAAAACGACTGGTAGATGCACATTTGTGTGAGTTACATCATAGAAAAGAGTCATTTAACTATATAAAATGTAAACTTTGAACTGGGATGGCGCAATTGTTCATTTAAGGAGAAAAGAGCCTGAAGAGGTTCTTTTTAATGGCATATCTGAACAGCTAATGTTGGGACGAGTCGAGCATTGACAGAATGAGAGGGAGAAATCAAACACATGACCATTATGAATGCATATTCTGAAGTACAAAACAGCTTTGATGTGTCTTCATGGCCCGCAGGTCAAGAGAACAAGTGCTTCTTTATCTTAATTGAAAAAATTAATTCATTAACCTGATGCCTCAATATTTCCGCTGAACTTTCTCATTTTCATTTTATTTTAACAACTGAAAACGCGAACGTGCGGGCGGAGGGGAAGAAAGACGGGACGCGATGGACAGAGGCAATGAAATGAAAGAGCTGGGAAAGTTTAGCAGGTGTAATTTGATTAATAATGGTAAATGGAGACAGCGAGGGAGAGATACAGAGAGACGCAGACGTGAGGACAGACACACAAACACAAGAGGGACGATAACACGCACAATGAGAAAGACGACAAAGCTACTACTGCTCAAGAAAAGTCCATTTTCTTTCATTATTGTTATCTAAGAGCCTCAAACTAGCCTTATAAACAGTGTTGGGAAGGTTACTTTGGAAATGTAATAGGTTTTAAATTACAAGTTACCCTATTTGAAATGTAATAAGTAGTGTAACTATTTCAGTTACTTTATTAAAGTAATGTTACTGATTACTTTTTGATTACTTTTTTAAATTTCTCAATATTCAGTTTCTAACTTTTAAAGCAGGCAGGGTTAACCTTACAGTATTCGACACTGATTACCGTCAGACTTTTCAAATCTGTTAAAATTAAGATTAGAAAATTTTAATTTTAAGGCACAGCCCCCACAAAATTAGACTTCTTTTTACTATATAAATAAAGTTATTTTGAAATTGTAAAAATTAAGAAAGTTTTCTGTGAGAGGTAGGGTTAGGGGAAGGTTTATGTTAGGTTTATGAAAATGTTTAACAATCTGGTCTGAGCCAATAGCCTAGTGGACATATAACGCTGTATGTCGCGGGTGTCCTGAGTTCGAATCCCGGCTCGAGGACCCTTCCTGATCCCACCCCCTCCTCTCTCTCACTTCACTTCCTGTCTGCTCTACACTATCTTATCATAATAAAGGCAAAATGTCAAAACAATAAACAAAAAAAAGATGCATACCTATCTGTATATAAACACAATAGAAGTCAATGAAATGTCTGCATTTAGAGAGCTAAGTAATTGTGAGTGTGTGTGTGTGTGTGTGTGCGCAAAGGTGTGCGTGTGCCTACTTAACCTTATTTTGAGGACAAATTTGTATTCAAAAGTGAGTAAAACCTGAAAAATTCTCCAAATATCTACCTTTGGGGACGTCCTCATTTGTAAACCATTTGTAAAACTGGTATAAAAATGTTTATATATATATATATATATATAAAGAAAGAAAATAAAGTTTTCTGCCCCTACCCCTCACAGATAAATGTATGCATTTCTCCAATTAAAAAGAAAAAAAAAAAAACTTTTACTTAGCTATCTAAATGCGGAGATTACATAGATTTCTATTGTTTTAATATACAGATAGTTATACATTTTCTAACCTAAACCTACCCCTAACCCTAATCCTACCCCTCACAGAAAACCTTCTGCATTTTTACAATTAAAAAAACAAAACAAAACAAAAATTACATTTTTTATACCAGTTTTACAAATAAGGACTTTCCCAAAAGTAGGTTTTTGGAGATTTTGTCAGTTTTTACTTACTTTTGCATACAAATTTGTCCTCAAAATAAGGGAGTGAAAATGTATAATATCTGTATATAAAAACAATAGAAGTCTATGTAATGTCTACATTTAGATAGTTAAGTAAATGTGTAAAAGTAAGTTAAAGAAAAAAATGTTAAATTGAAACTGTCAAAACGCAGAAAGTTTTCTGTGAGGGGTAGGGCTAGGATTAGTGTTAGGTTAGAAAATGTATAACAATCAGGTCTGCACCAATAGCCTACTGGCCAGTGAGCCGACATATAACGCATTGCATTGCGGGTGTCCCGAGTTCAAATCCTGGCTTGAGGTCTCCTCCTGACCCCTACACCAACCCCCTACACCATCGCATTACACCAACCCTACACCTAAACCTAGCCCTCATAGAAAACACACATTTTTACTTTCTCAAAAAACACTCATTCTGTATGATTTATAAGCCTTTTGAATTATGGGGACACTCAGAATGTCCTCATATTTCACCCTCTCCTTGTAATACCTATGTCATACCCATGTCATTATACAAATTTGTGTCCCGATATGCCACAAAAACATGCACACACGCGTACGTTTGTTTTTGTGAATTGTGGGGACTTTCTATAGACTTCTATATTTTTTATACTGACCAAACGATACTGTTTATCCTCTCACTCAACCCTAACCCTAAACCTACGACTTACAGAAAACCTGTTTGCATTGTTACGTTTTCAGATAAACATCATTTACTATTTTTTTTATCATTTTTTTACATTGTGGGGACCGTAGGCCGGTTTTACAGGTTTTACATTTGGTCCCCACAATGTAGCAAGAACAAGTACACACACACACAGTCACAAAAACATGCACACACACACATACAATATATCTGTATTTTATATTAATGCTACAAAGACTAATGAACAACTTTACTTGGTGGTAGAAATGTTTATTGTAAAAATTATTGATCATAAATGTAATTAAATTATGCTTACCATTTCTGTTGCATTTATAAAAGCCACCTAGAGGCAATTTTACAAATTTACACACAAAATCATTGCCTTTGTGTTTTAAATTAGTGCCCATATCTTTTGACTTCACAATAATGTTCATTATTTAACATTAGTTAAGTGCATTCATTAACATGAAGAGTGGACAATACTTCTACAGCATTTATTTATCAATGTAAATTTCAACATGTACAATATATTATTAAAATCACAAGTTGTGTTTGTAAACATTAGTTAATGCACTGTGAACTAACATGAACAAACAAAAGACTGTATTTTTTTTATTAACTATAAATAGTGTAATAAATGTAGTGTTCATTGTTCTTTCTTGTTAGTTAAGACATAATGAGACCTTATTGTAAAGTTTTACCAAAAAAAATTGAACATTTATGACTTTAAAAAAATTAATTTTAAGAGCAGATGAGCTATACTGATACACGTACAGATCAAACATACAGTAAAATGGTAATAGTGCGAAATGTTATTAGAATTTAAAATAACTGTTTTTTATTTTAATATACTTTAAAAGTTTATTATTCCTGTGATATCGAAGCTGAATTTTCAGCACCAGTCTTCAGTGTCACATTATCCTTCAGAAATCACTACAAAACTGCAATTTTGATTTCAAGAAGTCTTTCAAAATATTCGAGTAGCAAGTTACAAATTGCACAGAAGACACAAGTTTAACTGAGTCTCTTTCCCAAATAATTTGTCCCATCTGAATATTTTCTACGAAGAAAGAAAGAAAGAAAGAAAGAGAAAATGAAGAAGAAACTACTTTGGGTAAAATTAAACATCAACGTCGTTGTAGCGCACTTCACTGACACCCCTTGACACACTGTTTGACAGATCTTTAATATATTAATCTTTCTGTCTGCACACAGTAAAAATAGATGGGTTATTTTTTTAACCCAATAGATGGGTTACACATATTGGGTCACTATGTTGGGTTATTTTCTAAAACGTTGGGTTATTTTTTTAAACATCGTTGGGTTGTTTTTAATAATAACCCAGCGTTGGGTTTAATTTGTTCCCGCGGCGACAGTTCAAATTTTAACGGACAACAGTGACTGACCACAGAAGAAGCTGCTGCTGCTGCTGCATCAGTGTGAGGTGAGTAACAGGGTTTTGATAACTCTTATAACATTATACTTATAAGAAGAACGTGAAATGCACTTCAACTTTTGTTGTTGTATGTTTGTTTTTTTAACGAAGTTGTAGTTTCCTTTAGTGGGTGTTTTGTAGCGTTACTGCGGAGAATGAGCTCGACTGTAAATGAATAACTTAACGTTAACCTTAACTTAGCTGTCCCAGTTAGGTCACTAGCAGTAATAAAGTAAATAAAAATTAGCAGAAAGTTGTAAAATTGTTTAGAGATGTATTACAGTAACCTAAAGTTAATAATGTATGGTGAAATGTATATAGGACTACTTATGTTACTGAAATCACTGTCTACAGGTTTAGTATTATTTTACAGCTGATGAAGGGTTCTAGACGTACGGTTTCTGACTACAGTTTGTTTGGTCGCACTAATGATTATCACATTTAACTTTATATGGGAAATGGCTAATGCTAAATGAGACGTTGGTGTTCATTTGAACCGCTCCGCACGGATCATTCAACTTCGGTCCAGTATGTAAGATTCGCTCAGCGGCAGCTCAGAGAGATGCGCTCAAATTCGGCGAATTCTCTGTTTAGAAAAGTCTAAAAATAATCAGATTTTCCCAAAAGAAAGACGTGATGGGAGAAACGAAGCTTTGCAAAGTTTCGAATCAATTAAACGAATCGCTTCGCAAAATGATTCACTGCTTCCAATCGTTCGTGACACAACGGCGACACCTGCTGCTCAAAACAGGGCAAGCGTCAGTTGTTTGGAAAGCGAGCACTAATTGTAATAACACTAAATGTGTTTTTATGGTTTATTTACATTGAATATTGTTATGCATATATTAGAATCGCCTCTACTTACAGCCATTTCTCTTATAAAGCTATGACAGATTTGTATGTTTTCTAAATATGTACTAAAAGTGTTTATACTTATTTTTAGACATTGGGTTCTTCAGTGAAGGGAAAACTACAACAGTGGAATCTCATACATTAAACATCCACATGCTAATTAACTGAAATATTTCAAGGTAAGTAAACTATTTATATTAGTGATCCATAATTACCGGTCAAAAGTTTTTGGACAGCAAGATTTTTAATGTTTTTAAAGAATTCCCTTTTCTCTAAGCCTACATTTATTTGATCCAAAATACAGCATTTAAAATAACTGCTTTCTATTTGAATATATTTTTAAATTTAATTGTCCAGTCTTTTCAAAGCTTTTAAAATAGAAAGCAGTTATTTAAAATAGTAAAAATATTCACAATATTACTGCTTTTACTGTATTTTGGATCAAATAAATGCAGGCTTAGTGAGTAGAAAAGAATTCTTTAAAAAACATTAAAAATCTTACTGTTCAAAAATTTCTGATTAGTAGTGTACGTTTTCCAACAATTATGAAAAAAATGTTTCTAGTTTATCTGTAAAATGTTTCTTCTTCTGCTTCATCTTATCACAGAGGAAGGAGTCAATGAAGGAAGTTTTATGCTGCCGGATGACACCAGCATTGCTGCACTAATTCCAAGAACTCCTCCCAAGTTTTTAGCATTTTCAACGGTGAAGCAGTGGAACAGAAGACCTTACTACAAGCAGTGGATCTGTGTTTCAAACATTTCTACATGTATGACATCAACTACCCAAAGCCCTCTGCACCCATTTGCAGCACACAGTCTTTAATGTTCCAGGAGTTCTTTCAACACATTACCTCTTCCTTAGAAACTTTGTATTTATTGATCAGTAAAAACGTTTTATGTTGCTGATTATCAGTAAGTCCAGCAGCCAGCAGATTTACTTTGTTTTATTATTATTATTATTATTATTATTACTATTACTTGTGTTTATGATTTTTTATTTTTGTTTTATTGATAAAGGTTTGTATGTTATGTTTGTTTTATTTGTGCACATTTGTGTATGTGTTGATATAAATATGAATTGATACACATTTATGACCCTGGACAACAAAACCAGTCATAAGTATCATGGGTACATTTGCAGAAATACCAAAATTGCATTGTATGGGTTAAAATTATCAAATTTTCTTTCATGCCAAAAATCATTAGAATATTAAGTAAAGATCATGTTCCATGAAGATATTTTGTAAATCTCCTACCATAAGTATATCGAAACTGAATTTCTTATTAGTAATATGTATTGCTAATAACTTCATTTGGACAACTTTAAAGGCAATTTTCTCAATATTTAGATTTTTTTGCACCCTCAGATTCCAGATTTTCAAATAGTTGTTCTATCCTAGCTATCAAACCACATATTAATAGAAAGCTTATTTATTGAGCTTTCAGATGATGTTTACATTTAAATACAAAAAACTTGACCCTTATGACTGGTTTTGTGGACCAAAGTCACATTTGTTGGTTTTGAATTCAGTGTACATCTTGAAAATATGTCAGTTGTATGTGCATATTTGTGTGTTTTGAATGTATTATATTTTCACATTCTTGTACACTTATTTTGTAAACATTTGCAGTACATTTAAAAATATATTTGTAAAAAAATTATTTGCATATTTAAATAAACAAAATATTTATTTGAAAACAAAGTAGTGTTATAGTGTATGTTTATTAAAATAAATAAATAAATAAATAAAAACTGATATAAATGAATCTAAATAATTAACTCAACTGTTGGGTTACTTTTAACCCAATGGATTTTAACCCAATTCATTGGGTTAAAATAACCCATAGATGGGAAGGTGCTATACCAACCCATAGTTGGGTTACTAGTTGGGTTATTTTTAACCCAACATTTTTTAGTGAGCATGTATGCGGGTAGCTATACTAGGATATGTTCGACTGTCAAAACACAGTTAGTTAAGGAAGAAAGACGTGAGAACCACTAGTGTGTTTGGTGTTCTGCCAATCTAACAACTTACCAAATGCAGGCTCAGTGAAGACCTTGAACGCAGAGTATGGATCTGACAATTACCACACAACTTTGACATGAATGTTTAGTGACTGAATTTTCAGAAAATTTCTAACTGTGAATCGAAAGACAGCTGATATTGTAAAGACAAAAAATGTGTGCATTCACACTATCATGCATATAGTAATAAAATTAAAATCTAAGGCATTAAATATTTAATTTCCACATTAAAGGAAATTAAAATCTATTAAATTAAATTCACCCTGCCATCACCCTCCAAAAAAAAAAAAAATCCCCAGTCAGTTGAGGGATTTTAAATATCTGGTTGAGAGAGAAAGATAATCTGCAGATGAGATACAGAATAAAGGAGGAGTGCTGGGTGAAAGGGGGGACAGGGGGAGAGGAGCGAAGGGTTTCCACACCCTTATCAGGTCAAGCACAGGAGAGAGGAAACGATTACCATCAAATCTAACCCAGCTCTTCACACACACACACACACACACACACACACACACAAACCCTTTGACGGACAAATATATTTCCATTTGAAAAGGCCGCTTTTAAAAGCTGATTTTGTGGCTGAATTGAGGGTCGTAATGTTTGAGCTGCAGCCAGAAAAGCTGTGCGCGCGCGCACACGCACATTTATATTTGTAAATATCTACGATTCAGAAGCATGTTCATTCAAATAAAAGCACACTCGGACTTGAATGCTAAGATTTCGCAAATCTCACTAGCAGCATTCATGCATCGATAAACTATGTTGACACCAGCACAGCCGCAGAAAGAGCTCGAATCTGGAACCGCTCTCGTGTTAAAACTCTTTCATTCTTCATCTTACGTTTTACATCCAATTCAATCCAAATGACATATTTCGAAAAGTTTTCTCAGTCCATTATAAGTGTGATTGGGTAAAAATTATATTTGTCAGTATGTATAAACGTTAAACAAATCTCCAAATCTTAAAAGTGGTTGGAATGACTTGAACGCTTTTCTATTTTCCAAGTTTTCTGAAACAGAAATAGTTTTGTGTGCAGAACCAAAAAAGCATTTGACTGAAAATCTTACTGAAATCTCACTGCACATACGTACAATGATTTGAATTAACATCCTCTTTTTAAGCATGCTATACATTTCTGAGTTAAAATTCAAAATTATAAATTCAAATGGCACGAGTTGATAGGCAATACAACTTTGAAAACAATTTTGCGATCTTTTTGTTAAGAAATTTTCTCAAAAAGTCTACATAAAAAAATGAAATGCATTATTTCTTAGAAATGACCCAAAATTAACAAGACATTATTATAAAATATAAATAAATAAATAAATAAATCACCTGTGTCAATGTCAATAAGTTTCTTATAATATATGGTCTTTTTTATTTAAAGTAAGATTAAACTTGCACGTGGTGCAATTCAACAAACATAATATTTATATAAAATAGTTATTGAATTATTATGATTATTATTATAAAAATGAGTAAAATATCTTTAAACTAGGGCTGTCAAATGATTAACCATGATTAATCACATACAAAACAAAATTTTGAGTTTGCCTAATATATATGTGTGTGTACTGTGTGTAATTATGTATATATAAATGCACACAAATTAATGTATATATTTAAGAGAAAAATATGTTTATTTATATATAATATCAATTATATAAAAATTATAATAAATACATATACTTGTAAATATTTCCTAAATATATACATGAATGTATTTGTACTTAGGCAAACCTAAACTTTTATTTTGTATGTGATTAATTATGATTAATCGTTTGACAGCCCTAGTTTAAACCTATCAATAAATAAATAAAGGGATAAGGAGTAAGGAAAATATTATTATTATTTTACTTTACTTTTACACCACATCATATTGTTAGCCTTTAAGTTACTTTTTTTTTTTTCCCCATAAAAAATTTGGATTGGAAAAAATAAATAAATAAATAAACATAAGAATACAAATAATACATTTCTAAACTTCTTTGAAGACAGCTTGGGATATAGTGCACAAGTCATGTGAACAACTTCACTTAATTCACTTAATAAAACTGTCATTGTATGCACACAAATTTGGATGGACATTTGGGAGAATAAATAACACCAGAATTGACTTTTTTGTGTGTGTGAATTATTTCCTTGAGCCCGTGACGGGCCGTGTGTACGTCTACAGTGACTGTATTATGAATTCCAATGCACCTGCAGATCTTACACACACATACACACACACAGTGTGCCAGTGGCTGGGTGGGTACTTTTGACAAGGTGAACTTCACGCATCGTGTAAATGATGAATAACTTCACTGAGAACCAACAGTGAAGGTCAAACTATAAGAAAGGATACTGTCTCTCTCTGTCTCTCTTTTACCTACCACCATTGCCTTTATCCTTCTCTTTTATGTTCATAAAACTAGAGGTCACTCTTTCAACTGGTTATGGCATAACGGCAACATTTTTCAAACCACTGGCTGCAAAGTAAACAAGGAGTATTTTTTTCAAAAAAGTCTTTGACCCTCACAGCCGTGATACGCACACTGAAATTAAGCAGTTCAGTTCAGTGTCAATGTGAGGTAAAAAGGACATCTCAAGGATGTATTTTAGTATTAAGGTACAGTCACGTTTATTGTCGTTTGCTGAATTTTCATGGTCGCAATTTAGGAATCCACACAACTGGGAATTTCACTTGAGGGTGGAAGATTTCCACATGCAGATTTTGCTTTGGTTTCAAATTGGTCATGTGAAATTGCTACGTTTGCCAAAAGAAAGATGCTTGGTTTGAAAGTAACTTCTGTGTGAGCTGTACTTCATATGTCGCTAAACTAAATTGAAGAGTTAGTTCACTCAAAAATGAAAATTCTGTCATTAATTACTCACCCTCATGTTGTTCCAAACATGTAAGATCTTCGTTCATCTTCAGAACACAAATTAAGATATTTTTGATGAAATCCGAGAGCTTTCTGACCCTGCATAGACAGCAACACAACTGACACGTTCAAGGCCCAGAAAGGTAGTAAGGACACTGATAAAATAGTCCATGTGACAGTGGTTCATCCGTAATTTTATGAAGCTATGATAATACTTTTGTGAGCAAAGAAAACAAAACTAACAACTTTATTTAACAATTCTTCTCCGTTCCATAGAACATCCATCTCTCTTAGTTCATCGTCTGAATATTCTGGTTCTGAATATTCTGGTTCGACTGGGCAAAAAATTGCAAGTGATCCTCAGACATGTTTACGAAGGCACGCCGCAGTGCATTCGGGTTTTACATTTGAACATCCAGCACCTGTGTCATTTAGTAGTTGCGTTGTTGTCTATGAAGTGTCAGAAAGCTCTCCGATTTCATCAAAAATATCTTAATGCGTGTTTCGAAGATGAATAAAGGTCTTACGAGTTTGGAACGACATGAGGGTGAGTAATTAATGACAGAATTTTCATTTTTGAGTGTGCTAACCCTTTAAGAATAGACAGATTAAATAGTACTAACCCTTTAACAAGGGACCTTTTTCACCTGAAAAATTTCTAATCTAATTTCACGTGATACAAAGTGGCAATTTTGTAAGAATTCACATTAAAACATGATTTTTGAGAAAGACAGCATGAAGATACACCCCATAACCCTCTTTTTTAATATAATCATCATTGGGGGGGGAAACAGATTCTATGAAAACATATGGATGAGAATTTATATAATATGAATTTATAATATCAGTTTAGCAAAATGTAAAATAGTTACAAATTGCCACAAGATTGTGTTGCTGAAACTGAATGTGACCACACTTTTACTCTTTTAAAGGACAACACTCGATTTACAAGTTACCACATTTTTACCACATCAAACAGGTAAAAAAGATCTCAAAGACTATAAAATAGTATGACATCTTGTGACTCTGGACCACAAAACCAGTCTTAAGTAGCACGGGTATATTTGTAGCAATAGCCACCAATACATTGTATGGGTCAAAATTATCGATTTTTCTTTTATGCCAAAAGTCACACACATAAGTAAAGATCATGTTCCATAAAGATATTTAGTACATTTTCTACCGTGAATATATCAAAACTTAATTTTTGATTAGTAATATGCATTGCTAAAAACTTCATTTGGACAACTTTAAAGGAAAATGTCTCAATATTTCAGATTCCAGATCTTCAAATAGTTATATCTCCGACAAATATTGTCCTATCAAGCCATACATTAATGGAAAACTTTATATATTAAGCCAAAAACCCATTGACCCTTATGACTGGTTTTGTGGTCCAAGGTCACATATTTTAGTATTAAGGTGTGATCACATTTACCATTTTTTGCCATATTGTTGGAGGTCAAAATATAGGTTAGATTCTTTTGATATGAACCCAGTTCATTCAAAATTCAGATTGATGGTGAAAGATTTCCACAGGCAGATTTGACATCCGTTTTGACCAACAAAAAACTGCTTGGTTTGAAAATGACTTCTGTATGAGCTATACTTCACATATCACTACACGACTGACAACAGACAATTTTGGGGGGGGGAAATTTTGCTCATGTCACCACACTTATACTAAGATTTTCAACTGATAAATGACAAAACAAATTTAAAAAAAAATCCCAAATACTTGCACCTGAGCTAAATCTAGAAACTAGAATATCATATATTGTGACTCAAGCAGTGGTGTGTTTAGAGATTTGGGGGCCCTAAGTAAACAGTCCCTGGGTTGCCCCTTTTACAGAAATCAAGTCTATCTATCTATCTAGAAAATGTTCTATTTTAGCTTTAGCCTAGTCTTCATTCAATATTGACAATGCTAAAAGCATTTGGTTTACAAAATAAAATATGGGAGTTTAGGGAGATGGACAAGAGAAAGATACTGTATGGATGAAATGTGTTTGTATGTTTGAAAGAGAGAGAGTGAGAGCAAGAAATAGAGAGAGAGAAAAATAATAATGGTAATTTGGGCTTGTTTGCGCTCTGTTGCACTGCAGCTCTTGGCAAGGCTAATAGCCTTTCATTACACGTTTCCTCTTTAGCCAATTAGAGCTGCCCTCTTCCTGCCTGCCTGCCTCTCAGCCAACCAACTCCACCCTTTCATCTGTGCTTTGGTCATTCACGCACGTCTAATGACCGCATACACACACACACACACACACACACACACACACATTCCACCTGTCTGACACACCCATAAACACTTAGGCTACTCAGAATATAGCATAATACAGTATTGTTCTTACTATTTCTGTAGTAGTATGTAAACTACCCACAATATGTGAATTATTAAATACCTATAGATGAAATCTGAAAATGAGCATTTGACAATCAGAGTACATGGAACAAATTACCTCATCCTACAATACAATTTAAACCTTGTTTTTCAGTGTAATGCTGCATTGTAAGTAAAATCAGCTGTTTTTGTATTTGTACAAACAGTTAAAAAAACACACACACACACACACACACACACACACACACACACACACAACCAAAGAATAAAAAAAAAAACGTTTTTTTAAAGGGACATTTTTATTTCCAAGATAATGATAAACAATTTTGCATACTACTGAAATGTAAAAATACAGTAACACACAGTTTTTATAATAACAGCAGTGTTGTATCTTTCTGTCTGTCTGTCTTTCTTTCTTTCTTTCTTTGTCTGTCTGTATGTCTTTCTCTGTCTTTCTGTCTGTCTGTCTGTCTGTCTTTCTTTCTGTCTTTCTATCTATCTGTCTCTCTGTCTTTCTATCTTTCTGTCTGTCTCTCTGTCTGTCTGTCTGTCTTTGTCTGTCTGTCTGTCTTTCTGTATGTCTTTCTGTCTTTGTCTTTCTGTCTTTCTTTGTCTTTCTGTCTGTCTGTCTGTCTTTCTTTCTTTCTTTCTTTCTTTGTCTGTTTTTCTGTATGTCTTTCTGTCTGTATGTCTTTCTATCTTTCTGTCTGTCTCTCTGTCTTTCTTTGTCTTTCTGTCTGTCTTTCTTTCTGTCTGTCTTTCTGTCTGTCTGCCTGTCTGTCCTTCCGACTTTCTGTCCTTCCTTCCTTCCTTCGGTCATTTAAAATGAAATAAAATAACATATTCTATGAAAAGTTACATTGGCAACAAGTTCAAATACTAAAATTGCTGAAAGTAAAAGTGAAACATAAATAAAGCTAAATAAAAATATAAGAAATATTAGAATTTGAATGATTTTATTAGTAAAAACTAATTTAAAAATAAGAAGAAAACTGAACATATAGAATTAAAAGCAAATTCAAAATATTAATAGCTACTAACACAATAAACTAAATATAAGAACACATCTGTTTGTCCCCAATGTCTATATTTTTGTATTGGTAAAATGTATAATTATTACTTTCTGTTTTTAAAAATAAGCTCTTTTATGCAACCTCACAATGACTGTAGTGCTGATGTATAGGAGTGGGTGGATAAGAATTTTCCAAATGATCAAAGTTATGTTACCGTGTGTTTATTTTAAGCTGTGACTCCAGCTAACAACAATTCCATTATTCAGATGTTATTTCTAGCACGCCCACTGTGTCATTATTCCTAGTGTTAACTGCAAAGGAATTCTCCACTGATACCAGTAGATACCAATGTATTAATCATAAAAAGGTGAATTCACTAAAATTAGAGTGTACTTTGTGCACAAACTCATCATGTAACATGTAACTCTAAGATAGAACTGTCAGCTTGAAACTTAACTTAATTTGTGCTTCTCTTTAAAAAAAAAAAAAAACATAAATATTTAATTATCATGTTTGTGGCTTAAAATGACTTAAATGTTTGGTTCTCTTTAATGAATTTAAGGTTTTTTTAAAAAATGGAGAAATTGTAGAAAGATGTTTTAGTTTTTTCTATCTCTGAATAAAAGGGAAAAAGGGGTTGATGGTGTGATTGGGGTGTTGATGTGATAAAATACAATGTTAATAACAAATATGTGTGTGTGAGAGAGAGAGAGAGAGAGTGTTTTGGTAAAGGGTGATCTTCACTAATGGCAGTTTTGTAACCCAACATAAACCCGTTATCTCCCACACACAGATTTCAATCACACCGGGACCCCTATTACCATACTGCCCCCTTCACACACATGCACGTACACGTGCACGCACACAGAGAAAAGCGCAGTCTCAGAGGATCTATATTAGCATACTACCCCCTTCACACTGGGCAGGGGGGTTAATCTAGACAAGGGGGGATTCTTTAGCCCAAGGAAATAAACACACACACACATCCATCTTAATAAATAGAACATTTCAAAGCTGTGGGTTTATCTGTCTCCCACTTTAACAGGCCTGTACATTTTAATGGGATTTAATTTGTGATTAGAGTAACAAAATGTGGTGCGAGTCCACTGGGATTCACACTGACATATGTGTGTGCATGTACGTTTGTGTGTTTAGAAAAGTGCCATAGTATTTTTTGTTATGTTTGCTTAGACAAGCATCATTATTATTATAATTGCTCATACTTAAGCTTTGAACACACATCTCACTATTAACTAACTAGTAACTACAGCTTTTATCTATCTATCTATCTATCTCAAAAAAGACTTAGACTGAAGGAGGGGAACTCAACACCACACACTTTCTTCAAAAACTGTAAAAAACATAATTTATTACTAATATTATCCTCTATGCTACATAGCCGTATACTTGTGAACCAAGCAAAGAACACCCAACAACTTCTGACATGAAAACAAAAGAAACTTTCCTCTTGTCAAGAATTAGCTCTAAACCCTAAACCACTGTCTGTTAAACCATCGCACTTGAGCCAACCCCTATTTTGTGTGACAGTTTGCAATTTGAGTGTTATAAGCATTACTTCAGGCTTAGTATTGTTTCCTAATAGAAACATTATATGTGCCATCTCCTATTATGTTGTTGCATGTAATCCTAAAATTGCAGGATACTTGTATCCACTCGTTGCAAGTACACATATACACACACACACACGGTATCACACATTATCGGTGCTGAGCTGTATGGAATTCAGGTGTGAGAGTGTGTGTAAGAGAGAGAGGGAGAGAGACAGAAAGAAAGACACAAAGCAGGTGTTTACGTTCTAAGCAGGTCATTCTGAGAGCTATGTTTAACGACAACATCACCTTCCAATGACCCAACTAATGAGAGGGGCGAGAACACACTCAGCAAAACATTATCAACCCACTATCTATCTATCTATCTATCTAGAAAATGTGCTATTTTAGCTTTAGCCTAGTCTTCATTCAGTATTGACGACGCTAAAAGCATTTGGTTTACAAAATAAAATTTGGGAGTTTAGGGAGATGGACAAGAGAAAGATACTGTATGGATGAAATGTGTTTGTATGTTTGAAAGAGAGAGAGAGCGAGAGCAACATATAGCGAGAGAGAAAGAAATCATAATGGCAGTTTGGTAATAATGGTAACTCTATCTATCATCATACTTAACATGCAGTTTTATATTGTATTATGGTAAGTTGATTATTTGAATGGTCATTCATTCATTCGCTTATAAATAGGCTCATATAGAATCTGCGGATGTTAGTGGAGAATCTACAGGATTCTGTTGAATGGATTTAAATGAGGTTAAAGGCTTTAAATGTTAAAGTAAAACTACAACAGTTATGTATACCAAATATGTATCTATTACGATCAAATAGTCGATTCAAACTTACCATAATGTTTACTAAATTAATGAACAAGTATAAGGGCAGCAGGATGTGTAGAAGCTTGTAAATAATGGTCATTACAGTTCTGAAGAACTTTCAGAGCTTTCCGTGGAGTTATGCAGGCATAGTTATGCATCGTTTTACAGTATTTTTATTTATTTTTTTATTTTTTTGGTAATATGATTTATTTCAGTTAGGATAAAAAAGAATGGAAAATATCTACTAACTAACTTACAATATAAAATAAAATAAAATTAAATAAAATTCCTGCAAATTCACTTCGACTGCAGTTTCAGTGCTGCTTTGAAGGGCTCTACATGATTCCAGCCAAGGATGTATATACTTTTTAACAAATGATCATCTTGCACTAGCTCGACTTTACGCATTACGTAGTCATATTGGAAAGGTCTTACAAGACGTAGCAGGAAGTACCGAAGCTAAAACAACGATGTCGGACGATTTTGAAGATGGAGGAGAAAATGCGATGGAGTTTTTCGCCCTACCCTACCTTTTAGAAAACCTGAAACCACAGATAAAGAACTAACCACATTTACCTTTTCCAATGTGATTACGTAATGTGTAAAGTCCCAAACGCACATTGCAGATCTATTGCGAGATGAGCATTTGTGGTGTAAAAATAAAAAACAACATATAAAAAACAGAAAAAAAAAACAGTATATACGTTTTTATTTATTTATTTTAGAAAATGACCAATTGTTTTGCTAGATAAGACTCTTATTCTTCGACTGGGAATGTGTAGAGCCAATTAAAGCTGCACTGAACTGCAATTTGGACCTTCAATCCGTTGACTTCAATGGGAGTCAACGGTTGAATTTTGAAATTGAACTAATCCTTTAAATAAAACACATGCATGCATGTAATATGAAGGGACAATTATCTGATAACCTCCAAAATGTCAAAACGTAATGTTTGCTAAATGAAATTTAAGAGACATTAAATAAATAAATAACAAATACCACAAAGCATTTCACCTGAGAGAACTTTTCAGGTTTTGTTGCAACCTGGTCATTCCCGTGGCAGTTCTTAAGGTCGGTTTTACTCATTGGTGCCACACTAGAAAACTTCAAAATACCCTAAAGTCAGTGGTGTGACACACACGTGTACATACACACTCTCACAGATGATTACCATACTCTACATTACTGCTGTACAGATAAGTGCTGTCTTCCTCAGGGAACACACACTTATACACTAGCACACACACACACTTTTACAGATAAGTGGTTGGCTCCTGAGGGCCTGCCAATCCAGAGTAATCCTACAAACACTCTGAATTTTCATTTCAAACAAAAGGCAAATCCACACACAGACACGACCAAATCTGTTGCCCTTCTCCCCCTTTCTCTCCCGCTCTTTTATTGTTCCCGCTTTTTCCTTTCCCTTTCCTTCAAGCTCAACCACTTGTTCCTCCTTCTTTATTGCTACCATTTTTGTCAAAGAATGAAATGCGATGAACAAAAAACGTCAATGACAGAGGAAGGAGATTGCTAAGAGTATTTAATTACCATCCAAATTCTTCAGTCAATTGGTTTATTGTTTCTAGGCCATTTGGTTTAAAAGTTATTAGTTAAAATGTAGATGCAACTTTGAACTGTTGGTGGCGCTAGAGAGTATGAGATAGAAAGGTCAAAATTGGCATGGTAGAGTTTTCTGTTAGTGTGCCAAATTTCACATTTTTGTCATACGGTTGTAGGAGTTCCCACAGACAATCAAACACAAAATACTTGTTATTTAATCAAAAAAAAAAAAAAAAAAAAAAATCAGGGTATTTTTATTTAGTATTAAATCATCAAACTAAACTATGGAAGCCCGTTTCCATAATTACGACTTTTTATCTTGCAATTCTCTTTTTTGTTTTGTTTTATTTTGTTTTCACATTTGCATAATTGATACAAACTTACAATTCTAACTTTTTTTCTCAGAATTGTGAGATATAAACTCGCACTTTGGAGAAATAGTCAAATTTGCCAGTTATAAAATCAGAATTGTGGGACAAACTCTGACTTTATTTCTCAGAATAAAGAATTGTGAGTTTATGTCTCACAATTCTGACTTTGTAACTCGCAATTGCAAGTTTATATCATGCAATTCTGACTTTTTTTTTTTCAGAATTTATATGCGAGCTGTTAAGTCAGAGTTGTGAGATATAAACTAGCAATTCCGAGAACATATCAGTCTTTTTTTTCTCTCAACTGGACTTTATTAATCACAATTTTGAGTTTATATCTAACAATTCTGAGAAAAAATGTTAGAATTGTGAGATATAAACTTGGAATTGTGAAAAAAAAAAGTCTTTTTTAATCTCGCAATTATGACTTTATTTCTTGCAATTGTGAATTTATATCTCACAATTCTGACTTTATAACTCGCAATTGTGAGTTTATAGCTCTCAATTCTTAGGGAAAAAAGTCCAAATTGCAAGTTTATCTCACGCAGTTCTGAGAAAAAAATTCACAAAGTTGTGATTCTGATTTTTTTTTTTTTGTTTGTTTGTTTTTTTAGGTTTTTTTTATTCAGTGGTAGAAATGGGCTTCCATTCTAAACAGATTATACAGTTAATTTCAAGTTGGTTCAAGTTTTTTTTTTTAATTATTATTATTATTATTTTTTTTTTTTATTATTATTCACAAAATTATATCATTTGAGTAAAAAAAAAAAAAAAAAAAATCAGCATTCTACTGTTGCAACAGTTATTGCCACACACAAAAACTACTCAATGAGGGACAAAGAAGCATCTTTCTGGTTTTTAGTTTGAACCTGGACATTCCCATGGTACTTTTTAATCTTTATTTCACCAAACTCATCCATATTTCACTAGAAAATTACAAAATGCTTTAATGTCAGCTGTGTCACACCTAATAGTTTTGTTTTGTTTTTTTAACAGTGGTTCCTCTCACAGCCACTTCATATGGTTTGAGAAGTTTTAGATTACAAGTCATATGGTCCACTTTTATGATGCTTTGTGAGTCATTGTTTGTGTGTCATGCTTAAAAGGAATTTCTAGAGGTAAAATCAAAGCAGCATCTAGTAAAGTTTATCTTGCACAACTGAAATTAGTTATCTGTTAGAACATCTATTTTCAGGACACTACCAGAAATACTACCAGATTTTAGCCAGTTTGATAGCATTTTATAACTGAATGCAGCTGCATGAAAATAACATCTTATAATAAACCCATTTTAGTCTTTATAGACAGCACACACATATACCAGCTCACATGAAACCGTTTACAATGACAGCCTACCAGAGACAAACACAGGTAACTGCATTCACAGACAGGACTGTCAGCATGACCATTAGGTATGTCCACTCCTGTCTCGGACGGGCTGAAGGGCCCGTTGTTTGGTGGGGGCCCGGGGCCGGAGCTCTGACCCCTGGCTCCGTCCTGCTCCATTAGAGTAATTATGGCGGGGGACAGGGAGCAGAGCAGGGGCCAGGTGAGGGCAAATTACAGCCTGCCGGCCCCGCGTCGGCACAGGTTAGAGTTACACACACAAACACGCATCTGTACTGAGACAGAATCTATATATACACACTGATTTATTCTATTTTTATGTTAATATATTTTATATTGAGTGGAGAGTGTGTATGGGTTACAAAAGTGATCCTAAATAATATGTTGGGATAACTCCTGAATAAAAAGATTTATAAAATATACATTTACATATTTTGGTTTAAACAGTTGGCACACTTTAGATTTATTTTTAGACCTTTTTTGTTCATAAACTGTTAAATAATACAAACCGTTTTGATACAAAATGCTGTTGTTAATTGCAGTTTTAAATATCGGGCGATTTATAAAATTATTACAATATTAGCAACATTAGTAACCTGCTACATTCTTCAGGGTGACAGTTAAATACAGTTTACTTTTACACACATTAATGTCACACCGTCATTGTTACACACACATGTGCAGGTGCACTTGTTATTCCTGGAATGTTCCCAAAGTGATTAACTTTGAGAGATAAAGCCAGGGGTAGTGATGATGTCACATCCTCCACGCGCAACACAGGCGCAACATGTTGCCCAGGATTCAGTGTTGTCAGCACATGCTGATAGAATCTCCAGAGACCCGACCTTTCGCTGCGAAAGGTCAACAGAAAAACATTACAACACACTTCAAATTAATAGGAAGTGTTGCAATCTTTGATTAACAAACCAATAACATGTAAACAATAAAAAGTGTTTATATAGTGTGATCATTTAAAATACTTTCTTATAAAAAATAAGAACACATATTTGCGTAATTGTATAATAGTTGTGGAGTTACACATTCTGACTTGCACCTAGTTCAAGTTCACCTGTGCTTTTACTGTATGTAAGTTTTTATGTTAATTTCATAATAAATATCATAAAGAATGTGTATATATGTGACCCTGGACCACAAAACCAGTCATAAGTAGTATGGGTATATTTGCAGCAATAGCCAAACATACATTGTATGGCTCAAAATTATAGATTTTTCTTTTATGCCAACAGTCATTAGGATATTAAAGATATTTTGTACATTTCCTACTGTAATAACATCAAAACTTTGATTAGTAATATGCATTGCTAAGAACTTCATTTGGACAACTTTAAAGGTGATTTCCTCAATATTTTGAGTTTTTTGTAGATTCCAGATTTTTAAATTGCTGTGTCTCGGCCAAATATTGTCCTATCCTAACAAACCATATATCAGTGAAAATCTCAATTTCGAAAAACCGACCCTTATAACTAGTTTTGTGGTCAAGGGTCACATATGCACAAATACATGTATATGCGCAATTATATTTATATAAGAATGAGATAGATAATATAATATTAATGAAAGAGTCACTTAACTGTACTAAAAAAGAGATAATTTCATAGTTTTTATGCAAGTAAAATTGTAAAAGTTTTAAAGTAGATTTGTACTGTGTTGGTACATGCTGATATTTGAGTAAAGTTCATTTTTAGTTAAATTTAAATAGACTGAATATATTTAAATACATGACAAATTCTAACAGAAACTACATTAAATTGTAATTTGTCATTTTTACTTGTTATTTATAACTTATCCTTGTCTGTACGTTCAGAAGTAACTAAATGACATATATTACAAAAGTTCCATATAAACATGTACTTTATTTAAATGAATAAAAAAAAAATGGAATGAAATTGTATTTTAATTTAAATTTACAGTTGAGGTCAAAAGTTTAGATACACTTTGCAGAATGTGCAAAATGTTAATTATGTTATCAAAATAAGAGGGAACATACAAAATCCATGTTGCTTTTTATTTAGTACTGACCTGAAAAAGTTATTTCACATAAAAAAATGTTTACCATTTCACAAGAGAAAATAATAGCTAAATTTATAAAAAATGACCCTTTTTACAAAGTTTACGCTTAATTCTGTGTTGGGGAGGGGGGGGGGGAAGAGAGGTTCATGAGTCCCTTGTTTGTCCTGAACAGTTAAACTGTCTGCTGTTCTTCAAAAAAATACTTCAGGTCCCACAAATTATTTGGTTTTTCAGCATTTTTTGTGTATTTGAACCATTTCCCAAAATGACTATATGATTTTGAGATCCATTTTTCACATTAAGGACAACTGAGGGACTCATATGCAACTATTACAGAAGATTCAAATGCTCACTGATGCTTCAGAAGCAAAAAAACAATGCATTAGGAGCCAGGGGTGTAAACTTTTGAACTGAATGAAGATGTGTGAATTTCTTCTTATTTTGTCTAAATATCTTTTTTTTTTTCATTTAGTACTGCCCTACAGAAGCTACAGAAGTTACATGTTTCCCACAAGACAAAAGTTCAATTTACCCTGATCTTTAAATTCAAACGTTTTTTTCATGATGGGGAAAAAAAAAAACGTAAATAAATATTTTCATTAGTCATTATATCCACACCTTTAAATATGCATAAAACAAATGTTTTGATCTTCATACACCCAGAGGGCTGCTCTATTCCTGTTACTCTTTAATGTCACAATCAAATGAACAGTGTGCGTGCACGCTTGTGGCTTTGCGTGTTTACTTTATACACATTCACATCCTCAAGTGACTGTCTACCAACACGAAATTTAGAATACAAAAATCTAGTAGTATTCTAACCTTCGAAACCTTTTGACAACAATACATCTAAACGCATCTGTCTGAAGATTTAGAATGCAAGCCGGCTACAAAAATAATAATTCTCAAAACAGATTTTAATTCAACAAAATAGAACTTCATTTTACTTGCAAATAATACAAACGTACATTTAATTGTCATGTCCGTATTTGTGTATATATTTGCATGTCTGAAAACTTTGGATGTGCGTGTTGGTAAGGGTGTGTTCTAAAAACTAATAACAATTTAGCCAATCATCGAATTAACAATACTGCAAACAAATTATTATTTGAACAACAAAACAAACATATTTATGCCTTCACATCGGTTAACCACCGCATGCATGTGTACATGCTTGATGTGTGCTGCACCAGTATTCAGTTTCTGTAATAAATATTATGTATTAAATAAAGAGTCAAAAAGAGATTAAAAATAAAATAAGTTAATATATGTGTCTGGTTCATTTAAGTAGACTGCATGGCATTGTGGGATACTTAACCTCATGCGGCATGTGATTTTCTGCATACTTTCTATATCAACATCTCTGCACTACATGGATGCAGTAGTAATAGCAGTATAGTAGGTAGTATGCTGATTGGAACAGGTTTTAGTGTTTGTGTTCCAAGCAACAGCAAATTTATAAACCGGTTTAAAACTGCACTCATTAAAGTGTTTTGTCATACATTAACTACGCTTTTCTTAAGAATACATTAAGATTTCCGATACTCAGACTGATATTATAGTGATGTATTTATGTTAATCCAAATCAAACGCATGAAAACAATCGTTAAAAAAGATCAATGAGATGTTTTCATTAAATTAAAATCCAAACGATGATTTATCGAGACATAAGGGGATGTATTTCCATGCTGTTCTCCAGATAAGAAATTAATCAGGCGTTATAAATTAAGATGCAAATGTACAACGCTAAATTCAGAGGGACAGATAAGGAGCTAATGGAAGAGACATCCTTATATCTAATGAAAGACACATCAATACATGATGAAATATGTATGCAAACCAATATGTTTGGATTAAAGATAAACTTTCTTTGTTTCTTAGGAAAGGTTACAGAGTGTAGCTGGGTGAATTAGGGTTATCCGGGACGTCACTTTAACATAATACGGGGTTTTTTTGTTTTTGCAACAACAGTTAAAATATGGTAATGTTAATGCAAATTTACTTGTAATGAAGCAAGAAAAGTAACATGTGCAAAGTTATAATGGAAATAATACTACTTTGTTACTGCTTTTTAACATTTTAACTAATAAATACATTATTAAAGGGGCCATGAACTGAGGAATCCAATTTCCCTTGATCTTTCGACATTTGAGAGGTCTTTGTACTATAAAAACATCCTGTTAGTTTCAGAACTCAAAACTTACTTGTCTAAAAACAGCCTATGTTGAAGCCAGTCTGTCAAAATGACACTTTATGACACTTTATGACACAAAGTGTCACTTTATGATGTAATAGTGCGGCTAAACACCGTCTCCGTAGAAGAAGATCAACACCTGCTTCTATGCACTTAGTAAGTGAATAACGAAAGAGATAATAAAGATGGATCCGAAGACAACAAAACATAAAAAGAGGTCTTTGCATTGTCTTCCTTCTAATTCCAATGTTAGGAAAGAGTGGATGAATTTTATTTGTAACGAAGTTCCAGACCACGTCAGTAAGAACTTGGTCTTTTGTCCACTTCATTTACCGTTTACAAACAAGTCACAATTTGAAGCAGAGTTTTTAGAAAGATTGAAACTGAAAGACAATGCTGTCCCAACTATATTAGATCCGACAGTAATGTCGCACCACACAAATGTGAGTTGTTATTACAGATCATTTGATATGTTCTGAGTATTTATGCGTTTTTAATCTAAAACACAACCGCGTCCATCTATGAAGGATGTAGGCTGTCAAACATACACAACTAGCCAATCATAGCAGTGGGCGTTTACTTCAGTCTACAATTTTTCAGGTCTATTCAAAAAGAGCATACTGATAAGGAGGGGTCAAAACAGAACAGAAAATAGCCTGTTACTTAAAAAAATATTGATAACTTTATAAGTGGACATCAGAGAATAGTACAAAATAATTAAAAAGGCAGTTCATGACCCCTTTATTCGCTAATCCAACTCTCACCTCTAAACCTAACCGTAACTATTCATAATGTATAAAGAAATGGTAAGGGTTAGGGTTGGGTTTAGAGGTAGGAGTCAGATTAGCAGCTGAAATTTTATTTAAAAGGTGTACTAAAACTAACTACTATTGCCATTGTACATCTTTCCTATTTCTTTTTCATGATTAGATTTGACATGACGTACAATCGTTTGCACCCTTGAAAAATGCGATATCGTCCCCTAGTGGCTGATTTCTTTCACATTCCTCTCAGACCTTTGTGGCTGTGAGTCGGACAGGCCCACCGAGTTTCATTTTGATCAGCCACGTTAACCTTGTCTAACAGGTGCTCAAAATTTGTCGCCCAATGGCGGCCATGTTTTTTGAGATGCGCAAATGTCCTTGTAGACACATGTGGCACTTTGAACCAAGACCATGCACACCGATTTCCATGCTGATAGGACAATTTTTTGCACAGTTATAGCCATTTTTATGTTTTTTTTTCCCTCTTATAGCACCACCAAGTGGCCAAGCTCCGAGATGTTTTTCCTGTGTCCTCAGATCGAGCTCTTACATATGTGTTCTGAGTTTGGTGGAGACATCTTATTCCATTTAGGAGTTATAGGCATTTTACTAAAAGTGGCCCTGCCCCTTTCAAACGGTTTGGCGCACATTTGTGACGGTGAGTCAAAAGTTCAGCTTTTTTTGGTAATTATTGATATTCACTCTTCAGAGAATCTTTCTGCACTGGCTTGTTTCCAATCAGGTGAAAAACCTAAGACTAGTTTGCAAAAGTAGGTTTTTCAAAAAATATGAAATACCTGAAAATTCCAATGACATTAGACACACTGACGTTTTAGGAGTTATAAGCAATTTCCTGCTTTTGTTCATAGTAGCGCTCCCGTCAGGCCGATTGAGGCGAGGCTTGGTCACTTTATAGGCGGTGTGAGTACTACCATCCCTCCAAGTTTTAAGTCTCTACGACTTACGATTTGGTCTGCGCGATCAGTTTTACGTGGAGATCGTTGATCCGTGACCATTCTAACAATTACAATAAGGTTTCAGCGCCACACGCTTGAACCCCTGAATGTAAATATCTTTTTCATATAAAGTGATCATTCCTTTTTAGAAGACTTGGATTAAACCACTTGTCTCACGCAAATTAAATTTACTATGTCTTTATCAACTTAAACAATTTTGGATAAATTTAATATTAAAATTGGATAATGCATAATTACATGCAACTAACCCTAAACCAAATCTGGTAGCACTTTATTTTACAGTTCTGTTCCTCATGTACATACTACAGAAATTACAATAACTAGGTAATAACAAGGTACCTACCCCTAAACCTAACCCTACCCCATGTAGTTACTTTATATTACTGGAACTTGCTTAGGCAGGTACACAGTAAGTACACTGTAACCTAAATCCTCATCCCAACCCTAACCATATAATAATTACATGTAGTTAATTAATATTGCATAGTATTTAAATGTAGTTACACTGTAACAAGGACACCATTAAATAACAATATTTTAGTTTGTGATGATCTTATGGATTTGGAACGACAAGACAGTGAGGAAATGAAAATGTTTTTCTTTAAAACTTTTAATATGTAACTATTTTATTGAAGCAATAATCTCTTTGAGGCCATACTGCATTGTGAATATTATTAGACCTATTGTTATGTAGATTCATTTTACATTTATACATAAGGAAACACTTAAAAATGGAAATAAGCGCCAAGTTCCAAATCTGTTGTCTTGCTATTGAATGGCACCACTTCAACTATGATCAAAAGGCAATAGTCTGAGATGGCCACATAAGAGATGAGGGGTAGCTCACCTCTCCAGCCTCCTGTTGAGAGGGTCTGCCCTGACCTCTCACCCCTCCTCCCTCTCCATTCAACAGCTACCTGAACTCCTGTGAACAGCACCTGATATGGCCTTGCCTTGACAGGTATGTCTGGCGCTTGCACCCCCCTCTTTCTTACGCCACAGCCGTCTGGTCGGACGCTCAGGGAAGAATGGAATGTCCCCGTTGTGCTTTTGTATCAGAGACGGTGTTCATTTCGCTTAGTGTCTGCACTCAATGCATTCATAAATCAACCCGGTTTAACGTGTCATCTAGCCTGTGAAGACAAATCCATTTTGAGCCTTAAACACACACACACAAAAGTACTGTACACAGAAAACTACAAACTAATGTTGATCTGTTAAGTGTGCTGTCACTATATGCAAACTACTTTATGACCTAAATTAATTCATGCTTCATTTTTTACATTACAAATTTTAACATCTATGCAAGACAAAGTTTCATTTGGCGCCCTTCTTTGTTCCGTTTCGTTTCCTTTTCAGTTTCGTTTCTTAGTGCGTTTAATGCTATATATACAATGACGAAATTTCCTTTTAATCTAAAGTTGCTATTTTAGAATTTAAGACAGAGCCATTCATCAATTCTCGATACACTCTTCATATAGTAAGTGATTTTCCATTACGTTCAGTTCCGTTAGGGGTTTTTAAACATTTGCATTCTTGCACATATGCAAGTGGAACACATAGTTTCCTGCAACGCTGCTCATGCAACCACTAGTGAATCTGAAGTACAATGGAAAAAAGAAACAACATCAAAAAGCACAACCAGTGCAGTCCAAATCTTGAAAGGAATATTTCTGAGCTGGTACTTTATAAAGAGTAAGTCAAAATGTCTCAAAATCACAAATTTGCTCTGTTTCAAAAGTATAGATGTGTGTAGTATAAATACAGTCGTATTACAGACACAGTACATCCAACATATTAGCGCTATCATGTGACCTACAGTACAATGTCAGCCACTTTGCTGGTTGAATGCCATTTATGAATATCAAATCTCAAGGTCTTATGTAACAGGAAAGTGTTCGATGAACTGTATACTATATTATATATATATATATATATATATAATTTTACGTACAACTTTCTCAGAAAGAAAGAAAAAAGAAAGAAAGCTGCACTGGGGTGATATCAATCAATCAATAAATAAATAAAATAAACATTTATTTAAAATGCATTTATTTCATACTAAGTATACTTCAAATCCATTAATATTTATTGGCATATCACTTTAGACCTGATATACAATTATAATTAAACTTTTCTTAATATTATGCCTACAATGTGTATTATTATCCCTATTAAGAACTGTATGTAGGGTAGGTTATATACCTGGTGATATCACGAATAACTGGTAGAAATTTGTCAAATGGAACAGATTTTCATCTCTATCGTGGTTGCTTGGTCAGAAAAATGTATTGTTTGCATGTGTTTTTAAAGTACCAGTACAGAACCAAAATGTACTGAGAATTTACTCATCCCCTTGTCATCCAATATGTTAATGTCTTTCTGTCTTCAGTCGTAAAGAAGTTATGTTTTTTGAGGCAAACATTTTAGGATTTTTCTCCATATAGTGGTCTTCAATGGTGCCCGCAAGTTTGAACTTCCAAAATGCAGTTTAAATACAGCTTCAAAGGGCTCTAAATGATCCCAGCCAAGGAAGAAGGGTCTTATCTAGCGAAACAATCAGTTATTTAAAAAAATAACAATTTATATACTTTTTAACCTTAAATGTTCAATACAGTTAGAGTATGTCGAAAAACTCATTTTCTCATTCATCTCATTTTCTCCTCCAACTTCAAAACTGTCCTACATTGCTGCAAAAGTACTGACCCAGTGTTTACAAAGTGAACATGCAAGGAGAATCAAACACCCTTTAGAAAAGAAAAAAAAAAAAAAAAAAAAAAGTAAAACAGTGATGTGGGACGATTTTGAAGTTGGAGGAATAAATGAGATGGGAGTTTTTCGACATACCCTAACTGTCATGAACCGGAATACACGGAGTTCATGCAGAGCTAGGCAAGACAAGACAAGACAAGCATCTGAGATTAAAAGTATATAAATTGTCAATTTGTTTAGAAAATAACCGACCGTTTCGCTAGACAAGACCCTTCTTCCTCGGCTGGGATTGTTTCGAGCCCTTTTAAGCTGCATTTAAACTGCATTTTGGAAATTCATGGGCACTATGTCCACTATATGGAGAACATACTTGAAATGTTTCCCTCAAAAACAATTTCTTTACGACTGAAGAAAGAAAGACATAAATTTTTGCCCTGGAAGTGAACTTCTCCTTTAAGCACTGCACTTTAAAAACAAGTGATTTTAAGCCGTTGAAACGCAATCAGCAGAAAAAGAGAACTCATTTCGCTATACAAGTTATTTTTGCTGCTTTATAGGCTTTAGGTTTTGAATGGTTAAATACACACACTTGCATTATGTGTCATAATGCCAGTCTTGGCAAGTATCCTTGTAGACAAAATAATTTAGATCTTAAGAAAAGGCAAACAGCTGAGAAAGAAAACACGTGTAACAGAATATTGGATCCGGCCAGCTCTTAAAGTGACAGCAGTCTGATATTCCAGCTGTCTGTCATTCACGTTAATCAAAAAACAAAGAAAATCTCTTATTGCTCTGGACTAAATCACTTTTGTACTAAGGCCCTTTTCCACCACTAAATAAAAAATAAAGGTAATTGTAACTTTTTCATCTCTAAATTCGGACTTTTTTCTGACAAGTTTACATCTTGTAATTGTGATTTCTCAGAATTGAGAGACAAAAACTTGCAATTGGGAGTTATAAACTCAGAATTGTGAGAAATAAACTAGCAATTCTGAGAAATAAAGTCACAATTCTGAGGAAATAAAGTTAGAACTGCGAGATATAAACTCATATCTTTATTAAAATAAAATATATATTTTTAGTTAGACTTGAGCACTACCGCACAAATAAAATTATTTTTTTGTGATATTGGCACTGGTGACATTTCTTTGATATCAAAATGTTAGTTGTCATAAAAACCTTATTTAAAGCAAAATAACTATATTGTGATATATATTGTTACTGTGAAATAACATTACTCATATCATGATATAAAATTTTGGTCATATTGCCCAACCCTAACTGTACGATCGCTGTATAATATCAGTCTTTAAATGCATGATATTTAAAGTGCACCTAAAGTATGCTTGCAATTTTAGCACAATCAGATATACAGAGGAAATAAAGTTAGAACTGCCAGATATAAACTCTTTTATTTATTAAGTCAGTTATTAAGTTATTAAGTCAGAATTCTGAATTATAAACTCACAATTCTAAAAACATACCAGTCTTTCCCCCCATAAAAACTAGACTTTAACACACAACTTGCAAGGTTATATCTCACAACTCCGACATAATTCAAAATTATGTCTTGCAATTGTGAGTAATATCATCACATGTTCTACTGTCATTCTTATTTTTCTTTTTCTTCTTCTTCTTCTTCTTCTAGGCTAGTATTATTTTTTTGTGATATTGGAACTGGTGACATTTCTTTGTCATAAAAACCCTCTTTAAAGCAAAAATAACTATATTGTGATATATATTGTTACTGTGAAATAACATTACTCATATTATGATATAAAATTTTGGTCGTATCGCCCAACCATAACTGTACGATCGCTGTATAATATCAGTCTTTAAATGCATGATATTTAAAGTGTACCTAAAGTATGCTTGCAATTTTAGCACAATCAAATATACTTAAGAATATCTTTAGTTGGACTTGAGCACTAATTCCAAATAAACAAAATGGATTAAGCACAAAATTGTTTTTTTTTCCAATGTAACAGAACGTTTTCTTTTACTAGGGTAGGTACTAATATGTACACTAGAGGTACTAATATATACCCTTCAGGGTTAAATAGGGTTTAAAAGTGTACCTTTTGAAAAGGTACCACGCCAGTGCACTGTAAAAAATAAAAAAACACAATTTGTTGAGTCAGCTTAAAATAATTTGTTACCCTGCTGCCTTAAAATTTTAAGTTCAGTCAACTAAAATAAGTTTATTCAACTTGAAATGTTAAATTGTACTAAGTAACAACTTAGATATTTGTGTTTGCTAAACTTAACAGATGGGTAAGTAACCCAGCTGCCTTAAAATTTGAAGTTGATTCAACTCAAATATCTAAGTTGTCACTTAGTATAATTTAACATTTCAAGTTGAATAAACTTTTTTTTTTTTGAGTTGACTGAACTTAAAATTTTAAGGCAGCGGGGTAACAAATTATTTTAAGCTGACTCAACAAATTGTGTTTTTTATTTTTTACAGTGTACTTGACTGTGACTTGACTGGTGTTGCTCCCTTAAAAGTAGTCAAAGAATCATTAATGAAATCCTAAAGTATCAGAATCATTAACAAACATGAACAATTCCAGTTCCAGTTGCATTTAAAAAAAAATATGACGAGCTTAAATGTAGCGCAATTACATATAAATAGATTAAAACAAATTGTATCTGAAAGTGTAACATGCAAATATGTGTATGTACAGAATGAGAGACGCAGACATCGAGAGAGAAAGAATAGAGTACTTGTGTAGCATTGAGCCAGGGGTGCCTGCAGGCAAAAGCGGGATTTGTAAGCTCTTTGTAAGTGCCAAGGCCACACTTAGAGAACAGAGCGTAAGTGTGTGCGTGTTTGTGTATATATGTAAGTGTGTGTGTAATCCCTGATGGACATTTTAATTGAAAGCGTCAGACCTTTCTCGTGCGGCTGCTTTCCGAGATTGCGTCAGAAGATTCCATCACTTTCAGTCTAAGCTTTGATTGACAAGGTTCCCTCTTACACACTACAGACTCACTTAACTAACCTGAAAACACTGACTGACTGACAGAAAGACCATATTGTGCTTAAATATTTTCGGCTTACCGAGTTCATTCATGGGCTAAAGGGTACAACAATAGGAGATGGTGCAACTTCAATTTCGTAAGGCAAGCGGAAAGTGTCTAGTGTGATAAATGTAACTTTAAGAGATGGCTAGACATTGAAAGGGTGGGACCAATCAAAGACATTCATAAACACTCATTACAGGTCCCAGAGGTCCATTCATGATAACTCATTATGGCGCCAAATACAATTACAAGATATGAAAGTTGCATTTTTTAGAAATAATGTCACAGTTTTGAGATATAGTCAGAATTATGAGAAAGAAACTTGGAATTGTTAAATATAAAGTCGCACTTGTTGGAAAAGTCAAATTTGTGAGATACAGTCACAGTTATGATATACAGTATTAAAATTACAAGAAATGGTTGCAATTGTGAAATATAAAGTCAAAATAATTAAATATAATGTTGCAACTGTGAGATCATCACAGTTTTTTTTGCTGTCAAATGTGTTTTTTTTTTGTGAAATAAAATCACAATTATGAAAAATAAACAAAATTGTGAAATATAGTCAACTGTGAATTGTGAGATACAGTCACAATTATGATATACATATAAATTAAATACAAGAAGTAGTTGCAGTTGTGAGATATAAAGTCATAATTGTTAGATATAATGTTGCAATTGTCAGATATTGTCACAGTTATGTAAAATACAGTCAGTACAGTACACAATTACAGTAAAGTTACAATTGTTAAGTATAGTCACAATTAGAAATACATGTCAAAATTGTGAGAACTGTCACAATTACTATAGTAAAAATTGTGATAAGTTAAAAATTATGAGAAATATAACTTTATATAACTTAATTCTGACAAAGAATTACATTTAAAAAATAATGTGAAATGTAGTTGTAATTGTGAAGTTAAATCACAATTACATGAAAAAGTTACAATTGTTAAGTATAGTCACAATTAGAAATAAATGTCGAAATTGTGAGAATTGTCACAATTACTAGTCAAAATTGTGATAAGTTAAAAATGATGAGAAAAAATAACTATGTGATAAATATTTTTTCTGACAAAGAGTTAAATATTTAAAAATAATTTGAAACATAATTGTAATTGTGAAATTAAATCACAAATACATTAAAATTACAATTGTAAAGTATAGTCACAATTAGAAATAAATGTAGAAATTGTGAGAATTGTCACAATTACTAGTCAAAATTGTGATGTTAAAAATGATGAGAAATAACTTTATATAACTTAATTATTCTGACAAAGAATTAAATTAAAAAATAATGTGAAATGTAGTTGTAATTGTGAAATTAAATCACAATTACATGAAAAAGTTACAATTGTGAAGTATAGTCACAATTAGAAATAAATGTCAAAATTGTGAGAACTGTCACAATTACTAGTCAAAACTGTGATTAGTTAAAAATGATGAGAAATATAACTTATTATTATAATACTTAACTTATTCTGAGAAAGTCACAATTTTATTTATGAGAAATGAAGTTGCAATTATGACAGCGTAAATTAAAAATTACAAGAAATATTTGCAGTTTGGAAATATAAAGTCAACTGTTAGATATAATGTTGCAATTGTCAGATATTGTCTTAATTATGGAAAATGCAGTCAGGAGTTATGTGATTAAAAAAATGTGAAATGTAGTTGCAATTATGCAATATAGTCACAATTGTTAAAAATACACGTCAAAATTGCGAATATTAATTTCTCTATATATTAACATGTTTTAATATATTTAATACATTTCTATATTAACAATTATATTAAACATTTATCAGCATTTTTAACGTATATATTACAGTTTTTCCTTTAATTTCTAATAATTGTGACTCAATTTTGTCATTTATTTTTTGACAGTTAGGATTATTGCAACTGCAACTTTTTTTCATAAATGTGATTTCATTTCACAGTTACAGCTACATTTCACATTATTTTTTAAATTACATAACATATGACTGCATTAAAATATACTTAATATATTAAATATATTAAAATATGTTTATATATATTTTTGAGAAATTAAGAATTATGATATGCAGTATAAATAAATTGCATTTGTGAGATATAAAGTCACAATTATTAGATATAATTTTGCAATTGTCAGACATTGTCACAATTATGTAAAATACAGTCAGTTATGATATGCGAATTCGAAATCCTGTGAAATGCAGCTGTAGCTGTGAAATAAAACCACAATTACTAGAAATGAAATCAAAACTGTGATATATAAATTTTAAAAAGATGAGAAATATGGTTATAATTGCTAATATAGAAATATATTAAAATAGATTATTATAATTGGAATATATAATTGTCACCTTTATGAGAAATTTAGAATTGTGAAATATAAAGTTGCTATTGTTAGATTAATTAAAAATTATGAGAAATAGTTGCAATTATAAAATACTAAGTCACAATTATTACATGTTAGATTGTCAGATATTGTCACAGTTATGTAAAATACAGTAAGTTGTGATGTCAATTAAAAATGATGCGAAATGTAGCTGTAATTGTGAAATAAAATCACAATTACGAGAAATACTGTAAAGCCACAATTGTGAAATAAAGTCGCATTGTCAAAATCCTGAGAGATCATGATCACAATTACTGATACAGTCAAAATTGTGCAAACGTAGCTTTTTATAACTGTTAATTATTATTAATATTTCACAATTATGAGAAAGAAAGTCGCAATGTAACGGTATTTAAGAGAGTATTTATTAATTCATTTATTTATTCGTTTACCACATGGGAGCATCACTCTAGTTTAAAGTAAACATGAATATTGTTCCTGAAAAAATTAAACTAAATTTTTGATTTAATCTAAATGTACTACATGTCCCTGCTTTCCTTTTCAAGTGACAACACCAAGCCCCTTTATTTTTAACTCCTCCCACTTACTTTAAAGGAGAAGTCCACTTTCAGAACAACAATTTACAAATAATGTACTCACCCCCTTGTCATCCAAGATGTTCATGTCTTTCTGTCTTCAGTTGTAAAGAAATTATAAAATCAGGATTTTTCTTCATACAATGGATTTCAACTGTGTCCCCGATTTTGAACTTCCAAAATGTAGTTTAAGTGCAGCTTCAAAGGGCTCTAAATGATCCCAGCCAAGGAAGAAGGGTCTTATCTAGCGAAACGATTGGTCATATTTTTCGAAAAATAATAATTTGTATACTTTTTGAGCACAAAAGCTTGTGTAGCACAAGCTCTGAAATGCGCGTTCTTTAATGATTCGTTTCTTTTGAACAGATCTTTAATGTGACTCCGGAAGAACGAGTCGTCTTGGGGAGTGATTCGTTCAGTCACGCATGCGCAACATCCTATTAGGTTCTGTACTGGAATTAGTTCACCTGTTTCGAGTCTTTGGGTTTTTCGAACCCCGAAAACTTGTCAGATAAGAGGTGAGGTGAGCTAATTATAGACTAAAGACCCAGGTAAACAATGAATTAATCTTTTCTGTTTCTTATAGCATTATAGTTTTGTCTCGTTTGTAGTGTGATCAACGTTTGTGGAAGCAGTAGATGTGACGTAACATTTTAATTATATTTTGCTAAAATGAACGAAATGACTTCGGAAAAAAGATTCGTTCATTTTTCTGAATGAGACTCAAAGGTCTGAGTCTGTAAAATGATCCGAACTTCCCATCATTACTACGAATCACGTCTAAGTTCATCGTCTGTGTACTCCGGCTCAAAAAGGTCTTATGTTCTCCTACAACTTCAGAATCGTCCGACATTGTTGTAGCTCTTTGTTTGTAAACAGCGTTTGCCTTCTTTAGTCTTTGCGCTTTCGCTTTGTAAACACTGGGTCTATATCACCTTTCGACGGGATTCAATAGTACGTAGTGCCATGAACGCACATCCCAGAGCCTGTGCTACACGAGCTTTTGTACTTAAAAAGTCGTTTCGCTAGGTAAGACCCTACTTCCTCGGCTGGGATCATTTAGAGCCTTTTGAAGCTGCATTTAAACTACATTTTGGAAGTTCATAATCGGGGGTACCATTGAAGTCCATTATATGAAGAAAAATCCTGAAATGTTTTCCTCAAAAACTATAATTTTTTTACGACTGAAGACAGAAAGACACGAACATCTTGGATGACAAGGGGGTGAGTAAACTATTTGTAAATTGTTGTTCTGGAAGTGGACTTCTCCTTTAACTACTTTAAATGACCAGTCAGTCATATTTTTTTCATCTTTTACAGAGCAAAGCATGAAATACAGAGCCTACAGAGGCAAACTCACATACACTGACAGACCACTAAATTATGATGGTGTTGACAGGGGTCAGTGGGATTGACCCACCTGACCTGTGGGGCTTAAAATAACATATCTCCAGTGGCTTAAATTGCCCTCAGTTTTAGCAGCTTTACCCACAATTCATTTTACATGAAAACAGCACATAGCAGCCACTCACTCAGTCCATTTCCACACTTCAGAAGCCTCTCTTTGTCATTTCCACCGGTAGCCCACAACTTACCCGACATCATCTACTGACAACGGCGCTTAATTAAAAAATGTTCAAATAAATAAAAACAACAAAAAATATACATAACTTATTGCATTTGGAGCTTCTTTGATAGATTTATCCCTCAAACCAGAATAATGCGAAATAAGATTTAATAACACCTTTCATATTCACGAGTACAAAGACACAATATTTGCATAAAAGTGTGTGTTTGGGTGCTGGGGAGGCCGTATGGCTTTAAGCTCATTGAAGTGCGGTTCAAGGCAGCGCGGATGTATTGTTTCATGTTAAAGCCTGATGGAAGTCAAGGTGATTATTAACACGGGCTGCTCAGAAGACGAGGTTTTGAAACGCCAAAATACAGACAGGCTGACACAAAGGCCTTCACATGTTTGTTTAAAAGAAATCCTGCAGAAAGGAGAAAAAATACATCATTCACTGTCACCGTGCAGTCATCCGCTCAGAAAAAAAGGGATAACCACGCCGCTGTTGTTCAAACAATTCCCAACTGAAAGAATTTTGACGTACCGCATGAGATAGTGTGGCATAAACTATTAGCCGGCGGTGGAAAATAAATTATATCTGTCAGTTTTAACCGGATTATGGTCTTTGTTAACGTTTGTTTGCGAGGTTAACTGTGTGTATGTTTGGTTCTCGCATTCATGAGGTTTTACCTGTATCTTTGCCTAGAACTTTGCATCTGTATTAGGCCTGTCAATACAATGCATTCTTTTTGTTAATTATATATAACAAAAAAAAAAACACTGCACGAAAACATTACGCAATTAAGCATACCATTCCGTAACGAGGGATTTTCCTGCATTGAGGCAATACTAGCGTGAAGTAACACCCTGTTTGACAGCACAAATAAGAAATGAAACGTTCACAGGTGATGTGTTCTTGCGTTCAAACAGCTACAGCTGCATAGAACGCAGTAGAAAGGAATGAAACACAAGAATCTCAAAAAGTTTTTCACAAAACTCAGTGCAAGAAATTGATTATTTTATTTTATTTTATGGTCATACTTTATTTAATTTTATTTATTTATTTATTTAATCATACTTTTATCATTTACTTTACTAATGCTACTTCATATGCCTATGCACAAATGTACAATTATTGTTTTTCCCTTATCCCACATCTAGACTTTCCATCCTTAAATATTATGATCAATTCTAAAAATATAAATTCTCATGTTTAAAATTATTATTGCCTAAACAAAAAGTGAATTAAACAAATAATTTCCAGTTTGTTTGTTTTTTTTTAAATGATGGACATCTCACAAGAATCAATTCCATAAATTTGGTTACATTTATTTATTTGTTTGTTTGTTTGTTTGTTAGGAAAATAAAGCGTAATCAAGGTATTTTGTGGAATTATGCAAAAAGTGGGAAAATATAATGTTTAATTAAAATCTTAGCTATGAATTTAGGCCTAGCGAGGCAAAGATGTTGGCTTTTATTATTTTAAAAATGCCCAAAATGTATTTTCCATTACAGTCATTTTCATCACATAATGCTATTGAACACAATACATGTCGGAAATGTCACTGTGATGGAAACTGTCATTTCCTTTTTTTTTGCATGTATTCCATGATTTCATTCCATGTTGTCTACATTCCAGGTTTTTATAAGCCACAATAATGTTGGGAAATATAATGAATTATCTTAATTTAGGGAATTTCCCAACAAAAAATGATGCATGTAATTGATTAATTAGAATGTCATGTAATTATTTTCATTAAAATCTTTTAATCAGTTGACAGCCTAAATCTATATACGTCTTACCTGTATGTTTTTTTGCTCATCCCTGCCTTGATTCGAAGTTCAAACATGTCAAGAAGCCTGTTCATTCTAGCAGCCGAGCCCTTTAGGAAACGTTATTTGCACACTTTGCTCCCTAAACCTCTTTTCCATCAGCTGACGTTCTACAATAAGATTTATGGACACAATTAAGCAGATCGAGGCAGGAATCTCCCCAATTCCGTAAGCACACAGTATGTGTGTATCTTGGTAAACATTATAAAGGGTAAGGCTTGTTATCAGATGGCACTGTCATAAAAAACAACTGATTGATGTATTTCCGCAATTTACTTCAGAGAGATGCAAATCCAGTGTTTATAGAAAAATGTTTATATGCATATGTAAACACACTCTTAGGGCAAGTGGTTGTTTAGACATTTAATTGTTCTTGAACAGGTTAGATCAGATACCTGATTTGATGGATCGCACTTTTAATAAGATCAGAAAAATCCAATTCGGTGAAAAATAAGTATGGCAGGTGTTTCGGTTGATTTGTGTTTTTACCAATATGTCCTACAATTTACAAGTCATTTTTGTGGTAATAATAATTAAATACTACGCTTACCAACATGTGAAGTAAACAACCAGAACACGTCAATGAGTACTATATCCCACAATGCAACACGTCAAAGTGAACCAGAAGACAATTTAACACAAGTTCACAATATATACATAACAATAATGTAGTAGTGCATGTGTACTAGTATATATATAAGTAATACTGTGTGTGTGTGTGTGTGTGTGTGTGGTTGGAAAAACAACTTGAAATTCATGGACCAGAGACAAAACTTGGAAAGCTTTTGAGTGTGTGAGTGATTTACATGACCGTCACGCAGGTTTGTACTTGTGTACCATTATCAACATTTCATGGTGTTAACATTTAATGCACCCGAGGTGTGAAGGTTTATATTTGAGTTAAATTTGAGCAATTGTTCATACAAATACATTTATATCAATGCAACCATCTCACAACGCACATTAGTTGAATCAACAGGAGAACAGTTGTGCGCATGCGTGCGCACACACATCCAAGTCATACATTTCCCATTATTTTTAGAGAGCCACCCTTAGGCAAGTACACAGGCAACTTTGTTGGAATGGAATACTTTGCAACATGTTTCAGTCTTTAGTAAGTAACATTGTAACATGGTTTCACTAAATTGTGTGTGTAATTCAGAGTGTGGTCCTGTTATGTCATAAATTAACAGTAATTACACATTTATAAAGCATTTGTAAATATGCTTTTATAAACCTGCAGATGTGCAATTAAATGATAAGGCAGGAATCGGTGTTTGATCCTGATCATTCATTCATACTAAAAATGAAAGGTCAAGCCAAAGTTCAGAAAAGTAAATTGTCTGGTGAATGGTGTTAAAAGATGAAAGCTTTATCCATCTTATTCTTTAACGCAGAAGTAAATCTATGGGTGAGACTTCTGGTTCATTAGTCGCTATAGGGAAAGACGATAAGAGCAGTAAACGGTAAAACTGTGTGTTTATAATTAAGATAATACATTAAAATAATATGGTAAGACACACCAATATTGCAATATTAAGTAGCAGAGCTGTTTTGTACAGCTAAAAAAGCTAGACACGGATGAGAGCAGAAGCCAGGCCCAAAACATTTACGAATGGCTGTGCCGCTTTTACAGCACAAAATAAGGTGGATTATGTTTGAAACTAGTGTACGATGTACATTAAACCCTGTAATTGTGTAAACAAGGCAAATTTTTATTGCGTCTCATGTTTCATGGGACTTGTACTCAAGTGATCCACATCGCAAGTGCAAAGCTGTACCAGGTGTGATACTGAGCAAGTTTACCATGTCTGAAAAGCCATATATATGGAACTGGTTATGTGATGCAAACATCAAAATCTATTAGTTCACAAACCATGCACTGATTAAACTTACAAGGAAACGTTTAGTTGCGCAAAAGATTGTTTAGTGCAGAAAAAGTTTCTTTAGATTATTAAAATGTTCTTCACTATGAAAAAATAAATGGTCGAAAGGTTTTTTGGACAACCCAAAATGAGCATTTCATGGCACCGATGTGAAAAACCTATGGAGGCCCGTTTCCACAACTGAATTAAAAAAAAGTATATTCTGATTTTTTTTCAGAATTGCAAGTTTAAATTTTGCAGTTCTGACTTTTTTTCTTAGAATTGCAAAATATAAACAGGCAAGTCTGATTTTTTCCCTCAGAATTGCACAATATAAATACGCAATTGCGAGACTTGTGAGATATAAACTTGCAAGCCTGACTTTTCTCCTCAATATAACTCCTTTTTTTTTTTCAAAATTGTGAGATATCTCACAATTCTGAGGCTACGTTTACACTAGTGCATTTTCATTTTAAAATGCATTCGTTTGCTACTGTTACGCCTGTCGTGTACACTATTCCAGCCCTTTTAGCCCTTTGAAAACTGAGATTTTCGAAAACGCTGCAGACCCCGTTTTAGTTTGAAAACTATGGGGTAGGTGCCCACATTCGCTCTGTGTATCCTTGATGACCATATAAACAACAACAACATCATGCTCATTATGAATGGTCACGTGACATGCGTTTTCAGTTGTTTAGTGTGGAAGATCGTTTCTGAAACGCAGAGAAAAAGCCAGTGTAGACGAGGATCGTTTTCAGCTCCGTTTTAAAACAAAAATGCACTAGTGTAGACAGGGATTGAGTTAATAACTAGCAATTGTCGCAATTCTGAGAAAAAAAAAGTCACAACTGCAAGAGATAAACCTGCAATTCTGACTTTTTACCTCAGAATTTCAAGTTTATATCTTGGAATTGTGACTTGTTTCCTCAGAATTCTCCGAATCTCACAATTGTGAATTTATATCTCACAATTCTGATGGAAAACAAAGTCACAATTGCAAGAGATAAACCTGCAATTCTGACTTTTTACCTCAGAATTTCAAGTTTATATCTTGCAATTGTAACTTGTTTCCTCAGCAATTTTCAGAATCTCACAATTGTGAATTTATTTCACAATTCTGACGAAAAAAAAAGTAAGAATTCGGAGATGTGAATTCGCAATTGCAAGAAAAAAAGTCAGAATTGTGAGATATAGCTTCACAATTCACAAACTTCACAAAAAGTGAGAAATGCAAGTTTATATCTCGCTATTTCATCTGTATAACTCACAGTTGCGTTTACAGTTTATATACAAATTCAGTTTCCGAAATTCTGATATATTCTGATATATCTTATATACTGCAATTTTTATTTTAGAATTCACAATTGTGAATATTTATATGAACTTACTATGCTGAGAGAAATAGTCAGAATTGCGAGATGTGAACTCGCAATTGCAAGAAAAAAATCTGAATTGTGAGATAAGTCGCAATTACCTTTTTTTTTTTTTTTTATTATAATTATTATCAGTGGCAAAAACGGGTTTCCATGAAAAACCCCTTTTTCGAAACAAGCTGTAGGTGTTTTACAGCCACTAGAGATAATTTCAGTAGGAAACTGCAGTGAATTGTACGTACAGGTACATTTTAGAGGCACTTTTTCCAATGAGCTTATGTTGGCAAAAACAGTATGAGCTGTATAGAAGAAAGTCATTCTACACATTCAATGAGAAACAATAAAATGCAGATGAGAAAGTGATGTCCAGAAATGGGAGTGAGGTGATAGCAGGATGGGGAAGAGTGAAATTGATCGATGTTCATGTGCAGTAGGTGACCAGGTAGGGTTGAGTCAAAGGTGAAAGGTCACACGGCTGTTACAGATAAGACCAGACACGCTGAGGTTGATTGAAAGGCCAATCTAATACTTGACAGCTCCTTACATAATCAAACACAAACATACTAACCCTAATAGCTAAAAGAATTTCACTGCCAATAAGTTATATGTTATATATTGCACCACCTTGCCACTTTTCGCCACACACAGATACGCAACAATGCTAAACAGAGTAATACGTCATTGCACAATATTACAGCACAATGCAATAATCACAAAACAACAATATAGTGAAGACGCTGTCAGGACGTGTGTTTATGAGAGTATTGGAGTGTGTAAGTGTGTGTATACACAGCGAGAGGTTTAGCAGGATGAGTAAGAAGCGGTATTGTTTGTCTCGACTGGCGGGCGTTGCTGCTGAAAAGGCGTCGTGCTAGCATCCCGCGGGCTAGTGCCAGACATCAACAATCGCACTTCAATCGCTCAGCACTGATCCAGCGTGCAGACAGCACTTAATCATCTGCTCTTAACGCAGGCATACTACTAACACACACACATACACACACGCCTGAGGAAACAGCTGAGCTCTGGGTTAAAAAGCAGCACTATAGCCACCAGTATAAAGGGCCTGTTGGCAGAGTGATTCATGCATTTAGCCAAAACGCATTACATTTGTCTCATGCCTTCAACTGAGTTTTACACGTCTTTTCGCATGTTTCAGAGGGCTTTGCACCAATACGACTGCCCGTAACACCAATTCCTCCAGTTAAATTTACATATCCTCCTCAGAGTTGCGACGTGTCGGCAATCCGACATTATGACTTCATTAGTCTCTCAATATAACTTCTTATGCTGATGTGAGTACAGGAATAAATTTCTCACTGTATATCTATCACATAATCATGACAATCATGACAAACCTAATACAATTTAGAACAAACTTTCCTCTGTTGTCCACAATCCAGTTAGAACAGACTTGCAACAATTTTTTTTTGCACAGTGTACAAGCTGACAATGACCCCTCTATATATGATGGAACCCAGTATATACAGTTGAGGTCAAAAGTTTACATTCCCCGTTTTAGAATCTGCAAAATGTTAATTATTTTACCAAAATAAGCGGGATCATACAAAATGCATTTTATTGCTTATTTAGTACTGACCTGAATAAGATATTTACATAAAAGATGTTTACATATAGTCCACAAGAGAAAATAACAGTTGCATTTATAAAAATGACCGTGTTTCAAAAGTTTACATCCCCTTGTTACCTGAATGATCCACAGCTGTGTTTTGTTTGTTTGTTTGTTCACTGTTTGTCCTGAACAGTTCTTCTTTCACAAATTCACAAATTCTTTGGTTTTCCAGCATTTTTGTGAATTTGAACCCTTTCCAACAATGACTGTATGATTTTGAGATCCATCTTTTCAAACTGAGAGACTCATATGCAATTATTACAGAAGGTTCAAACACTCACTGATGCTCCAGAAGAAAAAAAAAAAAAAAAAAAAAACACAATGCCTAAGAGCCAGGGGGTGAAAACTTTTGAACAAAATGGAGATGTGTACGTTTCTTATTTTGCCTGGTCCTCGAATCTTACTGGCTGAGAACAGTACGATATTCTAGTAATATTGTAACTCCAACCATTTCATCATTTGTATCACTTCGCTTATTCTCACAGCGAGTGTCATGGCGGACACACCAGCCCACTATATTTTTATAAATGTTGTTGTTTTTCTGTCACAGAATGCAGTTTTAAGATTTTTTTTTGGTAAGAATGCACTTGTTTAGACTTCAAATATGCGGTTTGTTAAAAAAAAATAACGTCTATTTTAAAATCAAATCAATCAAATGAGCAATATCACACAAGTAGCCGTGCAATATTGCTGTATATCGGCACGGCTGTGATTCAGCGAATACGATTCGGGTTCTATCTCATGTTTAACCACCATAGAGACATCAGAACCAACGGCAAATTCCAAAAGAACTGCCCGATTTAAGACTGCTGTCGGTGGGTTCATGAGTGCCAAATGGCTGCTGACACCCTGGAGCTCACATCTCTAAAAATGTTGAGGCCAAATTTCAAATAGACTTTACTTTTATTAAAAATCACATATGTGAAGTGTAAACAAGTTGATTATCGGCTAGTAAACTACATTCCGTGACAAAAACAGTATTATATATATATATATACACACACACACACTCACACTCACACCTATACTGGTGGACTAGTTTTACAAGATAGACCAGCATTAACCAGCATGCACCAGCAATTTTTCCCCCAGCAAGGACAAAGGGGACACCCAGGACAGACAAGTCATACAAGTCAGATATCCAACCTAACTGCAATTTTATGTATCATAAATGCAACTTTGTATCCCCTAATATGGGACCTTAATATGTAAGAGTTTTGGTTAAAAAGTAAATCCTCTAGTTTGTGTAGCGATTTGATAGGCACATCTAGTCGAATCAAAGATGTCACCTTTGTGATTGTAACAACAATTGGTAAATCTTTGATCACTGGTAATGTCACTGTTAATTATAACTGATAGCCTGAGGAATTAAATTTAGTGCGAATGTGTTCACACAGGTGGCATTAAACTGATACAGGTGCCAAGAAGTAATATCAGTTAATCTTTAATCAAAACATGAATATTTAGATTAAAGGACTGGGAGGGAAACAGGAGAGCATTGGGTTTTTAATACAAGAAAACGTGAGGGATAAAGACAGAGAGAGAGAGAGAGATGGACAGAGAGGCAGTAGGTGGATGATAAAAGCTTGCCCTGCCGCTCAGGGATTTGACTCTCTCTTTTCCCAAATGTCAGCAGACATCTGTTTCATATTTATGATTATTATCCTCCCCTCCCCGCAAGCCGGTTAACACTTAAATGATTCTATCACTTTGCAGGGTCGCCCGCTGCCTTATACTGCATAATTTATGAAGCTAATCTGTCAGTTAAAAAAACAGAGAGCCAGCAAAAGGGAAGATTTTATGCCAGATGAAGTGTGTAAGTGCTGTAAAATGTTCTACGGGGAGCTGATTTAAATGCCTGTTATTGTAAGAGCTATCATGATGGAATTAAAAATGGAAGCGTGAGAACTCAACTGGAAGGTCACATTAAGTGGACTTAAATTTTATAACTAAAGCGAACCACTGGATGAAGCCGACTCAAGTTCAGTTCTCTGTTCACAGCCTGAATTTCTGAATCTTATAGAGAATCAGGACAGATTGACCATTGTGTAGGATCAATCATTTTTGAAGTGCTTTTTGGTACCAGGTGTTTTTTAGCAAAACTTAAGTAAAAATAGATTCCAGTTATTTTCTTCTTGCTATATGAAGATAACTTTAAAATTTAGTCTTGGAAAGTTTTAACCATGCCTTTATCATTTACTTTTCAAATGCCTTTATGTATCGAATTTATTGTTTTAGCCTTGACATGACAAAAATATGCTTATACATCATAAAAATATTAAATAATTACATTTTTAAAATTATCGTAATGTATAAGCTAAGCATAAAATTATGAAATCATTCTACTGTTTCAAATAAAGCATTTTTCAAAAATAAACTAAAATAAAATGTGTTTTCTTTTTTAATCATTTTTTTTTTTTTTTTCATTTTCAGTGAAGTTGTTTGTACTTTTCATTTGTGTATATTTAGGATTCCAAAAATGCTAGAATGAAATTTGTCTTAACTAGACAAAGAAGCTGGACATTTAAAAATGAATGAATGAATTAATTAATTAATTAATAAATAAAATAAATAAAATAAAATTGCATTTTGTTAAACACAACACCTTGACGTGGTGGAAATAAAATTTTTTAAAATACATTTTTGTTATTTTAAGAAAAAAAAAAAAAAACTTCTCTCTCTCCTTTTTTTCTCTTCTCCTTTTTATTTTGTCTAGATAACTACTTATTTTTGTATTTTAGTTATGATTTTCATTGTATAGTCTTATATTTGTATATATTTTTTTTTTTTTCCAGAATTGTACTTTTCTTTGTAGATGTGTATATGTGTGGACAATGCTCTATTGTTGTTTTTAGGGTGACTTCTTAGCATTCGGTCAAGGGTCTACAGATGAAAAATAGCCTTTATGGCTAATTCTGGCACATTTACTGTCATATTTATTCATGTGCATTGCCCCTGTAAACAAATAAACTAAACTAAACTATAAACTATATATTAAACTATATATATTAATAAATACATTGTATATACAGCATTGTATAAATACAAGAATGTTCCAAGCAGTATATATTATTTGAACCAACTCCAAACCCTTTGTATTAAGACCAGAAGTAACAGTGTAGCATCAGTCTTAAAAATAAAGGTGCTTCACGATGCCATAGAAGAACTTTTTTTGTCTAAATGGTTCCATACAGAACCTTTAACATCTGTTTCACAAAAGGTTCTTTGGGGCGAAAGAAGGTTCTTCAGATTAGTAGGTAAAAGATGGTTCTTTGACTGAGTGGTTCTTTGTGGAACCAAAAATGATTCTTCTATGGCATCGCTGTGAAGAACCTTTTAAAGCATCTTTATTTTCTACAGCGTTGACTTAAACGCCACTAATTATTTACGTGAATGCTAATAACCTCCTAGGTGCTTTGAAAAATCCTTCGATTTTGCACTCAGTTATCTGAGATCTCCACTCAGGTCATCTGATTGCAACATGAACAATTTTATCCTTTCAGCTTTCGCAATTTCTACATCTCTTGCTCCAGGATGATGACAGTGTGTAAACATCGAGGATAAAACCTCCACCCTGTTGTCCTCGCTATTGTTTGCGATTTTCTGCCAACAACATGACACAAAAATACTGCCCTCCTCTCTTCGCCCTCATCCTTGCACCGGCACCATTTGTTCCATCCATCATCACACCTCTGTCCTTCCATCCTTCAGGCCCGACGTGTCAGCCACCCCTCCCTGCACATGCGGCAGCCCGATCCGCACCCCGTTCCCGTAAGCGTTATTATGAAAAGTACACAGTTTCGATAGAGTGCCCCCTCTGACATTTCCCACTTATTAGCTAGTTTTCATACAGGCTTCAATCAACCTTCCTAATCCTCCGAGGGGCAAGAGCAGTTTTAATTCACCGATCGACCGATAAGCCAAGCACGAGCGAACGAGCGCCTGCCATAGCAATGCAGGCCTGAGAAAAAAAAAAAAAAAGCGCAAGAGGGAGAGACAGGGAGAGAGAGAGAGAAAATGATTTACACATAGATGAATCGTGCTTACAAGATGGAACCCTGGGCATTAGCCGCGGATCTGAATTTCCTATCTGCCTCTCTCTCTCTTTCTGCCCCATTCTTTTTTTCGCTCTCTCTCCTTCTCTTCCACCATTACCCTTGCTGATTGCAATCTTTCAGCGCCATTGGGTCCTGTGCCTGGGTTCTGTTTAATCTGCCTTTAATCCGATAGATTTTAAATATTCCCCCTGCTCCCGCAGACTGGAGGCAATTAACTAGCCTTCTGATGCTCTTCTTATCAGTTGCCTCCTTGTATCTGCGCGAAGCAGCCTCCAGACACTGCCAGACTGACGAATAATACCCGCCATTTACCGCCGAGACCAGCCAACACGCTGCCGCTCCTCTGCATTATAAACAGGTATTTGGTAAACATATCATATACGCACGCACGTAAACACACAAACAACGACACCCTGCAGATTTCACGTGGCCGTGCGGCGAGCAAACAAAAGGTGCGTTTTAAGTGTAAAGCGCTTCGTTGTGTCTATTCGGAATCTGAAATGTACGCAAATGCGGCCGTAAATAAACACGTCTGGATTTTGGTCGTAGATAGCGACAAAACATTGTTAAACTGCGTATGCAACATTTAGTCTTTTGTCTTTTTGACTGTTTTGTCAACGGAAGTTCGGAAAAAAACAGGGTTTATGTTGAAATACACATGGCTGTTGGAACTGTGGCGTAGCGGGTAGGACAGGTTCAAGCCCTGATCTCATTCTGCCTCTCTAGGTTTTCCAGTCTCTCACAATTGTCATTCTATCATTCATACATAAATAAATAAATAAATAAACAAACATCTAAATATATACACACACATGCGATTTTTGGCAACAGTTAAAACTCACATTGAACTGCACGCACTTCTCTTTTGTTTTGAATGGAATGGATATACAAAACTAGGTTGATTTGCATTAAGATTTGTATATTATCTGCATTATATTATACATATCTTTCAAATAAAAAAAGTACATGTAAACAAATAACACAACAATGCATATGCATAAGGCAAACAGATGCAGCATTTGAAATATTTCGTTGTGTCTACCGTATAATGTACAGTATGTACAATGTATGTCAAAAACAGTTTATATTTTGTTTTAAAATAGCTAGAAAACATTGTTAAACTATGCATTAACTATTCTTGTAGAATAAAATTTGAATGTTAAATGAATTCTGGAACTAAATAGGAGGTTATTTGCATTGGTGAAGTGTATTATCACCAGTGGTTTCACAACATGATCATAAATTATATGAAATCACATGACCATGAACAATATGAAACTGATATGAAATCGTATGCATTTCATAATGCTGTGAAATGTACCACAAAAAAACATCAGTTTAACAAAATGTTGTTTTTCGAATAAAATTGTCAGTTCGATTCTTGAACACACATCGGTGAGGTGTATTATCATCAATGGCTTCACAATAAAATAAACATTCACTAATGATAAACATATTGATATATTCAAAAACATGTAAGCAAAACCACAAAGTTAAACACTATATTTTTAAAAACATTAAAATATCAATTGAATTTTGGGAAAAACAAAAAAAAAAAAAAACAAAAACCAGGTTGTTGTTTGAAAATACGGCTAGACATAAACAATAAACATACTACTTTGCATTATATACAGAATAATGTAAACGTGTTTGTTTGTCTATGTGGAGGTTGAAATGTACACAGATACATAAACATATATAGACGTAAATAACAATAGACAAATTAGACAAAACATTGGTCAACTACACAATCACTATTCTTGTCTTTTCTTGTAGAATAAAATTTGAATGTTAATTGAATTCTGGAACAAAATAGGAGGTTATTTGCATCGGTGAAGTTTATTATCACCAATGGTTTCACAAAATGACCATAAACAATGTGAAATCAATATGAAATTGTATACATTTCATACTGCTATTTTAAATGCTATCCTATGAAAAACGCAGATAAACACGTCTGCAGTTTGTTTGTAAAACAGCAATAAAACATTGTTAAACTGTATGTGCCATTTTGTTTTGTTTTTTCAAATAAAATTGTCAGTTTGATTCTTGAACAGACATCAGTGATGTGTATTATCATCAACTGTTGCAGAATAAAATAAACGTTCGTAAACTTTAAACATACTGCTATGAATGTATGCAAAAAAATCTATCCATAAATAATAAACATACTACTTTGCATTATATACGGAATAATGTAAACATGTTGTGTTTGTAAAACACGTCTATGTAAAAGGTGAAACATACACAGATACATAAATAAACATTTATATATATATATATATATATATATATATATTTATATACTTGTTTGAAAATTCACCTACAGCCATATATATATATATATATATATATATATATATATATATATATACACACACACACATACATATACATATATATATATATATATATATATATATAGACACAAACAGCAACAGACAAATTAGACAAAACATTGTTAAACCACACACTCACTATTCTTGTATTTCCTTTGAATTTGAATATTAATTGAATTCTGGAAAAAACTAAGTTCTTTGCATCTGTGAAGTGTATTATTGCCAATTGTTTTACAACATGACCATAAACGATATGAAATCGCATACATTTCATACTGTTCTGAAATGTATGGGGGGAAAAAAATACAGATGAACACGCCCGTAATTTGCCTGTAAAACAGCAACAGAACATGGTGAGACTGTATGCGCCATTTTGTTTTTCGAATAAAATTGTCACTTCGATTCTTGAACACACATGAGTGAAGTGTATTATTATCAGTAGTTTCACAATAAAATAAACGTTCATAAACGTTAAACATACTGCTATGAATCTATGCAAAAAATGTAAGCCAAACACAAAGCTGAACACTATATTTTGCACGCAAAAATGGTGACAAGCATTAAAACGACAATTGAATTTTGGGGGGAAAAAAGGTTGTTGTTTGAAAATACACCTGCCATAAACAATAAACATACTACTTTGCATTATACAGAGAATAATGCAAGCATGTTGTGTTTGTTACGTCTATGTGGAAGGCGAAACGTACATAGATACATAAATAAACATATATAGACGTAAACAACTATAGGCAAATTAGACAAAGCACTGTTAAACTACGGATTCACTATTCTTGTCTTTTCTTTTAGAACAAAATTTGAATGTCAATTGAATTCTAGAAAAATAGGAAGTTATTTGCATCGGTGAAGTGTATTATCGGCAGCTGTTTCACAAAATGACCATAAACGATGTGAAATCACGACCATAAATTATATGAAATCGATATGAAATTGTATACATTTCATACTGCTATGACATATATGGAAAACAACGCGGATACACATGTCTGTAGTTTGTGCGTAAAACAGTAACAAAACGTTGTTAAATTGTATGCGCCACTTTGTTTTTCGAATATAATTGTCAGTTTGATTCTTGAACACACATCGATGAAGTGTATTATCAATTGTTTCACAGTAAAACAAACGTTCATAAACTATAAACATACTGCTATGAATGTAGGTAAAAAATGTAGGCAAAACCACAAAGTTAAACACTATATTTGGCATGCCAAAACTGTGACAAAACATTAAAATGTCAATTGAATTTAAAAAAACAAAAAAAAACAACAATTGTTGTTTGAAAATACACCTAGACATAAACAATAAACATACTACTTTGTAATATATACGGAATAATGTAAATGTGTTTGTTACGTCTATGTGGAAGGTGAAATGTACACAGGTGCATAAACACACACACTAATATACATATATATACACACACATGTAAACAGCAATAGACAAATTAGACAAAACATTGTTAAAACTACGCATTCACTATTTTAGTTTTTTCTTGTACAATAAAATTTGAATGACAATTGAATTCTGGAAAAATAGTAAGTTATTTGCATCTGTGAAGTGTATTATCGGCAACAGTTTCATAACATGACCATAAACAATATTAAATCGATATGAAATCGCATACATTTCATACTGCTATAAAATGAACGAAGAAAAAAATAACGCAGATAAACACATCTGTAATTTGTGTATAAAACAGCGACAAAACATTGTTAAACTGTGTACGCGCCAATTCGATACGATCAGTCCGATTCTTGAACACACATCGGTGAAGTGTATTATCATCAATGGTTTCACAATAATATAAACAATCATAAACGATAAACATACTGCTATGAATGTATGCAAAAAAATATTAAGCCAAACCACTAAATTAAACACTATATTTTGCAAGCAAAAACAGTGACAAAACTTTGTTAAACTGTTAATTCAATTTTTGAAGGGGATTTTTTTTTTTTTTTTTAATTTAGCAACTTGTTTGAAAATTCACCTACAGCCATAAACAATAAACATAATACTTTGCATTACATACTGGAATTCAGCATATATTTGTACACATGAATGAAAAATGTTGTGTTTGTTACGTCTGTGCAGGTGAAACGTACACAGATACATAAATAAACATATATATAGACGTAAACAGCAATAGGTGTAAACAAAATACTATTAAACTCTGTCTTTTGTTTTAAATTGAATTGTCAGTTTGAAGTCTGGGAAAAACTGGGAAGTTATTTGCATCAGGGAAGTGTATTATCAGCAAGGTTTTGCGTTGGAATAAACACGGCGATAAACAGGCGAAATACGCCGATAAGACTGAAGAGATTGCGAGGATCTGCTTGACACACACACAAATGCACACAAATATGAAATCACAATGATCCAGGTCGGTGTAAAACACACACACTCTCTCTCTCTCTCTCTCTCTCTCCTCATATCTGCCTATTTCCTTGATTGTTGAGAAACAGGGATAAGATGTTTTAATCATCTTGTTCCTGGGAGGAGTTTGCTGTGACTTATTCTTTGTATCTGCACTAATGCTGTATATCAGCGATGACAGTATCTATCTCTGTGTCTCACACACACGCGTGCACAAAGAGAGAGTGCACTGGCTCAAGTAAACCCCCGATAAGGATCGGTTAAGAGTTTTATGACATCATCAGACCGTGACAGGTTTTTGGTTTAGAAAGCCTGCATCTGATTGGTCATTTGCGCTAATGGTGCCAAAAGATCAATAGATTGGTGCCAAGTACAAGGCCTGTCATAAAGAAACACTCTACGCTATCGCACTTTCCATCGCGCGCACACACAATCAGCATAAAAAGCTTTTTCAGCCATTAGCGGTGTTTGTTAAGCAAGTTTTTGCATTATTTTTGGCCATTAAACAGCATGGAAAATAATGTCACATCTTTGAGATATCGTTCTAATATGTTGCTTTGGTGCTCAAGAAACATTTCTTACTATTATCAATGTTGAAAACAGCTGAATAATTTTGTGGAAATTTTTGTGTGAACTATCCCTTACAGTTTCATTTATAGCCAGACCATTCTTGGTTTTAAAGACCTTCTCTTTCTCTCTCACTCTAGGTGTCATGTTTCATTGCACACATGCCACTTGCCATTAGAATCGAATTCAATTACTGTTACACTAAGCAGATTGGCTACAACCTTTCTATTAACAAGAAAAATATGCACACGCGTACACACACGCAGTGATACTGAACCCTTGGTTTCCACACATATTTTGATAATGATTTCATGGTATTTGCATAAAAGTGAATATAGTTTCCCACGACAGATCTGTGGGGATTGTGTGAAAGTACAAAAATGCACACATAGGCCAAATATAGATTTTGGATACTAAGCAGAGGTTTAGATTTGCCTTTAGATTTACCGCTGTGACACAGGTCAAATGTCACTTGAAGTTTGAAGAATGTCAGCTTTCGGCTTTATATTTCACAATGTGACATTAAATTTCCAATCACCCAAAGTCCTCTAATCACCATCAACCTGTCACATGCTATTGTTTATGATCGCAGTATACAATGGTGTAATGCAATAACGTACTCCCCGTTCTACACTAATCAAATATAACTACATAACACATCAAACTGTATATTGCTGTGAGGTGCAGCTTACATGCTAAAAATTATTCAGCTTAAGCAAAACTTATACGTTAAATTGTTTCAGCAGTTGCACAATTGCAAGTTTAGAACTCACAAACTTCTCACAGTGTGATGTTAAATTTAACATCTGTGACTTCTTTCTTGGAACACTTTTTTTTTTTTTTTTAATTATGTTTTTATATCTGGAAATGTGATGTTAAAGGAGTTTGAACTTCCAAAATGCAGTTTAAATGTGGCTTCCAACCGAGGAAGAGGGGTCTCATCTAGCGAAACGATTGGTTATTTTCAATAAAAAAATACAATTTAAATACTTTGCAATCTCAAACGCTCGTCTTGTCTTGCTCTGCCTGAACTCTATGTATTCTGGTATGTTGAAAAACTCCAATCGTATTTTCTCCCTCAACTTCAAAACTCATTTTTTAAAAATTATCCTACATCGCTGCAGAAGTACCGACCCAGTCTTTGTAAAGTGAACAAGCAAAGACGATCAAACACCCTTAACAAAAAAGGTAAAACAGCGATATAACTGTCATGAACCAGAAAAATAATATAACGACGCCAATCGTGTTTTTCACGGGATTCGTACCCAAGGATTCTGCATCCTAAGTCCAATTCTGTGCCGGCTTAGCTACAGAGCAAGCTTGTTTCGTCCATTGTTGTGCCCTTTTTTGACCCTCTGACAAAACTAAACATAACCCCTCCCCCCAAACCTAACTCTAAACCTACTAATACTAGGTGGGTAGTAATCTGGCAGGGGTCAGAATTTGGCACAACACTGGGAAGCCAAAGATATGGAGCTGTAATTACAACTCTACATGTGCTCGTTGTTGTACCACCTCTAGTTTTCATTTCTGGAAACTGCAGTGATATGCACTTATTGGTACGTATTTCGCATGTTGTGAAAAAGTTCTCATAGGTACGTTTTCGTCATGAGATCAGGTAGGGGAATTTATATCTCACAGTGATATTAAATCTTAGATTTGCAACTTTTGGAATTGCAACTTCGTTTTTCATAAAAGTGTGATGATAAATCTCACAGTTGCACCTTTTCTCATAACTGCAACTTTATACCTCAGAGCGAGATGTTTAATCTCAAATTTGCGACTTCTAGGATTGCATTTTTTTTTTTCCTGACAGTGTGATAAGTCTGGCAAATTGCAACTTTTTTTGTAATTGTGACATTTTATTTGACAGTGAGATGTTTAATCTCATATTTGCAACTTCTAGAATTGCAATTGTTGTTTTTTTTCTAACAGTGTGTTAAGTCTGGCAAATTGCGACTTTTTTGTAATTGTGACATTTTATCTCACAGTATGATGTTAAATCTCATTTGCGACTTCTCCCAGAATTGTGTTTTTTTTTTTTTTTTTTTTCCTAACAATGTGATGTTAAATTTCACAATTGCACCTTTTCTTGTAATTGTGAACTTATCTAGCACAGAGTGTGATGTTAAATATTATAATTTCAACTTCTTTTGGAATTGCGTCTTTGTTTTTCATAACACTGTGACAATAAATTTCACAGCTGCACCTTTTCTCACAATTGCGACTATACCTCACAGTGAGATGGTAAGTCTCATGTTTGTGACTTCTGGAATTGTGATTTTTATTTATTTATTTATTTATTTATTTATTTAACAGTTTGACGTTAAACCTCTCAATTGCACCTTTTCTCATAATTGCAAATTTATATAGCAAAGAGTGTAATGTTAAATCTCATATTTGTGACTTCTTTTTGAATTGAAACTTTGTTTTCCCTAACTGTAACCATAAAGCTCACAATTGCATAATTGTGACGTTTCTCATAAACGTGACGTTAAGTCTCACAAACTCTGACTTTTTTTTTTTTACATTTTTTTACATTTTCATTTAAGGTTTACAACTGCACATTTTCTAGTAATTAAAACTTTATATTTCACATTGTGATGTTAAATCTAACTTTTGCAACTTCTTTTGAAATTGCAACTTTTTTTAAAAGTGTGATGTTTAATTTCAAAATTGCACTATTTCTTGTAATTACAACTTTATAGCTCACAGTGTGATGTTAGATATCACATTTGCGACTTCTTTCGGAATTGCTCTTTTTTTTTTTTGCTGTTGTTTTTGTTTTTTGTTTTTTAACAGTGTGATGTTAAGTCTTGTAAATTAGATTTTTTTCTTGAATTTATTTATTTATTTATTTTTGGAATTAAAACATTATATCCCATAGTGTGTCTTCACTTCATTTTCTTACAATTACCTTTTTTATTTTTCAATCTGAGGTTAAAGCAGGCCTCCATACCATCCAATCAATTCTCTATGTATAAATCAAGTCACATCCTACATTTTTTTTCTCATTTTCAGTGTTTCATTCTAAAACACTTACCATTACAGAAGTCAAATGAGTTTGGAGCGGCGTTTCATGTCGATTTTGAGGCACGATTATCAAAAGCGCATTTTAACATCGCATTTTGATCTGTCTCACATCCACAAAGTCATAGAGATTGAAGCGGAAATTGGAAAATCGGGTGGAAAGAGAGACCGAGGCGGGTTTAAACTGGATGTCTACCCCCTCCGCGAGGGTCACTTCTGGAGTGTGGCCCAGTTCCACCCCCTCTCATCACCTTTTCATCGGCAAGTCTATTTCTCTGTCTCTCCCTCTCAACAAATGACACGGAATCACATAAAAGCATCCCCAAGAGCTTCCTATGTACCAGCTACAGGTCACGCAGACACACGCGCGCACACAAAAACACTTCCAAACGGGAGATGAGCGAGGCAGCCAATCAGAATCGCTCGGTCTTATCAGCGTGCACCCCATCAGCGGCGAGGGGTTTGGGGTGTGGGTGCAGAGGGGTGGCGGCAAGGGGGGACGTTCTACTGAGGAGCTAAGTCGCCGCGGCGACCGCTAAGCCCGCCGCGGTTCCACTAGCTCGATGGGGCTGTGTGAGCCCCAGGCGGGATTTGTGACAGCGAAATCACATCAGCCTATGCTGATTAGCCCTCTCTCTCTCTCTCTTTTGCTCTCCCCCTCCCTCCGCTTTACAGAGAGAGAGAAGGGGGAAAAAACTATCTTACACTGTGCTTTTTAATAGGAAAACGATCACTATCTGCAAATTGAGTCCCTGCAAACTTTAATAAAGGCTACAGGGTTGAGTGGCATTTTGCATGCTGATTTCAGGCCGATTGGAGGCTTTTTTGATGAGAGAGAGGTTGCCATGGTAAAGCTGCGCTCCCAGCGTTCCAACAAACTGCCATCTCACAGAGCGAGAGCAAAGAACGAAAGACTTCCATGTGGAATCTCGTTTTTTTTCTTTCTAAAAGTGATTGACTGTTGAATAAGTGAGCGTGTGAGTGAATGTGTTGGGTAGGACACATAAGGATATTCTCTTTCCGGGTGTGAAAAAGTGAACCAGATCATATTCCCGGGAAGAGAACATGGCACTAGTGTACACTACGGAGGGTAATTATTATCGAAGTGGAGGGGAAATGCAATCAAGCAACGAACAGTTTTGTGTCCCCTCGAAAACTACATTGGTATTAGAGTCTATTTATAACAGTGTCTTGCTTTAATGCGATGAGCGGCTTTATTTGTATAGATGTTGGATAATCCTAAAGACTTTATATGGTCTGAGAGATTTTCCCAACGTTTTCATTAGATATAGCGCAGCCATTCTGATGAAATTCAATAGTATTCTGCTAAATTAACTCTCGGGCTAAATACTCTCATCACAGTGTGTCTGAGTGTGACAGAGTGAAAAAAAGCCAGAGGAAAGTAATACACATATAGATTGATCTAGATTTGATTTCCCTTTTTATTATATCCATCAGAATTACTTGGAAGGTTGAAAGTGGGAAAACCTGACTAGTATAATATATACACTGTATACACCTTACATACACACACACACACACTTGTATATGTGGTTTACAGGGACTCTCCATAGGCGTAATGGTTTTTATATTGTACAAATTGTATTTTCTACTACCTTACCCTAAACCTACCCCTTAAACAAAACTAATGCCATTTTTTGAATTTAAAAAAAAAACTGTTTTGTAAAGTTTTTTTTCAGCCATTTGGTTTATGAGGATGAGGAAGTGTCATTATAAATTATGCTTATGTTGTAAATCAAGACTGATGATAATAATAATAAGTAATGTTTCTTGAGCACCAAATCAGCATATTAGAATGATTTCTGAAGGATTATGCGAACTGAAGACTGCTGAAAATTCAGCTTTAATAAATAAATTACATTTACATTACATTAATAAATAAATGACCACTTAAATTGTTAAAATAATATTTCATTTACTTATTTATTGAATGTAAATATTTATTCATTTATTTTACCAGCTTCAAATTTTCATATACACGTACATATACATACACAAACACAGTCTTGTCAGACTGATTCAAACTAGTAACTCTTGGGTTCAAGTTGCACATATTAAGTTTTATGCAAAAGTTTTGTGTAAATGTGAATAATTTTAACAAAATCATACAAAATGCATGTTATTTTTTTTATTTAGTACTGTCCTGTGTAAGATATTTTACATAAAATATGTTTACATATACTCCACAAGACAAAAAATAGCTAAAATTATTAAAATAACTCCTAATACTGTGTGTGCTTACCTGGATGATCTACAACTGATTGAGGGACTGAAACACAACTAATAAAAAAGGTTCAAACATTCACTGATGCTCTAGAAGGAAACACGATGCATTAAGCCTGGGGGTGAAAACTTTTGAACAGGACAAAGATGTCCAAATTTTTCTTATTTTGTTGATTTTTTTTTTTTTTTTTTCAATTTAGTACTGCCCTTTAGAAGCAACAGAAGATACTTGCATGTTTACCGGAAGCAAATTAAGTACAATTTACCTTGATCTTCAAATTCCAAAAGTTTTCACCCCCCCAGCTCTTAATGCATCATGTTTCCTTCTGGAGCATCAGATTGTAGACAAAAATTAGACATAATGTGTCACATAGTAAACAGGCTGTGTTAACAGATTTAGTCAGATGAGTGAATTTACTAAATACACAATTTATCTGAAACTCTCTCACACACACACACCGCTGCACACACAAACACTCTTAGCGCATACTTCTGCCAGCTGTATTACAGCCCTAAAGGTGAGTGAAGCCTCCTTGCTTAGCCAGACGGGCAAAACATGCTGTGTGTGTGTGTATAGCTCTCTAGAGATCTTCTCATAGGGCAGGGTGCCAACGCCTGGCACAGATGAGTACCCAGTGCTTGCCACTCCATGCCACCCAACCCCCTGGCATCAGCCCTTCACCTAAAGGCACTGTGAAACGTGAGCCAATCAGATCTCAGATCATGGAGGGGGGAGTGGCCACATCAAGGGGCTTTGTAAATCGATCTGATAGGGGGATGATTCAAGCACCACATGTGTACAAACATACCACAAAACACATTTCTGCTTGTTTAGTGTAGAAATGTATATATGTGTAACTGCCTTCACATCTTCCTGTGAAGTTCTGAACTACGATTTGAAAAAACTTAAGGATGGGTGATTTTTTTTTTTTCATAACACCCAATACATTTAAAATATTATCGAGTTTACCTGTTTGATGTGATGACATTTAATGTTCCCCAACAACCGCTGCAGTGGCCGTTTAGCCACTATTCAGCTATTTTAAAGAGGTCATCGGATGCAAAATTCACTTTTTAATGCTGTGTAAACATAAATGTGTGTTGGCAGTGTGTGTACACAACCACCCTATAATGATAGGGCCCACTCTTATGTTAGTTGACTGACATGGTCGTCTTACCTTATACTCGCCCTGAGTGAGCTGAGTGAGCTATAGCAGTCCAACCGCCATTGTTTCAAGACGCAGTTAACATTACTTTTGTTTTTGAAGGAAATCTGCCTAAATGAGTCTATATTTGCGCAAATCATTCGTGACGCAGCTTCACCTACAACAGAAGTGAGTATAAGGGTTTTTAATGCATCTTTGCAAATCGCCTTTCCTAATAATGTGCTAGTTAGCAGGTGTCCCGGCTAAAGTAAACAGAATGGCTCATCAGCCCAGAGAAGAGAGGGGCAGGGTGAGCAGAGCTCAATAGCATTTAAAGGCAAATGCAACGAAACGGCTTGCTTTGAAAAGGGCTGATTTTGACAATGGTAAAAACTGTGTTTATTACACTACCACTGAGAAATTTTAACCAAAGTATGTTATAGACTTCTCATTAAGACCCTAAAGAATCATATCAACTTGTGGAAAATGGACATCCAATGACCCCTTTAAGACAAATGGTAGCATTTCTTTTTTTAGTTACATTTTGGGGGTTTTTATTCCTTTATTATTCAGATAGGACAGTCAAGAGATGACAGGAAAGCTCTGGGTAAAACTGGAATAGGATTATTAAAGGACCGAGAGATGGAAATCAAACTCGGGTCACCGCACATGTCGGCACGCTAACTGCAAGGCTATGGGCACTAACAGCAAATGGCAGCTTTAAAAAAGCATTTCAGCCAGCGCTGATAGCCTTGTGGGCAGTGTGCAGACATATAGCACTACATGCATCCCGAGTTCGAATCCCGGTTCGAGGACCTTTCCCGATCCCATTCTCCTCTCTCTCCCACTTTGCTTCCTACCATCTCTAAACTTTAATAATAATAATAATAAAGGCAAAAACTTGACATGGCCATCTTACCTTAGACCCGTCCTGAGTGAGCTGAGTGAGCTGTAACAGTCCGACCGCCATTGCTTCGACTCTGGTGCAGGGGAAGACAAGAATGTCTCAGACTGAGCAATTAAGGTGTTTTGTTGTTGGATGTAATATAGAACATAGCAGTCGTCATTTACTCCTGACATCTGAGCCGCTGAAGATGCAGAGGATTAAAATGACTTTCGTTTTTTAAAGGAAATGCGCCGATCTGCCTAAATGCGTCTGTTCACGCAAATCATTCGTTATGCAGCTTCATCTACAGCAGAAGTGAGCATAAGAGTTTTTTATGAATCTTTGCAAATTGCCTTTCCTAATAATGTGTTAGTTAGCAAGTTTCGCCACTAAAGTAAACTGAACAGCTCATCAGCCCATAGAGAGAGAGGCAGGGTGAGCAGAGCTCATTAGCATTTAAAGGAAAATGCAACAAAACGGCTTGCTCTGAAAAGGGCTGAGGTAAAAAGGTTTTTTAAACTACCACTAAGAAATTTTAACCAAAGTATGTTTTAGACTTCTGATTAAGACCCTAACGAATCATATTAACTTGTGGAAAATAGGCATCCGATGACCCTTTTAAGACAAATGGCAGCTTTTTTTTTAAGTTACATTTTTGGGCTTTTTATTTCTTTATTTTTTAGATAGGACAGTCAAGAGATGACAGGGAAGCACCGGATAGAACGGGAACGGCAAAGGACCGAGAGACGGGAATTGAACTCGGGTCACCGTGAGCACTGTTGCACTGTATATGTAGGCGCACTAACCGGCGAGGCTATCAGCACAGATGACAAATGGCAGCTTTACAAAATGTATTCAAGCCAGTGCTGATAGCCTTGTGGGCAGTGTGGGCATATGCCCACACTATATATATCCTGTTTGTATTATAATTACTACTACTATGAGAATTACATTGTTACTATGCAGTAACAAAATTTCTATCATAATATCTTCAAGTTAAATCAAATTATTTTGGCAACTTGTCATGAAGATGTTTTAGTCATACATTGTTTTTAAGGTCCAATTCTCGCTATTAACAAACCATAATGTTAGTTGTTGATTGTTCTCATGCCATTGTTTGCTGGTTGCTATGATGAACTACGTATTCTTAGTTTATTTTTAATAGCAGTAATGATTCGTGGTTCACTGAATGAGCCAGATGTTCATTCATTTACTGTTCAGACTCATTCAGAAGAGTTTGTATTCTGAAAAGTTCTTTTGACCGACTCAGAAGTCATTTGTTTGCAAGTCTATGTTGGTCGGAGCTGACTGGCGAAGAAACTGTTAACAGACCTGAACATACTAAAAAGAAGAAGAAAAAAAACTGAATAAGCTGGAATCTATTTTTAACTTAGTTTGTATGCGTTTTGTGTACTTTTAATCAAGCATAGCAGCAGAAAACAATATTATTTTAGACTTTTAGACAAAATTGTTTCTCATCACTCTCTAGGTATGTACAGATAAAACATCAGTAACACTTTAGAATAGGGACCAATTCTCACTATTAACTAATTGCTTATTAGCATGCCTATTATGAATTTATTGGCTGTTTATTAGTACTTATAAAGCACATATTCTGCATGAGTATATTTTACATCCCCAAACCTAAATGAATCTTTTGAATGCAGTTGTTTAGTTCTGTTAACAGTTTCTTCGCCAGTCAGCTCCAACCAACATAGATAGACTTGCAAACAAATGACTTCTGTGAGTCAGTCAAAAGAACTTTTCAGAATAAGTGAGTCACAACAAACTCTTCTGAATAAGTCTGAACAGTAAATGAATGAACATCTGGCTCATTCAGTGAACCACAAATCATTACTGCTATTAGAAATAAACTAAAAATACGTAGTTCATCATAGCAACCAGCATACAATGGCATGAGAACAATTAACAACTGACATTATTCTTTAAATGACACATGCCAACTCACACAGCCTGAACTCAAAGAAAATCCCACTTGTAATTATGACATTGTGTTGCCATTCATATGCACTCATCTCATAAATACGATAATTCCGACATGACTTGAAGACAGCGTGTGTGTGTAAGCTGACCAGAATGTATTGAAAGGGTATGTGAGATGTATTGCTAGCAGTTTTTTTCTAAATATAGAGTTCAATACATTTAGCGCTACTGTAAGAGTATGTGGTCATGCCCTGAATTGGATTGAATTATTGGGAGGAAGCAGAGAGAGCGGGAGAGAGAGAGAGCGAATAAACGAAAGAAAAGGAAAATAGAGCCCTGCTCGCTGGAAAATGAAGGTCTGAGCGTGGGAGAAATGCCTTTTGGACGAGTCACTGTTAAAACTTGCAAATGTGCTCAGAGCGATGAATTGTGGTGATGCCTTTCTGCAACACACACACACACACACACACTCTCACACGTCCATCTGAATGGATTGAGAATTGCTAAGAGTGGTTTACTGAGATGGTCTCATTCTCACATTTGGTCATAGCTGACATAACTTCCACCCTTAAATAGCATGTGCTGTCAAGCCCTGGGTCTAAAAAAGAAACGAAATGACGCGTGAAAGACACAGAGAAAGATAAATAGCATTGAAAGGTAAATACTGTCCATTTCCTTACAGATCCCATGCATATATACCAGTGGCGACTGCTTTAAGATTCCATGGGAAGCATAGCTTCCCCTAAGATTTTACAAAGATGTTGTTTTTATCTATATTTATCAGATGTCTCTTTCTCTCCCTAGTCTTTTTTATTATATATGGTAAAAGACTACAAAAATGCTAGAATAAAAACCTATTAATTGGTTAACTGTAGGTTCCCCTACAATATAGGATGATAAACTGCACTGGACTTCGTGTAATAGTACGATAAAATACAGTTTTTTGAAGTGAAAAAGAATGTATAATTTACAGTAAAAAAAAAAAATGTAAATTGACATTCCCAGAATTTCCTGTGACATTTCACATTTGGTGTTTTTGTTGTTGTTGTTGTTGAAATGACTGTTTTTTCTTAGTGTTTTCTTATCAGTTATGTTTATTACGGTTGTATGTTGCATCCAATGTTGTTAAATGAATGTTTATTGCATTATTTCAGTTTCATTCATAGTGTTACCTGCTGCTTGTGATGAGTTCATCATGTGACTTTCTCATCACCACCTGCTTTTGGTGTTTATCAGCGTAATACAAAGATACTAAACAGATGTCAGTACTTCAATAGGTTGCTATATTAACCTTGTATCAGATAATTACATAAAACCAATAATGTTGCTTCTGTATTTTTTACAGTAAAAAAAAAAAAAAAAAAAAAAAAAACGCAAATCTATATAATTTATTAATTTATTTGTTTTATTATTTATTTGTACATTAAATCTGTATATTAAACCTAAAAAAAAAACATTCTAAATATAGTAATATATTCATATATATATATATATATATATATATATATATATATATATATAACATATTTGTAATTATTATCAATGGTTTATTTATAAAATTTAAATTACTAACTATATATTACATATTACTCCTGGTGCATTACAGTCTTTGTTTTTGTTTTGTTTTGTTTTGTTTTGTTTTTATTATTATATATAATATCTACACTTTTCAAATGGATAAATATGTAATATAAAAATAAACATTTGTAATGATCATTTACATATTTTTTTACATATTGATTTACATATTTATTTATAAATATATATGTATAATACCATATAATATGAATACAATTCACTATATCTAATTATTTTATAGATTTATAAATTCAAAAAAACATTCAGTCCAATAAATAAATAAATAAATAAAATACTAATAATAAACTGCTTTATCTGCTGAACATGATTCCCAAATGCCACTCTTGGTAAATGCTTGCGGTTTTGTGATGGTCTTTGCATGTCTGTGATGTTCAAGAGACCACAGGATGCATTTTTTTTTCCTTTCTTTTTTTAAATATCACTCTTTAGGAACAACATTGTAGACATCAAATATATATATATATATATATATATATATATATACTTACTGTATATAAACCTGTGTGCACCTTTTGCCACAGTGACATTTATGCTTCTCTATTGAACAGCACCAGTCGCCACTGGTATACACACACTCTCTTACACGGACAGGCCCGGGACCCCTGTCCCTCTTGAGGCCTTCTGCGGGCCGATAAGATGCTATCAGTTGGCCCTTAAAGCACTTGAGAGCCACTTTAGGAGATCACTGGGGCAATTACCATGAAAAGTAAAAGATACTGCCTATATTGATGTTAGATTAATACTGACCACCTCCCCATTGATTTTTCTTCTTCCCCTAGCACAGTCTTACCCCATCTTACGCTAGCGGTGATCTGAATTTCTGATGCTAACGTTGTTTTATGGGACCGTCTCTCTTACACGCCGCCACCCCGATAAACCTTTCGTTCGAGCGTGCTATCTATGGTTTCAGAGGCCGATCTAGAGAGGGAACGCTCCTTATCGGCTGATGTTATTCAATTGTCCCACGCCGATCAGGACCATTAGCGCTTGGTGCTAAATAATGCATCCTGTTTTAAAAGGCCCCTTATCTGGCCACTGTTTGTTTCTAACATTATTAGTATCGGAAGGGTAATGACAGTAAAAAGGACGATATGAACTGATTGACAGAGCTGGGACGCCTAAAAAGGACGCCGTCCATTTGGGAGGAGACGTCGAGGTTTATCTTATTGTTATTCAAAGGGCAACAATCCACCAGGGGACCCTGGAAGGCGATTTAAATGCGACTAATTTAAGTGCCTCTGATGAATCTACACACACTTTTTCGCTATCTCTTGCTCTCTGTTTCTCTTAGACATACAGTCCGTTGCTACGAGACAGATTTATACGCCATACTGGCCTCTGGTCTTTTCCAGCTCTTATCGCTGAAATTATGGGATGGCAGAAAGCCATTAAAATTCTGCTTAGGTTTCACTAAAACCTGTAACCGTGGTAACTGCTGCATCTTTTAAGGCTACCTATCACAATATCAATCAGATGGTTGCACAAATATTCACACTTTTACTTAATGACCATATATACTGTGAAAATGGCTAATAAAATGGACTAATTGGTGGGCCTTGTGCACAGTCAACCTGGTTTATGATAATCTCAGTCAAACACATTTCTTAGCCAGTGTGCTCAGTGAAATTTCAGTATTTTTAGTATGTTGTGCTAAAAATGAAGCTATTAATATTAACTGACTAGTCAGCCTCACTGATCAACTTGTCTACAGCATAACTATTGAAAAATCTTGGCTCACCTTGCACATTTTGTCTTTCATAAAACTAATCTCTTGTTTGGAGAATTTATACAGACTCGTCACTTTTCGTTAGCATAGGCACCAACAAAATTATAGTCTTTCCATTAGTCTTGTTTCAGTTGGCACAGGCACTCAAAGTTGGTCTTCATCTTAAAATTTATGAGAGTCAGACAGTAAACAAACAAGCTGGTAAGACGCCTGACTTTGATGCAGCGGTATGGTTCACTGGAACATTTGGCGGCATCAAAGTTAAGATAACAAATTACTCCCTCAGGCCATTGTGCAGGCAAACAGTCAACATCAGTACATGTTACATATATGGATAATTTATTGTTAATAGCTACAAAAACAGAGCACAGTGTTGTTGTTGAAGGCTAATGATGGCCCAGCATGAATGTGAGATTCATTTGAGATGATTTTTAGCATTGTTTACTTCAACAGCAACAACAAAAATAGTCACTTGTTCCACACTACTGGTGCTACAAACATAAATTGTTATAAGTGATCACTTGGAGGATGGAAAAATCCAAACCAGATCTTTATCTGCAACTGGTAACGTTTTTCTTACTTTGGTTTTGTATGTATCAAGGCAGTTGGAAAATGTCCGATGAAAAAACAACAGTAAATGGCACCGAATGTATAATGTACCACCTACATTAAAACCTACCGGAAACCAAACCTAACTAGTGTTAACAAAAGCAAACATCACAAACAACTCTTTAACTTCCGGAGCAAAAATTTACAAAAAAATGTACTCTCCCTCTTGTCATCCAAGATGTTCATGTCTTTCTTTCTTCAGCTGTAAAGAAATTATGCTTTTTGAGGAAAACATTTTAGGACTTTTTTGACATATCCTAACTGTCATAAACAAGAATACACACATTTCACGCAGAGCTGGACCAACTGGACCAACCTTTTTTTTGAGGTTTAAAAAATAATTTGTTACCTGGCTGCCTTAAAATTTTAAGTTCAGTCAACTCAAAAAAAAAAAAGTTTAGTCAACTTGGAAAAACGTTTTACTAAGTAACAACTTAGATATTTGATTTGATTCAACTTTGATTCAGCCGGGTAACAAACACAGCTCTTAAGTTTAACAAACCATTTTTTTAATTTAGTCAACAATATCTAAGTTGTCTCTTAGTACAACTTAACATTTCAAGTTGACTAAACTTATTTGAGTTGACTGAACTTAAAATTAAGGCAGCAGGGTAACAAATTATTTTAAGTTGACTCAACAAATTGTGTTTTTTTGTTTGTTTGTTTGTTTTTACAGTGTGGGATCGTTTAGAACCCTTTGAAGCTGCATTTTGTAAGTTTAAACCCGTGGGCACCATAGATATCCATCATATGGAGAGAAATTTCTTCAAAAAACATTTCTTTCGACTGAAGAAAGAAAGACATGAAGATCTTGGATGACAACAGGGTGAGTACATTACCTGTAAATGTTTGTTCTGGAAGTCAACTACTACTTTAAGCTATTTTACATGGCTTGTGTTTCAAGGTGCAATACTGCAATGCTGTACCAGGTGGGTTACCGAGCAAGTTTACCTTGTACGAAAAGCCATATATATTATGGAGATAATTATGTATCAAGTGTAACCAAAATGTCTTTACTAATCAAAAATCTGTGTAGAAGTAAAAGGTGGTGTTTTACTGGCACTAGTGTTTATTTTAGCTGGAAAGTGAAGTGTAAATTGTATGTATATGTAAGTTTTTGGACAAACTAAAAACTATTTTTAGCAAAAAAATATGAGCCTACAGAATGTTGAAAAAAATTCCATATACTTGCTTAAAAGAGGGGCACCCGTAAATGGGCGTGGGTTCTTTTGACTTGGGCGAAAAAGCAACCACAAGAACACATTAAAGACCTCCTAACAATGCCCTAGCCACCATTTAGAACACCTTAATGAAGAGCCACCACTATGCACCACTACAATTACTTCACAAAATGTTTTAAAAAACTGATCCTTTTGAAACAGAGAACACATTTACTCGGGGCAACCACACAAACATGATTATTACAAGCATGTGTGTGTGAAAGAACGAGAAATGCCAGCTAACTGTTTGTCTTTTCCATTTGAAGCTGGCAGCGGCATCAGTTACAGATCCCGTCCATAATCCATCTGTGTCCCGCTCACCCCTCTCAGTGTAATCAGGGCACTAATTCAAATTTGGGAGGAAGACAATCCGTGACGGACGTTTTTTGTGCAACTCCGAGTGGCGTCCCCCCATGACCGGCGGAAATGTGGTGCAAAACTGTCTAAAGCAGAAAAAAAAAGACTGTGAAGTGAAAGAATACCAATGAGCGCTTACAGGTAACGACATGGGCATACACAGTGAATTAAAGTTACCCGAGCACTTAGGACTGCCTAATATAAAATAACACCTCGTCTTCTACAAAATCATCATTCTCCGCCTCATTTCATCTATCTGCGGAGGAGAATACACCCCAGACGTGTAGAGTAAAATAAAGTAGACTATCCTCCACAGCCCTCAATTATGTGTGGGTGAGAGGTAATAGTGAGGAAGAGGTTTCGGATAAGGTACTGTGCTCCCATGCTCCTTTTCTCTGCCGGCAGCCAGCCACATCTCCGCCGCGGTTTAAGGCAGTGTCGAGTTACGGCTCAGCAAACCACGTTATTGCATTTGCAGCCTCCTTCCTCTCATGAGCCTTCGCTGCAGCTAATTAAGACGAGCACGGACTCATCAGAATAATACACACCTTACAGAGGAAATAGAGGGATTCTGAGAAAGAACAGAAAAGAGAAATTCTTTGCGGACATAATCTGTTCCCATTCACTCTTTCAGTTTGATATAGCAATTTGCCTTTGGCTCGCATCCAAGGATGTCTTCGCTGTATTTACCATTTCACTGCACTGTTGACATTGTCATGCACGTCCTCATCAGAAACCGAGGCTATAATCTATTTTAATACAGGTGACAACACCCACCATTTCCTATATGGTAACCAGGGTTGCCAGGTCTGAGTAACAAAACCAGCCCAACTGGTATTCCAAAAATCGCTCCAAAATCTCATTCCAGGAGGTCAAACCCTCCTAAGGAGTTAAACCTCTGTCAAAACCACATCTTCGTTGGTGGGTTTCGCTTCAACCTACAGTGGCCAATAGTAGCACACTTGACAACAATGGGCTACTTTTGTCTGTTGCTAACCTGAAAAACACTGCAATGGATTTTATCTTAATTGTCTTACTTCTTTACTTACTGTGCAGATATATTTTGCAACATTTAAAGTCTGGCAACGTTACTACTTCTGAACTACTTACAAAGAGATTTTCACAGTGCAAACCTTGCCATTAGGGTAAGGTGTTGCCAGGGTGTTCCTAGAGATTGCTAATGTGTTTTGAGTTATTTTAAGGGTGTTGCAATGCAATTCCTAGAGAGATTTGTTGCTACTAAGCAGCATTTCTAGCAAATGACTATGCAGATCCAAGGATTTGGGCAATGCTTTGTGTCTTGACTGCTAGGTTATTGTGGAGGTTGATACAGTGATCTAGAAAGTTGCTATGAGGTTTGTAGCGTGTGTTACAAATCCCCAAACAAGTTAAGTGCAAATCCCATTGAATCCCGTTTTTACTGGCCACCTCAAACACACAGTGAAGGCAAGTCTCAGTCTGTCAAGAAAAGTTAAGACTCTGTTGACACTGAGTTTTGAAATATCATGGATGGATCCAACTGTAAAACAATAATGTTATTTATCGAGATGTGCTTCTAAACTGTAGTGAGATGGATAGGACTATGGATTAATATGCATTTATGCAATTAGTACTGGGATCCACATGACCAATTAGATTTTTAGAATCAGCTGAATTGCTTTGGGAAAAATAATAATGTGAAGTTTGTAAGTTACAGGTAATAGTAAACTAACAAGAACTAGCAAATGAACAAAAGCAATCATGAGATAAAAAACACTGTTTTAGCTTGCTGTACCAGGTGGTCTACTAAGCAAGTTTACCATGTCTGAAAAACCATATATATTATGGAGCTAATTATGAGATGCAAACATCAAAATGTATTACTTTACAAATCATTCATTTCTATAAAAACATTTTGGGGTCATATCATAGTATGCAACTGTGCAAAAAAATTCTTTATTAATCAAAAATCTGCCCTGTAATCATAATTTGTGTGAAAAGTAGTAAAAGTTATTGGATTCAGTATCGGCTAAATTGCTTTGGGAAAAATAATAATGTGAAGTTACCTGTAATTTAAAAATATCAAAAGCATTTCTAAGGTATTCCGAGTGATCCCTCTGGATTGACTCTTTCACTAGGCGCATTTCCATTACAGATTTGTGCAAAACTTTGGCGATATTTTATAAATGTAGATAAAAAAGTATTGCGAAACAACGGTGTTTCTATTAACCGATGTTATGCGACTAAAACATACAGATTTTGGGTATATTTACTTAAAGGAGGCATAGGCGTGTATCTTTATAGAAGGAGCGTGGAAAGCAGCTTGTGTAAACACAAGCATTGACTAGAGTGGCCACGATCAGCTCCGGTGGCCGTGTCAGAGCCACAGACGTGTGCAGTGTAAATGGTCTAAGCATTAATGGCAGGGAAAGCCCCTTATACTTGAGAGCGGTCACGTATGAAGTGTTTCTTGGAGGATATAGTACATTGAAGAATGATCATATGACTTATATTTACATCCGCCATGTGACCCGTAAATGCAAAAAAAAGAAAAAAGTTCCTTTTTCGAATTGCCTGAAAAAGTATGATATATGGGATTTCCAAGCATTTCCATGAGGCATATTTTCAATTTGCACAATTTGAAGGGTAATGGAAATGCAGCTACTGACATTTAGTAATTTGGTAGATGCTTTTATCCAAAGCTTATATCAGTTCTTGCATTCTCTGGGCCTCAAACCCAGGACTATGGTGCTGCTAGCACCAATCTTTACTCTTTGAGCTACAGTAATGCTTGAATTGTCTTGTTCTCATGATAGGTGTCATAAATAACACCTATAGCCATACTTGACCGACATGAATTGTAAAAATAAAAGGTGATCCCTCCTTCAAATGCAAGTCTATGCCATTTTTTTCAGCCATGTACCAGGTCTGTTCACTTAAAGAACTAATAACAAGCTGTATGATGTAAGGCATCATTCATTACCATACCACAAACACAGTTTGACAGGTTACACACGAAAGTTTGTCGCGAAGTTTGTTTAAATTAGTATGAGCATTAGTAGCAGTGATGCTTGCCTTGGCAAACACAACTTGCTTTGGCAACTGGCTCTACATCTTGACATGAGCTGATTGGTTACCGTAACATCTTCATACACTACTGACTGACTACACTGTATCTTAACCCATGTTTAGCTCCAATTTGAAGCAGCTGGCTGCAAGCCTTCAATGAACCAATTACGATGTCTACAAAACCTCTATTGCAATCTGTAATTCCACAAAATCCTTTAATGCCAAAACATAAACCACACAGCTATTGTCGACATAAGCCATATGCTTCAATCACCAGCATCGCCTCTGGCCGTATGATCGTTCAGCATTCTTTCAAAAATCAGAACTCAAAAACACAGCAACACATCTTCAACATATTGTCATCCCATTTGTGTTTAGCAAGCGTCTCTTAAAAAGGCATGAAAAAATTATATATTGCACTATGGGACAACTTTATGATTTTTGGAAGTCATGGATGGTTTGGGAAACTGAAAAAAGTTTCTATTTGAAATAAATTATTTAAAATAGAATTGAAAACATACTATTAACATGTTGTTAAGATTTAGCTTTGCACAATCAGCATTTATAATCAAAAGTCACTGACTTATATCTACATATTGTGAAAGATCACCGAACTGTAAGGGAGATACTACATCTTTTACTAGAAGATAAAGTGAAATTCAGTTAATAAACATGATGAACTGACAACTCTTCATTGTAAACGTGAACCAAAAGGAAGGAATACTTACTTATCCCCGGCGTATCTGTTTCCTTGATGTTAAGAAAGTCGGCGCTAGCAATCTTGAGGGTCACGAGTAATCTTGACCTGTTCAATTAGAGAGATATTTTTATAGTGTATTGATTAGCCTACGCATGTAATGTAGAATATGGTTCATATTTCTTATTGTGTCTCACTTTCTGTCTCTCCTCAGGTCAAAATCTAGCCGGCGGCCATGGAAAGGAAACTGAAGCTCTCTGCTGTCTCTTTATTATATCTGGTGTCAGTAGCATGGACATGCATATCAGAAAACGTATTACACAATACAGATTACTAATACTGGCACCCTTGGTAAATATGAGCAAAGGTGGCCGTGAAAATAAATCTACATTCTTTTATCCTTTTGATCTTTCATTCAAAAAAATTCACAAAAACCTATCATTGAAGTAGAGCAAAGGAAACTAGGGGTAAACTCACGTTATGAAATAAATGTTTTTTTTTCTAGTTCACGTTGGCCACAATTATTGACACCCAAACAGCTATGAGTTTTCTCCTATAATGCCTAATGAATTTGGAGAACACCTGACCAGAGATCAGACACTATTCCTTCATACAGAATCTCTCCAGATCCTTCAGATTCCCAGCTCCATGTTGGTGCTTCATCTCCTCAATTCACCCCACTAATTTTCTATAGGGTTTAGGTCAAGGAACTGGGACAGCCATGGCAGAATCTTCATTTTGTTTCCTTTTTTGTTTTGAATCATTGTACTGATGGAAGATCCAACCATAGCCAATTATAAGATTACTAACAGAAGCAGACAAGTCTTGGTTTCTTATCTGTTAGTATTTTGTTAGTATTTTGTTAGAATAGGTTCAGGACCTCTGGCAGAATAATAGGCCCACACATTAAAGATCAAGCAGTTTATGGAATTATCAGCTTTATATAGGGCTGCCCCCTAATAGTTGACTAGCCAAAACTTTATTAGTCGCAGAAAAAAAATCCACAGGAAGTGACGGACAGATTGTTAATGGCTAGTCTATGTGGTACATCAGGCAGGACATCCACTCGCCTATAATTCATTGGTCCCAAATATGGCTTTTCATCATAAATATGGCCACTGAACATCATAAACATGGCCACTTAATCTAATGTTAATCTAGAAAAACGTACACTATTCCAGTGTCCGTGCGGAGTATAGTGCAATAACAGCTTAATAATAGCAAATGACTGTTTGTTAAACTAAACATTTAACGTTACCCTAAGACCTGAGTCAACACTTCGAACTACCGGAAGCGAGATGCATGTTTGCATGTTTTCTGTAGTTTGAAAGTGATATTGACTATTGACGTAGGCTAGTTCTTGTAGCAGTGCTAGTGACAGTTCTGTACATTTCAGGCATTTAAAGACGGCCGGCGGAAGTCTGTTTTTTCAGCATAATCTAAGATAAAACTAGCACTGGTTACTGCTAGTGGTTTAGCGCAACTGCTGATGTTCACTGATATACTCAGACCAAAGATACCCCTGTTTACAAGAATAATTTGTTCCAGGAAAATAGTTCCTCTGAAAGGAGCCTTTAATACAGTTAAGAGAAAAATTATATTTATACATTAAGTTTCCGCTATATGTTTTGAAAGATGAGAGCCTGGACTACAAAACCAGCTATAAGTGTCCATTTTTTGAAGTGGACATTTATACATCTAAAAGCTGAATAAATAAGGACAGGACAATATTTGGACGAGATACAACTATTGAAAATCTAGAAAGGGTGCAAAAAAAAAATCTAAATTTTGAGAAAATTGCCCTAAAACTAATCCAAATGAAGTTCTTAGCAATACATATTACTAGGGGTGTAATGATACACGGTTCGGTACATACCTCGGTTTGGGAGTCACAGTTCAATACGATTTCGGTACAACAGGAAAAGAAAAAAAAAAAACAAATCTTCTATGCTTGCTATGCTAAGTTTCTTTTCATTTATTTTGAACAGACAGTAGTACAAATTACAATTTTTCCCACCTAGATGTGAAAATACTAATTATATATACACTACAGTTCAAAAGTTTGGGGTCAGTACATTTTTATTGTTTCTTTTATTTTTTTTTTTTAAGAAATTAATACTTTTATTCACCAAGGATGTATTAAGTTAATAATTAAAAGTTTATTAAAAGTTAATAATAAATAATTTACATTGTTTAAAAAATATTTATATTTTGAATAAACACTGTACTTTTTAAACTTGTTATTCATGAAAGAATCTTGAAAAAAAAAAAATCACAAGTTCCAAAAAATATTTGGCAGCACAACTGTTATCCATATATATTATCCAACATTGATCATTCTAATAATAAATCCGCATATTAGAATGATTTCTGAAGGATCATGTGACACTTAAGACTGGAGTAACAGCTAATAAAAATTCAGCTTTTCATCACAGGAATAAATTCTATTTTAAAGTATGTTAAAATAAAAACATTATTTTATATTGTAAAAACATTTTGCAATATTACTGTTTTTTTTCTATATTTTTAATCAAATAAATGCAGCCTTGATGAGCATAAGACACTTCTTTAAAGACTATTACAAGTCTTACTGACCCCAAACTTTTGAACAGTAGTGTATATATATATATATATATATAAAATATAAAATCTGCACATATATACATACAAGGAATAAATACTTGAAATAAATTTCATTTAATTAACAGATAAACAAGAGGAAAAAACGGTGTGACACGTAACAGCCTATATATGCTGAGTTTCAGTTCATTTTTGTGACAGGAAGGAAACTCAAATGGCAGAAAGTGACATCCTATTTGTTTTCTTTAACTTACAAAAGACCATTTACAATGATGCATTTTTAAAAAAGACAATAAATTACAGTGTTTTAAGTTGATTTTGCTGGTATCCAGTAAGTAACCGTTTAAGTAATTGCACCGGCGCACCCACACACAAAACATATCAGTTCCAGTCTTCCAGCATTGGTAACTTGACAGCACAGTTGGTACTTTATCAAAATAAAATACAGTGAACCAAACGCGCCCACCTCATTGTTCCAACGCTGGAACGCGACTGAAGTACAAAGCCTATAATTTACATATTGCTGTAAATAATAGTTTAGGATTTGGATACATTGCAAATATGGAAATATTATGTAATATCTGGATTTGTGCCGAATGAGAGACGTAGGATACATGAGCACAAAGCTTCATTTCGCAAAAAGTTGAATACACAAGCCTTTAAAGTAACGTTATACTCTTTTGTCGGCGAGAGACGCGTTCAGAATCAGCACATGATCACTGTCTAGTGGGCTTTGTTTTCAAATGTGCAAAAAGAAAAAAAGAAGCTACAAATATACCCGTGCCACTTATGACAGGTAAAAATGTAAAATATTACTTTACTTTTAATACATTTTAAAATGTAATTTACTGTTGGCAAAGCCTAATATTCAGCAGCCATTACTCCAGTCCTCACTGTATCTTGATTTTTCAGAAATATGCTAATTTGATGCCGATTTGTCAATCTTGAATACATAATTGAGTTGAAAAAGATATTTTATATATTATACATATCAGCCACACTGTAAAGGAGAAGTCCACTTCCAAAACAAAGATTCACATATAATGTACTCACCCCCTTGTCATCCAAGATGTTCATGTCTTTCTTTCTTTCTTTCTTCAGTCATAAAGAAATTATGTTTTTTGAGGAAAACATTTCAGCATTTTTCTCCATACAATGGACTGGTATGGTGCCCTGATTTTAAACTTCCAAAAAGCAGTTTAAATGCGGCTTCAAACGATCCCAAATGCGGCTGTAAACGATCCCAGCCGAGTAAGAAGGGTCTTATCTAGCGAAACGATCAGTTATTTTTTTGATTAAAAAAAATACAATTTAAATACTTTTTAATCTCAAACTCTCGTCTTGCCTTTCTCTCCATTAACTATTCGGCTATATTCTGGCTTAAGTCAGTTAGGGTATGTCGAAAAACTCGTAATTCGTATTTTCTCTCTCAACTTCAAAAATCATTTCAAAATCATCCTACATCGCTGCAGACGTTCCAACCCAGTCTTTGCAAAGTGAACATGCAAAGAAGATCAAACACCCTTAACAAAAAAGGTAAAACAGCGATAAAGGACGATTTCAAAATTGAAGGAGAACATGAGATGGTTTTTCGACATGCCTTAACTGTCATGAACAGGAACAAAAACAGTCCAAGCAGAGTAAGACAAGACAAGCGTTTGGCATTAAAAAGTATATAAGCCTCATTTAAACTGCATTTTGGAAGTTCAAAATCGGGGCACCATATCAGTCCATTATATGGAGAAAAATGCTAAAATGTTTTCCTCAAAAACAATTTCTTTACGACTGAAGAAAGAAAGACATGAACATCTTGGATGACAAGGGGGTGAGTATATTATCTGTAAATTGTTGTTCTGGAAGTGGACTTCTAATTTAAGGTCTTTTGCCTCAAACTTTTAAGCTGCTGCTTATTAATAGTTAATAAGGTAGTTTAGGTTAAGTTTTGGTATTTGATAGGATTAAGGATGTAGAATATGGTCATGCAGACTATGGCATTAATATGTGCTTTGTAAGTACTAATAAACAGACAATATACTAGTAATATCCATGCTAACAAGCAACGACGGTCCCTATACTAAAGTGTTGCCTACTTTTTTAGCAAAAAAATCATGTATGTACACAGAATCCTATAAAATACCACTGATATGTAGTTGAAATTAAAAAGAGGAAAAAACAGTTTGAATATGTCAGGTGTTTTATCCACACACACATACACATTTGGTACTAGCAGGGGGGTTAAACCACGAGAGGAAGAAACCTTTACACAGTCCTTTATTAACTTCACCTACAACTCAAACACCTCACCACATCCCCCTACACACACACGCACGCACACACACACACAAACTGCCTTCTCAGAAACTGTTACTGACACCTGTTCTGTTGTGCAATTTTCCTAAAACACTTTTTCAAGTGAAATTGCATGTATACCAACCACAAAAAACATCTAAATGCACTGTATAACATCATCAAGTCCAACTTACAAGTGTCTACATGTTTTCATCATATGAATATGATTATGATTCAGGTTTCAGAGATGACAGTGGATTAGTCAATTGTTCAGTTGTGTGTTCTGTGGTGTTTACACATTTTTGTGACTTGTAAAAATCTAGATCAGTATGTTTTGGCGCAGACAGGAGCAGTTCAGCTTTGCAAGTGTGGGAGAAATTTTGCTGTACTAAGGAGTAGAGGCCGGCGGTACAGCTGCTTCCTGCTGTAATGTGGGCACACAAACACAAGTGTGCGCACACACGTTTACCAGGGGCTGTGTGACTTAAAATACAAAACGCGCATTAAAAAAAGATTAAAAACAAGTTGTGGCTCATTCAGTTCTATTTGAATATACTGATTTTAAAATGAGTACTATAATAACTTGTACACACATTTTATTTTTACATAAATGTAGTTTTATTTAAAAAAAAACCATACACATGAAACAAAAAAGTATTTCTATTTTAATGTTTTAAAATAGTTTTAATAACTATAAATATAATGACTACAAATAAACCCAAACCCTAAATAAATCTTTTTCCATTTCCTGAAATATTTCTGAATTGTCAGGTTTTATTAATGTCTTGGGCCAATTTTGTCCTAAAACTATACACACACAGACACACATAAAAATGTTTTAGAGACCTTGGCCAAGGCTGTAATTTGCTTTAATAAATACTGTTATAGTGATCCTCTGCTTTTCTAACCTGGTCACTGGTGCCCTCAGGCCTTTCCTAACCAACAACTCTTTCCTGTCATTACGAGTGTGTGTGTGTGCGTGTGAACTTCATCCAGGGTTAAAAACACAAATAGCATGCATTTTAAAAAGGTTTTTGTGTGTGTATGTGTGTCTGTGGTGGCTGCAGTGTTTTGTTTGGAAGGAGAAAAAAAAAATGGGGGAGGGGACGCACGTAACTTAATTACTTCACCGTAATAGCAATTATTTAGTCCGCGCTCCTTATCTTAATTATTTCAAAAGGCAAACTTCAATAGGGGGGGCGAAGGTACGTCTCCAGCAAAAAAACACCTTTTGGAGAGCATGCATGCATACAGAAACCACACACATATTCATATGCATATAATCAGACGCTGTATGTTTACCAAGTAAGTATCTAAGCGTTATAATTTAGTGCGGAGAACAATTTAAAATCAATGATATTGGTAAGAAACTCAAGCACTAAACCAAAAAAATGTGTAAATAATTAGCGTAACACAGTAAACAATAACATTACGCTGACTTTTTAAGATTTGACCAAATTCAATAACAGCACAAACCTTTCACAGATGACGCAAACTTAAAATTATGAAAGCCAATTATTGACATACAAGAAAATCATGTGTTGGTAAGTCATAATTAAATTAATTAGTCAAAACTGTTATACTGTTTACTATTCAAAATTGACAGAGTCATAATTGTGTATGGGAGCTCGTTTCCGACACTGAATAAAAATAAATAAATAAATTAAAAAAAAAAAAAAAAAAGGTTATTGCCACTTTTTCCTCTCACAATTCTGACTTGGGAGTTAGAAAGTTAGAATTGTAAGATATAAACTCGCAGTTTTGAGTTTTTCAGCAGAATTACGTTGCATAAACTCACAATTGCAAGAAAGGAAAAAAATAGAGTTTGCATCTCGCAATTCTGACTTTTTCTTGCAATTGTGAGTTTCTCTCACAATTCTGACTTTTCTCCTCACAATTATGAGTTTTTATCTTGCAATTTTGACTTTTTCTCTCAGAATTGCGACTTTATTTCTCAGAATTCTGAGGGGGGGGGGAAAGTCTGAATTACAAGTTTACTTCTCACAATTCTAAGAAAAAGGTCAGAATGACAAGTTTATTTCTCACAATTCTGAGAAAAAACTCAGAATTGTAATATAAAATATTACAATTACAATTGTTTATTTAGTGGCAGAAATGGGCTTCTATAATTGTGACATCAAGAAGTTATGACATATTAATGACAAATTTTTGAAAAATAAAAAAAAGGTTCATTATTACTTTGCATAATTATGACTCATCACAGAAAGGTTTTTTTTGTTTTCTCCTCCTACAATGTCAGAAATGAGCTTTCATACAGAATGCAATGTAAGTTCTGGTGGATGAGCTAAGAAAAATGTGATTCACCAAGGAAAAATATCAATATAATTAGTTTTAATCGCGATTAATCGCATCCAAAATAAAAGTTTTTGTTTACATAATATATGTGTGTGTACTGTGTATAATATATATATTTTCACACACATACAGTATATATTTTGAAAATATTTACATGTACTTACATGTATATATTTATTTTCATATAATTGATATTAAATATAAACATTTTTAATATAAAAACATTTTTCTTAAATATATACATGCATGTGTGAATTTAAATATACATAACAAATACACACAGATTATGTAAAAAAAACTTTTATTTTGGATTCGATTAATCACAACTAATCATTTGACAGCAATAAAAATATATCAAAATTTTGAAAAAGTATCAAAATCAATCAAAGTATATATACTCTACATAGAACACCTACGTATTCTGTGTATTTTTATGGCTAATAGTGAGGCCTGTTGTTAGCTTAGCAAACATGCTAACACCAAACTCCACTGGAATCAGTTGAATCTTTGTGTGGTTTTATTTGTGTAGAGTTCAAAACTGCTGTAAAACAGTTCATATTACTCTCTTATGTTGTAGCCTACCACTATAGTAACATGGAAGGTTGCAGATACATTAGCAAAGCTACCAACCAGGTTTCGGAAGAGTTAGTCCAAACTGAAATCCCCAGAAGTCTACAGAAAAGGCCCTTGTGCTGTAGCATGAAATTTCTCTGTCATGTTTGACCCTTTACAGAACGCACCATCGATGGTGTCGATAGATAGTACATAACGCTTTTTCTTTTAGGGACAGTGTGTGTGTCAAAGCACATTTCATATCACCTCAAAATGTCTTGCATTGCTTCACTAGTACTTTACTGTTTAAATGTTGTGGTAACATATGCTTTAACACACATATATCATGTCAGAATCTGTGTGACGACACTTTACCACCTCACCCACCTTTTGTTTTCCTGTGAACATCTCAGAATTTCAACATTCAGAGTGTAATTATGTGTGAGAGAGGTGGGGCTGACAGGTTTGGAGGAACAAAAAAAATAAAAGAAATACCTTTTATTGCAGTCATTTTCTGTGATTCTACACAAGTTACATTATAAAGCATTATAAACACCCACTGTTGTAGACAATATGCATTCTTGCTTAACTAGGCAACTGTTGCTCTGAGGAAAAAAAAAAAGAAAAAAAAAGGTAGAGGTAAAAGATTCCATGGAAGATGACTTTCTGTGCTACTATCCGACAATGCCCTCTGAGGATTCGCCCATAAAAAAAGCAGAGACGCAAACAATTTCTGTTTAATTTTTCAGCTATTTCCCAACAATGTGATTAAATGGAGGCCAAATGGAGACTTCTGCTTAAGTGTCCTACTTCTTTGATGATTCTACTGAGAAAAAGATCTTAGCGATCTTACATGTCTCCAAAATAAGTGGTTTTCAAATTTGGGTCACTGAAACCCTCAGAGGACCTTAATGGGACACATCTTTAGGTCCCAGTTTAGATTGTTTTTAAATTCACACTTACCAAATTTGATAATATTACATTTCCCTTTGCAGAATGTTCATAAATCATCACATTAAATGTGATTTAATTCTACAGACAGCACTGTCTTTACAGAAAGCAAAAAGTACTTAAATATAACAAATAGGGCTAAAAACAACATTTTGAAGCTAAATATTTTTAGCAATTGCAAAAGGAAAAAAACCAATCTAATTTTGGGTTGGGGTTATGGTAATATTGACGCTTTGGAATTATAAGATTGCATCTGCATTCTGAGCAGTTTTGAGATATTGAGCTTCAAAGTTTTTGGGTTCCTTAGACTTCTGTAGATTGAACCCTTTTTGTTTTCTTTAAAAAAAAAGGAACAAAATGTACACAGCTTACAAAAGAAACATTTAAATAAGAAAATGTGAATAACTCAGTTTGGACAAAAACATCAGATAGAACCTTGTAATTCCAAGGCGACGATATTACACATACAGTGTTCTCACATTCTCTCACACATGGGTTTTTATAGTACATGAAAATATATAGAATATCTTAAGGGCCCTGTAATATTTTGAGACCCTTGGTATCAAAAAGCTTCAAAAGACATCTCATCAATGTTTCAAATTATAAGTCTGGAAAGTCCACAATAAAAAGTCAGGGGCCAGTTGAAAAAACAAAGTTACCACATTAAGACTGTCTCTTAGGAACAAGTCTGACTCAACAATAGTTGTGGTTTTCACTCTTACTTTTCAGATTGGAATTAGATCAGTCTGCATTTTTATCTAACTGACTGAAAGTCATAACCAGTCTTGCAGAAAAAAATAAAAAAATTAGGTGTTCGTAAAGAAATTATGTTTTTTGAGGAAAACATTTCAGCATTTTTCTCCATATAATGGACTGCTATGGTGCCCCGATTTTGAACTTCTAAAAGGCAGTTTAAATGCGGCTTCAAACGATCACAAATGCGGTTGTAAATGATCCCAGCCGAGGAAGAAGGGTTTTAACTAGCAAAACGATTGGTTATTTTCATTTTAAAAAAATTAAATTTAAATACTTTTTAATCTCAAATGTTCATCTTGCCTTTCTCTCCCTGAACTCTGTGTATTCTGGCTCAAGACAGTTAGGGTATGTCGAAAAACTCCAATCGTATTTTCACCCTCAACTTCAAAAATCATTTCAAAATCATCTTACATCACTGGGATCATTTGAAGCTGCATTTAAACTGCATTTTGGAAGTTCAACATCGAGGCACCATATCAGTCCATTATAAAAATGCTTTATGCATTATAAAAAATTTTTTTTTATGACTGAAGAAAGAAAGACATGAACATCTTGGATGACGAGGTGGTGAGTACATTATAAACATGAATCTTTGTTTTGGAAGTTGACTTCTCCTTTAACACTAGTCCAAAGAGTTTATATGATCTTTATATGAACTCAAATTTTTTAATCAGATTCTTCCCAAACCAATTATATGAGCTATACTATCCACATTTATTTTATAACTTTATACAATTAAACACTGTTTTTTTTTTTTAAGCTAAGGCTGATATCTGTTAAAAACAACAACTGCCTAGTACAACTAACTCTCGTAAGCTGTCAAATCATACAGACTGAGACATTTGATGGTTATGTTTTGCAAAAAGTAAAGTGTTAAGCAGTCAAAGAAACTGGCTTAAAGTAGTTTATTAAGAATGTTTTAATGCCAGAATAGTACAAGGTTTAGAGGTTAGTTAGCTTGTTAACTCTTAGTGTATTTCTACAGTTATCGAATTTGTTTCTGTTTTGGCTCCTCTGAGGGAATATTAGGAGAAACATCTGAGATACCCAGAAGTATCTGTATTCACAAACCAGCATGTGTATGTTTTCAGGCCCAAATCTTACCGAAAATTGGGTAAAATACAGATTTGCGTTTTTGTTTGTGTATCTGTATGGGGATAATCTTCTCTTATACCAGATTTACCTGTTTATTTACTGAACTGATACTGTAGTACATCCATATTCAAAGTTAAAATGAAAATATGTTTTGAACAGAGTGCATGTACTTGTGCATGAGTTTATGTGTGTAGAAGTGTGACTATCAGCTCTACTGTCAAGTACTATCAGCATAGACACAAATACACACATGCATCAACAAACCAGAGTCTCGATTGATCCTGAAAGAGTGTAAAACCAAATAGGTTTCATGGGAGAGAGTGAAGGAGAGGAAAACATGAAATTCACAGTATATCTCAGCAGAGCATACTGAAGTGCTGAATAGCACTGGTGCATATGAGTGTGTGTGTGAGGGAGAGAGAGACCTCTAATACTGATTAGAAATAGGATTAGTGGATTATTTGGGTTTGGGATGGAGGAGAATGTTGAGGGAGACACTTTTCTCCCATCATTCTGTTCATCCAAAGATTTCTCTGCCTCTCTCTCTCCGTCTGATTGTGCATATTTGTTTTGTGACACTAGAATATCTCGAACAGTAGATGTATTTGTTGTAAATAAATACTAGTTACAATGCTCTCGATGTGTGCTCTATCTCTGCAGTCTTTAGATAAGCTCAAATATCACATTTCGACATGGCTGCACTTTTAAAGACCGTTCTGAGAGATCCGATGTCCATCAGTTTCTATACGGGCGTATGCGTCTATGAAATGGGTGCCTTATCTATTTCGAAACGATAATATGATTTTAAACAATGATAATTTGAACATTACTACACTTGTGTTTAAGGTCATGACACTACAAGGTGCTTATTAGAAAGAATATTTTCAATAACACTCACTATATAAAACCATCTTGACGATTTTAGGTTGTCCTTGACAAATCTAACAAAATATAAGAATCACTTGCCCAGTGTACTTTTATTTTACTCAGTGACAGATTTTAACAAAAAAAAATTACAGAGAATAATAAAATGAAAATAAAGTTATTGAATTTTTGTTGATGCATTTAAATGGCAATATATCACAAAGTCTGTGTTATTCACAGTTATTGCCTGTTAATGTCATTTTTCATCTTAATTAAGAACACCAAACACACCTGTTTTGTCAAATGACCCACACAACAAAACCTGGACCAATTTAGGGATGCCATGTCAAAGCTTACCATAAAATCCATGTTCATGTGGACTGTTTTAGGTGTGAATATTAGATTTTAGAGTTGAAAGAGAGCTATTACACACCACTTCCTGTGATGGAATGTGTCATCACACCTTTTTTTTTTTCTTTCTTTTTGAGGGAAATTCCACTCCAAAAAGTGATGAGAACATGATGAAAGGCAGAATTAAGTAATCAACGTTTTTAACCTTTCTCTGTTCTTTAGCTTTAAGCGCTATGTGCTGGCTTTGAAAAGAGAAGGCAGTCAATGTGTAGCAGAGCTGAATGATGAAAATAAGACAGACGGAGAGAGAGAGAGAGACACTTCATTAGGTCTATATGGAAATTGATGAAAGCGGACCGTAAAATCGGTGGTCTCGACATTAGCGTGTTCACTGAAGGAAGCGTGAGACATTACACGACTGTGGCAAAGAAATGTGTAACCTCATAATCTGCATGTCATCTAATAACTCCATAAATAGCTTTTTTATTTTCTATTCACTGTCTCCAGCCCTTCTCCAGTCATGTTAGGCCCAAACCATACTCTGTGCAAGTACATGAAAATAATGCTTTAAACTAGTTATTACCATAGAGAATGGATTCACAAAACAGCTGCACCATTGTACGAACCTTCATGAATCACCAGCAATCCAGGTTAAGCAGATCCTATGTACTGTAAAAACTGTAAATCAATGTTATTGCCTCTGTTTTTATAAAAATGAGGTTCCGTATAGAATTCAGCACATTCACAATAGTCACTGCTATACTGCTTTTGCAAATGTTAGTGCTTCCATCTTTAGTGCTGCCACAAAGCTGGTGCTATAGTGGGTATTAGCATAAACTAGTCTTTTTTTTGGACAGTTTAAGTCAACTATATCATAGCGGGGCAACAGTTTAAAGAGAATCTTGCTGAGCAGGGTCAAGTTAAACATGCTAAACTGTCAACATACTATCTGAATAACTCCACGTCTGATTTTAAGAAATAGTTCACTTCCAGAATAAAAATTCCCTGCTAATTTACTCACCCCCATGTTCATGTCCATCTTTCTTCAGTCAAGGTCATGCGCAGTTAGGTCTTCATCTGTGTACTTCAGTTCAAAAAAGTAAGATAGGGTGAAGAAGTCCATCTCATTTTCTTTTCCAGCTTCAAAATTGTCCGACATCACTTATTTTTGTAAACAGCGTTTGACTTTCTTTGCAAATTCGCTTTGTAAACACTGGATCGGTACTTCTGCCTACGCCACACGTGACCTTTTCAACCAACTTTATTACGTAATGTGTGAGGAGCATTTGTAGTTTAAAGAATAAAGTTTATTATTATTATTATTATTATTATTTATTTATTTAATTTTTATTTTTTTAAGAAAACGACCAATCGTTTCGCTGGATAAGACTGTTATTCCTTGTCTGGGCTCGTGTAGAGCTCTTTGAAGCTGCATTGAAGCTGCAATTTGGAATTTTAACCTGTTGATCCCCATTGAAGTCCACTATATGGAGAAAAATCCTGGGATGTTTTCCTCAAAAACCTTAATTAGAAGAAAAACAAACATCTTGGATGACATGGGGGTGAGTAAATTATCAGGCAATGTTTATTCTGAAATTGAACTAATCCTTTAAAGTCATCATAAAACAAATTACAATTGACTTTTCTTCCCTTTGTGATGTATATCTGTCCATATCCTTTTTGTCATCGTGTGTTTTTGTTGTGATTTCACCATGTGCTCCCTGGACTCAGCCCTCTCGTCACCCTAGTCACGCCCTCCTTGTTTCTTCCTGAGTGTTTCATTGTCCTCACCTGGGTATGTTCTGATTAGTTTGTGTATTTAAGTTCCTCCTTGTGTTTAGTTCCCGGTCGGTCTTTATTGTTGCATATTGTTGAATAGTGTTTCTACGTGTGTGGATGTTTCTCTGTTCCTGCTTGTTTCTCTAAAAGTCATTAAAATAAATGTTATATCGTACGTCGTATCCAGTCTTCCATCCAGCACCTGCAGCAACTACGTGACAGAAAGACCGACCTTATAAAGAGAAGATGAGTTGGGCTGAGGACGCTTTGTGGAGACTGCGGCAGGACGGTCGTGAGTTGGAACGGTATGTGGAGGAATTCATCGAACTCTCCCACCAGGTAGGCTGGCACGAAACTTCTCTTGGCGCTGTGTTTGTTTTGGGGCTGGATGATGAGACAATACGCTGCGAGCTTCCCACTTGTAGTTTCCCCTTGATCGAGCTAATCAATCTGATTCTCTATTTAAACGGATCTGATTTTGAAGTAGAAGAAGTTCAGAGTCCGATTAGGTCTCATCCTCCAGTCTCCTCCCAGACACAGCGCAACGCGCCCGCCCGCCCTAAGCCGAGAACCTCCACATACCGTGTCAACGGCTCGAACCGTCAGCCCAGTCCCAAATCCCCAGTCATCCTCCAGAGCTCCACCGCTGTCCTCAGCCCGATGCGGCCGGCCTCATCCCCGCGCTCTAATCCGCCGGCCACCGCCCAGAGCCCTGTCCCTCGGGCCGCCACGCCAGCCAGTCTGCTCGCAAGATGGCCGCCACGCCAGCGTCTGCTCGCAAGATGGCCGCCACGCCAGCGTCTGCTCGCAAGATGGCCGCCACGCCAGCGCCTGCTCGCAAGATGGCCGCCACGCCAGCGCCTGCTCGCAAGATGGCCGCCACGCCAGCGCCTGCTCGCAAGAAGGCCGCCACGCCAGCGTCTGCTCGCAAGAAGGCCGCCACGCCAGCGTCTGCTCGCAAGATGGCCGCCACGCCAGCGTCTGCTCGCAAGATGGCCGCCACGCCAGAGTCTGCTCGCAAGATGGCCGCCACACCAGAATCTGCACGTAAGATGGCCTCCGTTCCTGAGCCCCCGGCCAAGATGGCCTCCATTCCTGAGCCCCCGGCCAAGATGGCCTCCGTTCCTGAGCCCCAAGCCAAGATGGCCCCCAAGCCTGAGTCCCCAGTCATGATTGCTGAAATGAACATTATGGACAGGGCAATCCCACTGGAGTTCACTGCTCCTATTATCTCCCCTAATTCTCCTAAGCCTCCGCTGGTTCCGTCCAGCCTTCCTGAGCCTCCGCTGGTTCCGTCCAGCCTTCCTGAGCCTCCGCTGGTTCCGTCCAGCCTTCCTGAGCCTCCGCTGGTTCCGTCCAGCCTTCCTGAGCCTCCGCTGGTTCCGCCCAGCCTTCCTGAGCCTCCGCTGGTTCCGTCCAGCCTTCCTGAGCATCCGCTGGTTCCGTCCAGCCTTCCTGAGCCTCCGCTGGTTCCGTCCAGCCTTCCTGATCCTCCGCTGGTTCCGCCCAGCCTTCTTAACCCTCCGCTGGTTCCGCCCAGCCTTCCTGAGTCAAGTCAAGTTGTAGCTGTTTTCCCCGAGTCAAGTCAAGTTGCAGCTACTGAATCAAGTCAAATTGCAGCTGCGTTTCCCGAGGCAAGTCAAGTTCCTGAGTCACGTCAAGTTGCAGCTGCAGCTACTGAGCCAAGTCAAGCCACGGCTGTGGTTCCTGAGTCAAGTCACGTCACGGCTGAGTCAAGTCACGTCACGGCTGAGTCAAGTCACGTCACGGCTGAGTCAAGTCACGTCATGGCTACATCTCCTGAGTCAAATCACCTGGTGCTTTTCATGGCAAAGTCATCTCCTGAGAGTCAAATCAAGTTCCTGGTGCTTTTCATAAGCCAAGACAAAGCTCTGCCCAGCTCGCCCTCCAGAGCCGGAGCTCTGCCCAGCTCGCCCTCCAGAGCCGGAGCTCTGCCCAGCTCGCCCTCCAGAGCCGGAGCTCTGCCCAGCTCGCCCTCCAGAGCCGGAGCTCTGCCCAGCTCGCCCTCCAGAGCCGGAGCTCTGCCCAGCTCGCCCTCCAGAGCCGGAGCTCTGCCCAGCTCGCCCTCCAGAGCCGGAGCTCTGCCCAGCTCGCCCAGAGCCGGAGCTCTGCCCAGCTCGCCCTCCAGAGCCGGAGCTCTGCCCAGCTCGCCCTCCAGAGCCGGAGCTCTGTCCAGCTAGCCCTCCTGAGTCGGCTCCTCCTTCAGCGCGCCCTCCTGAGCCGGCGCTTCATCCAGCGCTCTCTAGGGCTGGCAGTACTGTAAATTCCCCCAAGAAAATTTTTGGGGGGGGCTACTCCCCTGTTCAGCCATGGCCTCCTGGACTATCTGCCCGGCCATGGCCTCCTGAGCCCCCAGATCCACCATGGCCACCTGAACTGTTTACCTGGCCATGGCCTCCTGAGCCCCCAGATCCACCATGGCCACCTGAACTGTTTACCCGGCCATGGCCTCCTGAGCCCCCAGATCCACCATGGCCACCTGAACTGTTTACCCGGCCATGGCCTCCTGAGCCCCCAGACCCGCCATGGCCACCTGAACTGTCTGTCCGGCCATGGCCTCCTGAACTCCCTGATCCGCCCTGGAGGTACGCCCCTAAGTACCCGGTGTCTGTCCAGCACGGACCTCCAGGGCGCCCACCCCCCCACCCCAGTGTATGTGTTACGGCGCGAGTCGCGCCTTGTGAGAGGGGGGGGTAATGTCACGTATCCTTTTTGTCATCGTGTGTTTTTGTTGTGATTTCACCATGTGCTCCCTGGACTCAGCCCTCTCGTCACCCTAGTCACGCCCTCCTTGTTTCTTCCTGAGTGTTTCATTGTCCTCACCTGGGTATGTTCTGATTAGTTTGTGTATTTAAGTTCCTCCTTGTGTTTAGTTCCCGGTCGGTCTTTATTGTTGCATATTGTTGAATAGTGTTTCTACGTGTGTGGATGTTTCTCTGTTCCTGCTTGTTTCTCTAAAAGTCATTAAAATAAATGTTATATCGTACGTCGTATCCAGTCTTCCATCCAGCACCTGCAGCAACTACGTGACAATATCCTAGTGGAATGGCTATCTAAAAGAAAAAAAAATTGCAAGGTGGGACTTAATTTTGTCCAGAGATTGATTGGATTGGACAGAAATTGCTAACCAGTGTTTGGGGAAAGTTACTTTTAAAAGTAATGCATTACAATATTGCATTACTCCATTAAAAAAGTAATGCATTGCATTACTTAGTTACCTTTTATGAAAAATAATGCATTGTGTTACTTGTGTTTTACCATTTGTCACCTGGGCTGGGCTTGCTTATTTATTTTTATTTACTACAAAAATCCTGAAGCTATTTTTTTGGCAACTGTTAACACTCTTTCACACCAAAAGTGAAATTAAAAAGAAAGTGCCTCTACACTTACTCCCAAATTTTTCTCCATATAATGGACTGCTATGGTGCCCCGATTTTGAACTTCCAAAAGGCAGTTTAAATGTGGCTTCAAACGATCCCAAATGCGGCTGTAAATGATCCCAGCCGAGGAAGAAGGGTCTTATCTAGCAAAATGATTGGTTATTTTCATTAAAAAAAAAAAAAAAAAAAAAAATGTAAATACTTTTTAATCTCAAATGCTCGTCTTGTCTTTCTCTCCCTGAACTCTGTGTATTCTGACTCAAGACAGTTAGGGTATGTTGAAAAACTCCGTATTTTCTCCCTCAACTTAAAAATCATCCGACATCACTGCAGAAGTACCGACCTAGTCTTTGCCAAGTGAACATGCAAAGACGATCAAACACCCTTAACAAAAAAAGGTAAAACAGCTATACAGGATGATTTCGAAGTTGAGGGAGAACATGAGATGGAAGTTTTTTGACATACCCTAACTGTCATGAACCGGAACAAAAACAGTCCAGGCAGAGTAAGACAAGACGAGTGTTTGGTATTAAAAAAGTATATAAATTACATAATTTTTTAACAGATAAGACTAGACCCTTCTTTCTCGTTTGTTTGAAGCTGCATTTAAACTGCATTTTGGAAGTTCAAAATCGGGGCACCATAGAAGTCCATTATATGGAGAAAAACGCTGAAATGTTTTCTGCAAAAAAACAATTTCTTTACGACTGAAGAAAGAAAGACATGAACATCGTGGATGACATGGGGGTGAGTAAATTATTTGTAAATTGTTGTTCTGGAAGTGGACATCTCCTTTAATAGTTAGTAAGGTAGTTGTTAAGTTTAGGTATTGGGGAGGAGTAGGGATATAGAATATGTTCATGCAAAATAGGTGCTTTGTAAGTACCAATAAACAGCCAATAAGTTGATAATAGGCTAGTAAGCAACTAGTTAATAACGAGAATTGTTCCCTATACGAAAGTGTTACCGTAAGGTATGTCATCGTAACGTTAAAAGTAATGCTTTACCAATTACTTAAAGTAATCTGATTACATATCTCACATTACTTGTAATGCGTAACCCTAAAACTGTTGCTAACTTTTGTGATTCATTAAAAAAATTACCAATTTTGATTATATTCCCTATTTCTCCGTTAGTTTCATGGTGAATTGAACCAACCGTCATCCCCTTGAATACTAAGGTTATTTAGCTCCACAGTAATGCATGAATGCTATATGTACAGTGTGAATGCACTCTTAAGGCCTGTTCACACCAAGGACGATAACTATAAAGATAACGATGAAGATATAGTTCTAAAAATCATTCTCAGTATTAAAGAATAGCAGAGTCCACACCACAGCTATAATGAAAAAGGCATGGAGAAACAATATCACTAGAATCACTTTCAGAAGTATTTTTTCCAGCCAATGAATGATAAAAACACTGACAGACAATCAAAATCAATCCTGCTGTCACAAGCTTGAGAATTTAAAGCTGGTGTGGACGCTAAAAAAGTTCTATAGTTATCGTTCTTGGCGTGAATGGGCTTTTACCATGTGTTAGCTAAGCAATCATGCATGCAATTGTTTCTGGAAGTATAGACTTTTCCCCCATTTTAGGGTTAGGGATAGGGCTCAAGATGCATTTCATGTGTATATATTAAGATTTTTTTTTACATAGAGAGAAGTTTTTGATTTGTCTGGTCCTTTTGCAAAACAATCAAAGCTCAAAATGACAGTTAAAGAAGTTTCCTGCCGTCTACAGCCCAGGTGTGTGTGCGTGAGAGAGAGATGATGCGTAGGTGAAAAAAATTGCTCTTATTGCTTCCAATACATACTCAGTCTTGTGGCGAAGCTTTATTAGACCACAAACTGACACCGACCTCAATCCTGTTTGTGTGTAGGAGCAGGTGTTAGAAAGGAAGGCAGTTTTTTTAGGTACCTTTTACGTGGGTTTAAAAGAAAAAAGTTTCTTTCTGCATTTTTCCGCTCATCCAACATGTGCGCATCCTAACAGCAAAACACTCTGACATCCCGTAACAGGTAACCTGCATCACCCTCCGCCGAATCATTGGAATGGGGGAAGTCATTTCGTTTTGTGCGCACTCACTCTGACAAAGGAGGTCTTAGGAGCTTGTGTTCACTTTTTCAGGCACACAAACATTGAGCTTTTTAATCACTGCGGGAACAAAGAATAGATTTGTCGGCGGCTCTTTGGTACTTATACTTTAAGCCTTTTGTGGATGCCACACACACCTGTCACTCTACAAAAATCACTTTTCGGTTTTACCTTGGGCTCATATTCAACAATAGTGATGATTAGCAATGTTCGCTAAAGCGAGAATCACTGTTACTGTTGCTTGTACTTAGGGTTAGAGATTTGACCAAACCACTCTAAGTACTCTCAACTCTAAGTATTACAGTTGTGAGCATAACTTCTTTAGTGCACTGGATATGAATGATGCCTCAAACTATGTACCTTTCCAAGGATTTGTAACTATTGGTTGTAATTGATCAATTAAGGTTTGTTTTGCATCAGTCTTCCCAGATTGAGGTGTTGTTTATTTAGAGAGGACAATATCCTGACCTCTAGTCTAGGATGTCAGTGATTCTTCAAGGTTTAGGGACCAGCGCAGAGGCAGAACTGGTTTAGAACCACCCTTTCTGCAGGGGAAATACATGGAAAGGTTCCATAATGGGTTTCAGCAATAGTACTGCACCCATTTTGGTGGGAAAGGGACAATAAAGCCTTGATTGTGAACTTTTTTGACTTAAAGGGATAGTTCCAATAATAATGAACATTTTGTCATTAATTACTTACCCTCATGTCATTCCAAACCCACAAGACCTTTGTTCATCTTTGGAACACAAGGTAAGATATTTTCGATAAAATCCTGCATAGACAGCAATGTTACTACCACATTCAAGGCCCAAAAATGTAGTAAGGACATTGTTAAAATATGTAAGGTAAGGACATCAATGGTAAGGAAATAAGTAAGGACATCAATGGTTCGACCTTAATGTTATGAAGCTGCGTGAATACTTTGTGTGCAAAGAAAACAAAAATAACAACTTTATTCAACAATTTCTTCTCTTTCGTGTCAGTCTTCGATGTGCATACAAGAGAGTAGAGCGACAATGTTCTTACTATCTTTCTGGGCCTTGAACGTGGTAGTACCGCTGATGTACAGTTTTAGACGAAGGTTTGGGAACCCCTTGCAGAATCTGAAAATGTGAGTAATTTTAACAAAATAAGAAAAATCATACAAAATGCATGTTATTTTTTATTTAGTACAGTCCTGAGTAAAATATTTTACTTAAAAGATGTTTACATATAGTCCACAAGACAATAACCCCCTGCAAAACAATACTGTGTGTGGTTACCTAAATGATCTGCGACTGTTTTTTTGTTTTGTGATGGTTGTTCATGAGTCCCTTGTTTGTTCTGAACAGTTAAACTGAGCACTGTTCTTCAGAGAAATCCTCCAGGTTCTGCAGATTCTTCAGGTTTCCAGCATCTTTTGCATTTTTAAACCCTTTCCAGCAGTGACTATATGATTTTGACATCCATCTTTTCACACTGAGGACAATCGAGGGATTCAAACAAAACTATTAAAAAAGGTTCAAATATTTACTGATGCTCCAGAAGGAAACATGATGCATTAAGAGGTGGGGGGTGAAAACTTTTCGAATTTGAAGATCAAGGTAAATTGGACTTCATTTGTCTTCCGGGAAACATTCAAGTATCTTCTGTTGCTTCCGAGGGTGAGTACTAAATGGAAACAATATGTATGTAAAATAATAATAATAATTTAAAAAAAGACATGTTCATCCTGTTCAAAAGTTTTCACCCCCAGCTCTTAATGCATCGTGTTTCCTTCTGGAGCATCAGTGAACCTTTTTTAACAGTTGTGTTTGAATCCCTCAACTATCCTCAGTGTGAAAAGATGGATCTCAAAATCATACAGTCACTGCTGGAAAGGGTTCAAATATGCAAAAGATGCTGGAAAACTGAAGAGTCTGCAGGACCTGGAGGATTTTTCTGAAGAACAGTGCTCAGTTTAACTGTTCAGAACAAACAAAGGACTATAAAACCATCAAATCATCCAGGTAACCACACACAATATTAAGGAACAAGGGTTCCCAAACTTTTGAAGGGGGGTATTCTAATATTTTCACCTTTTTTTTTTTGTCTTGTGAACTATATGTAAACATCTTTTATGTAAAATATCTTACTCAGGACAGTACTAAATAATAAAAAAAAAAACCATGCAATTTGTAAGATCTCTCTTTTATTTTGTTTATTTTGATTCTGCAAGGGGTTCCCAAACTTTTGCATAAAACTGTATATGCAGTGTAAGAAAACTCTTGGATTTCATGAACAAAGGTCTTACGTTCGGAACGACACGAGGGTAAGTAATTAAAGACAGAATTTTAACTGTTGGGTGAACTATCCCTTCAATGTCCATACATAGAAGTCAAATGCTACTAAGCCTGTTTGGCTTTCCAAAAACCTTAAAAATATCTTTTGTGTTCTGCAGTAGAAAGGCATATTGGTTTGGAGCAACATGAAGGCGAGTTAACAACATAACTTTCTTTTTTGGACAAACTGTTTGTAATATCTAGAAGACCTCAGCAACCGATTAGCAACAACCTAGCATGGTGGTGGCTACTTTTTTGAATGAGAAACAACCGAATTTCGCCCAAAAGCCAAGAAACCACTCTCTTTCTTTCTTTGTCTCTTTATCTTTCTCACTCAATCAATTTTCTCCTCGTAAAATCACCATCCTGCTCATCAGCCATTTGTGACTCATAAATCTATCATGTAACATACTTCATCTCAAGTATCAAACTTCACGCTAATTACTGCAGCATTAGGCTAACAGGCTACTATTTCGTACAATAACATTTATAATGGCTTGAAAACTTTGTTTGATTTAAGAACTTTCCTCATTTGGCTCCAAGAACTCACTTAGTGATTTATTTCAGACTCATTTTCTCAATCAAACAGAGACAGAATCTTAATTCAACGTTAGTGCTGGGATTTCCCAGAAGAACGCAGAGGTTTAGTGCTAGCATATATAGACCGGGCTTAATCGTGGCAATCTGAGAGGGTTAACCTAATTTAGTAGCCTATAGAAGGTGCTGCGGTGGATTAGAGCCCACCTCGGTCACACCACCGGCCAATTAAAGCCTTAATTATCCCGTTAATTATGCAGACAGGAAGTATCAGCTACCGCCCGATTGTGTTTGGCTCTCAGAGGACAGGGACCTAATGGCCGATGGTAGTCACCACGATGTCACACACACAAATACACACTAAGTGCTGAGGCAATTTAATTTTTGAGAAGAACAAAGACAATGGTGGCGATGTCAGTCTGCATTTTACAACAGTTGTAATGCACACAAATACATGTATCTTTCATGAAGTAACATTTTTGGCTGTGTTTCGTTTGCATTTGTTATCTGCGCGTGTAAGCCCCATTGCCTGCTGGGATACCGCTGCCCAAAGGGATCCTGCGTTTATGTGTGTACCCCATTCTCTTATCTACTGAGGGAACCAGATATTGGTCCCCTATATGATGTCACAAAACTAATCCCTCAACACACACCTAATTACAAATGAGGCATGCCTGCCAGCATCAAGAATCTAATCACATTTCAAGCCAAGCGAGTAAATTCAGCTTTCTGCACTCTATTTCACACACACACATACACACTTCTGCCCTAAAGCTATAAAGATTGGGTCTGGCTTCCAAGCAGCCAGGAGGTGTGTGAATGTATATATCAGTGTTAATGTATTCATGGAAATATGATGTTTTCATAAAAATACAAAACCAAACCTTAAAAGAATTAATTAGCCCTTATTATATTAACTCAAAGTTATGTAATCTTTCTTTTTAATATAATAAATGATATAAATAAAAAAAATTATATACAGTGCCAGTCAGAAATTTAAAATTAAGATTAAGGTTGCTCTAAAGAAGTCTCTAATGCTCACCAAGACTGCATTTATTTGTTTAAGATACACAAAAAATACAAACTATATATAGACTATATACAGTCAGAAGTTTGTGTTTTTTATATATATATTTATATATAGAATATATAGAAGAAATGCATATAAAGGGTCAAACTTTGTTAATTTTTTTTTTTTTTACTTTTTTACTGAAATGTACTTTAAATTTGTCCTGTGGTGTGACATAGCAAAAAATAAGAAAAAAAAAAAAAAAAAAAAACTCTTAATAATATACAAATAGCATGAGAGATTTATCTTCATTATTAGACACTTCTTTTCATAGAATGTTATTTAACATAATTTTTCCCCATGACTTGTTGGACAATTTCAAGACAAGCTTTGACAACAAGATAAACTTTGCTGTCATTTTTTCAAAACTGCTGAAAATACCATTTTAAGTGATGATTGAGTGATATTTCTATCTGTCCTATTGCAGTACTATTGCAGAACAATTTTTTTTATGATATTCTGAGACAACAAATCTGTGGTTGTTTTATGTCGGTCACACCATAGGACATTACGTCACACTAAAGGACAGAAATAGTAGTTATTATAGTATTTCTATTTCATTTTGAGAAAGAAAGTTAAAATTTGATATAAACTATCAACATTTTTTAAAACAAAAAAATTTCATCAACAGAATTCAGTGTCTTTCAATCAGTATGTTACTGAAACTTCTAGACTATTGATATTCAAACTGTAATATGTGAATTAATTTCTTCTAAACTACATGGCTACTATTTTTAAGGCATCATTTTGATTTTGTTTACTTCCTGCATTGTTCTCTTATGATTTCCTTCCTTCTGGCGGATCCCTGTTTATTTTATGTCTATATTGCATGTCCTCTCTCTTCCACTAATTTCTCTCCCTCAATTCTTTGTTTCAAAAACAAAGTATCACATTTTATACTTATTTTCATGACACTTTCTAACAGTACAAGTTTTCTGCAAAAACATCAGAAAATAGTTTAATTCATGTAATTATTGCATTTAAGAAAACTGAAAATGATCAAAAATGAATAAAAAGGAGTTTAACAATCTTATTTAATTATTTAATTAAGCTTGACATCTTTGTCCTATGGTTTGACAATACAGGCGTCATACCAGAGGATATTTTCTGTCACACCATAGGACGTTTCAGCCTTTTGTGTCATTTAATGACCTTGCTATTTTTAGCTAACCTGTCATTAGAAATTTGCAAGACACATTTGCATAATTTTCCATGATTATGTAGTTTAACATACAGATTTCAATTAAAAAAATATAATTTAGGGGTGTCACACCAAAGGATAACAAAACATAACCACTTTTATAGTGGTTCCAAAACAAGTGAAATATTTGAACAATTCTGAGACAAAAATTGACCATGTGCACGTCAAGGACTTGACAGGGGGCTTCATTAACACGACCATGAATGGGGTCTTTCAACTAATAAAGTTTTTCTGAAATTGGCTGATTTAAAAATCGGGATATGGTGTCACACCCGAGGACATGGTTTTCAGAGACAAAATGTCTCAAGTTCCTACACTTTCAGAAATATGTAGATGAAAAAAAAAATGATCGCCATTTAATAAAATAGACATTTGTACAACAATGCTGGAGGTTTTTATTAACATTTTATGCTTTTCTTTTTTAATTTACAAAAGCTGTCATTTATTAAACCATGTGTGTGAGAGTCACACCATAGGACAATTTTGACATTTGGCTCAAAAAAAAAAAAAAAAGAACAAAGAACAGTTACGATTAATGATTTACAGCATTTTAAATAACGACTATATTAATTCATTCACTTTTATCTTGTGGGACCGTTAGAATGCCATGTCACATCAACAATCTATGTATGTATGAGTGTGTATCAAATATACACTTTCACTTAAATCTTCTGCTGTTCAGATTATTCTCCTAAAAAAAAGCCCCATGTAATTTCAATGTCTTAAGATGTGCTCAGATTTCTCAAGATGCCACAGTCTGCAATAAAGTCTAAGATGTTCTTCCAAAAACAAATTGTATGCTCTATAATAACCATATTAATTTTAAAGTTCAGTTCACATCTACAAATCACCTTATTTCAACATAGGAGAAACATCTGAGACAAAGTTAATATTTGAGTTTTGAAAAAGCAACATTTGAGCAAAAAAAAAGGGAAAAAGAGATTTAAAAAAAAAAAAAAAAAAAAAAAAAAAAACAGTCCAGAAAGGTGGGCAGTTCATGACCTGGTCAGGAATGTGGTCTGTCCTTCCCAGAATGCCTCAGGTAACCGAACACCCTGTCTGTCAATCAAAATATTGGGGTACTGTGAAGAGAAGGACTGTCTGCTTGTCTGATTATCATTCCTGTGTGTGATGACAGGACAGAGTTTGCGTACATAACTACAGAAATTCCATCTTATTTAGCAGATTCTCTTCCAGAAGCTCCTCCCCCCAGTCAGAAAAGGGGTGGGGTTGCCGCTTGACACAGGAGCAAACAGCACTGACAGCTTCCTTCCTCGGGGTAAACACACCCCAAATCATTTACACACACATCCCAGCCTCTCCTCGGGGTAAACATACCCTTACCTCTTACATGCAGGTCAGGGAGTTGAACACTCACAACTAATCAACACACACACACACACACACACAGTCCACTTGTCTCTGTATTCAGTGTTTAAGAGCTCTTTTATGTGTGTGAGTGTGTGCTCAGAGCCATTTGGTCAACACTATTTCAACAACCCATCTCTCTCTGTCTGTGTGTGTCTGAGTTGTTTTTTCCACCATTTTTGTTAAATTTAAAATGCATTCTATAAGTGAACTACATACTGTGGTGTAGTGATAATATAAGATGACAGTGCAATGAGATTTTGATATACAGTGGCATGCGAAAGTTTGGGAACCCCTTGCCAGAATCTATGAAAATGTGAATAATTTTAACAAAATAAGAGAAAGATCATACAAAATGCATGTTATTTTTTTATTTAGTACTGATATTTTACATAAAATATGTTGACATATAGTCCACAAAACAAAAAAAAATAGCTGAAATTATTCAAATAACCAACTTCAAACGTTTGGGAAACCTTGGTTCTTAATACTGTGTGTGGTTACCTGGATGATCCAAGACCGTTTTTTTTTTTTTTTTTTTTTTTTTTTTTTGTTTGTTTTGTGATGGTTGTTCATGAGTCCCTTGTTTGTTCTGAACAGTTAAACTGAGCACTGCTCTTTAGAAAAATCCTCCAGGCCCTGCAGACTCTTCAGTCTTCCAGCATCTTTTGCATATTTGAACCCTTTCCAGCAGTCTGTATGATTTTGAGATTCATCTTTTCACACTGAGGACAACTGAGGGACTCAAACACAACTATTAAAAAAAGGTTCAAACATTCACTGATGCTCCAGAAGGAAACACAATGCATTAAGAGCCGGGGGTGAAAACTTTTGAACAGGTTGAAGATGTCCAAATTATACTTATTTTGATAAAATATCTTTTCTTTTTCCATTTAGTACTGCCCTTCGGAAGCAACAGAAGATACTTGGATGTTTCCCGGAAGACAAATTAAGTACAATTTATCTTGATCTTCAAATTCAAAACGTTTTCACCCCCCGGCTCTTAAAGGAGAAGTCCACTTCCAAAACAAAGAGTCACATATAATGTACTCACCCTCTTGTCATCCAAGATGTTCATGTCTTTCTTTCTTCAGTCGTAAAGAAATTATGTTTTTTGAGGAAAACATTTCAGCATTTTTCTCCATATAATAGACGGGTATGGTGCCCCGATTTTGAACTTCCAAAATCCAGTTTAAATGCAGCTTCAAACGGTCCCAAACGCGGTTGTAAATGATCCCAGCCGAGGAAGGAGGGTCTTAGCTAGCAAAACGGTCAGTTATTTTAAAAACGCTTGTCTTGCCTTTCTCTCCCTGAACTCTTGTGTACTCTGATTCGAGACAGTTAGGGCATGTTGAAAAACTCTGACCGTATTTTCACCAACTTCAAAAATCATTTAAAAATCATCCTACATCACTGCAGAAGTACCGACCCAGTCTTTGCCAAGTGAACATGCAAAGAAGATCAAACACCCTTAACAAAAAAGGTAAAACAGCGATATAGGACGATTTCGAAGTTGAGGGAGAACATGAGATGGGAGTTTTTTGACATACCCTAACTGTCATGAACGGGAACAAAAAGAGTCCAGGCAGAGTAAGACAAGACGAACGTTTGGCATTAAAAAGTATATAAACTGTATTATTTTTATTAAAATAACCAATCGTTATGCTACATAAGACCCTTCTTTCTCGGATGGGATCATTTACAACTGCATTTGGGATCGTTTGAAGCCGAATTTTAACTGCTTTTTGGAAGTTCAAAATCAGGGCACCATATCAGTTCATTATATGGAGAAAAAATGCAGAAATGCTTTCCTAAAAAAAACATAATTTCTTTCTTTCTTTCTGAGGAAAGAAAGACATGAACATCTTGAATGACAAGGGTTTTTTGTTTTTTTTTGTCTTGTGGATTACATGTAAACATCTTTTATGTATATCTTTTATATCTTACTCAGGACAGTACTGAATAAAATATATCATGCATTTTGTATGATCTCTTATTTTGTTAAAATTCACATTTTCACAGATTCTACAAGGGGTTCCACTGTAGAGCGATTGCCAAATTCATGTACTATTACATAGCTATATACTTCAAAGAATAACATGGAACCATGTACAGCAACATGGTACACATCCAGCAGAAAGATGAAAGTACTATGGTACATTTATAAAAATAAATCTAATAGCACCATAACACATGCCATGGTACATGTCCAAATAAAACAAAGTAAACACCATGGTGAATTTTGTTACTTTTTTAGTGTTTGCTCGCCACTGCTGTGATTTCTCGGCTCCTGCTCTTAGATATGAACTTGTGTGGTTTGACCACACTATGTAGCTGGAGGCTTCACTAGGGTATGTGTGTGCGTGAAGGAATCTATCTATGCATGCACAGTGTGTGTATGATACCACTGAGGGTGGGAATGTTATCTCAAGCACTGATCCATGAGTTTGTCGGAAAACAGAGTGGAAGTGTGTGTGTGCGTTCAATTTGAGGTCTCATTTTCCAATAATCATGCTAAAAAAAAAGAGTCCTCGTAAATGCAACATAAGAACATTTCCTTAACAATAAGGCCAGAAGTATTATTAAAATAATGAAAAATGTATTGGGACATCAAATGGATATGTAATATTGAGCAGTTGTGAACCTTCTTTTATGTAAATAAAAACAAATACGTGTTTTTTATTGCCAATTTGTTTTGACAAGAGGTATGTGGGAATGTTTTTTTTTTTTTTTAAGTCAGCTTAAACGAATACATAAATACATAACTGTGTGAATGCGTGTTTGCTGTTTCAGCTTGCACAAAGCCGCACCTATTATACGGAAGTTAAATATGACACTGAATATCATTATATTAATTCTAACCAAGCAGAAACCGAGCACATAATATACCAAAGAATACAATAACAAATAGAGAGAGCCCTGCCCTGTAAACTTACAGAAGACAGGTCAAAGCAAGCTTCCTTTCACGGTGAACTCTTTAATCCAGTAATAATATTTTGAAACAATGTGCACTGCTAAATAATTCACAACAATACCAAAAAAACTGCATTAAAATATTTTGATTTCATTCATGTTGACTTTAACATATTACCAGTTTTTAATTATTTTACATTCTTTACAAAATTGGCAAAATTCTAACTATCCATACCATCCTAAAATTCCCCGATTCCCCAAACTGTGTTGAAATGAGAAACCTGCACACACAAGTGAACTCCACACAATGCGTACTGAAAGCTGGACATGAATAATAATTCAGAAAATAAACCACCTAATCTGGCCCACTCTACTGTCTCAGGATTAGCCCAGCCAAGTGTGTGTGTATGAGAGAGAGAGGTCGGGTCAGGCTCACACACTCTGCCCTCAAGACCCTGCCATGAAATGAAATCCGTTTAATCTGTCATCACCTGCAGAGAGGTGTGGAGTGGAACGTGCAATATCTGCTTGTATGTGCGCGTGTGTGTGTGTGTGTGTGTGTGTGTGTACACACATTTTCCATTTTCTTTTAGACTGAAATTACTGATGGTTATTTAGTATAAACAGCAATACAGGTCTGCAAAGCAACGTGAGATGATAACTGAAGGTTTTTAAGTAGTTGATAGTTTGCCCTAAATCATGTTTTTGTGTCGAGAATCTATCATGTCGTGTAGCAGAACATGTCTAAAATCTTCCACCCAACCCCTATTCCTATGTTTAATGTCATAACAGTTCAAAAAAAAACAAAAAAAAAACAAGACGCACACATACGCACACACTTTGAGAATAAACAGACAGACATTTTTCATGTAGGCATATTCATGCGTCACCTTCTGTGAGAATTTGGATATGTGGGCATTTTTGACTTTGAGGTGGTCCATTTGGCCTAAACAACGCACCACCTCCAGTGTTTGACCTAGTTCACTTTATTCTTTGTGGTGTTTTTGAACTGTTTGATGCTTTACATCATGACACAAAATAATATTCTCCCATGGACCTCTAAAGAAGTTTCTTCACTTCCATGTGTCTATTATGCATCAGATATTTTGAAGACGCTTCATGCAGCTCTTTTCCAAACAACTCTAAGAAAACACCTTTGTACCTTATTTATACCTGAAGGAATATCAGCACCTTAAAAATACATGCTAGTACCAAAGGCGTTTCCAGAGGCAAGGGAGGCAGTGCCTCCTCAAAATATTGGATGAGAAAAATATAACATTAAAAAGTGTAAAAAAAACATTGTCCAACAGCATATGATTCAATATGCCTGGTTACGTTCGGCTGTGATTGGTTCATACGATAAACCCCGCCTCTTGTGTTTGTGCACGTTCTGTAATCACAAATCAGTCTAAGTGAACAACATAATGGCATTTATAGGAACACTATTTTAAAAAATTAAGTAAACAACTCTTTTGATATAACCACTTTTTAAAGTAAATCACCGTGTCTGTGACCAATATTTACCGAGCTTTCACGAGTGATGATCCGAAAAATTAAAAAAAATAGTTTGAAAATTAACTATTAAAAAGAATAGCTAAACATAAGTTCACAAATAAAATACTGTTGATTGTTTAAATGGTTACTGCTTTGAGTTATTATTTTAGAATAAATGTAAAATGCTTAAAAACACTAAACTGACGAGATTCATACTTGGCTTTAATAAACAGAACTTTGATTACACTGCTAATCTAAAAATATAGGTAACACTTTAGTGTAGGGAACAATTCTCACTATTAAGTAGTTATTTATTAGCATACCTATTATTAACATATTGGCTCTTTATTAGTAGTTATAAAGCACCTATTCTGCATGACCATATTCTACATCCCTAATCCTACCCAGTACCTGACTTTAACAACTACCTTACTAACTATTAATAAGCAGCAACTTAGGAGTTTACTGAGGCAAAAGCTGTAGTTAATGGTTTGTTATGAGTACTTGAGCTTAAAATAAAGTGTGACCAAAATATATACATTTCTGATAACGTAAGTAATGTTTACTTAAATAAGAAATCTGACTGGGACATGAATTTACATTTGATTTTATAAAAAAATAAATAAATAAAAGAAGACGTTGCCTCCTCATTTCAGAATACTACCACACACCACTGATTAGTACATATTTGAAGCTAAATGGTACATTCTTGTACCTTTTGACAGGGTACCGTCCCAGGGACAGCGTTTATACCTTTTTTTCTGAGAATGTAGCATGACGTATTTGTCATTGTCTGGAAAAGAGCTGCGTATGAATCTTGGAAAACATACAGCAACAGCATATGGGTTTGGAACAACAAGAGGGCGAGAAAATAATGGCAGTTTTTTCCTTTGCAAGTTCTACCAAGCACCACCTTCAGGATTTTACATGCACTTCACATGATGCTTCTAAACCCTGTTTACCACTAGGATAAAAGAACAGCAACTCGAACAAACGCGATTGGCCCACTGAATCAAACAAAACGAACGCCTTAAATGGGATTCTGAAATCGTATCAAGCTGAAATTTTTTGAATTAGTTCAAAGATGTTGAAAATAAAGTGATAAACCACACAGAATGAGGGGGAAGAAGAGACTCAACAGCAACAGAATTTCAGAGAGAAAAGAGCCATGTTCTTTGGCGACATGGCAAGCCCGCAATTTCCTGTGAGTGAGAGGAAAGGAGACGTGTGGGGGCGAAATACTAGGTGAAACAGCGTGTGAAGTGACACCACTGCTACTGTCTTCCTCCGAAAGACAGAAAGAGAAAGGTAGGCTCATCCTGTCTTGAGTAGTGAGGTTAAATTGTGTTGATATGTGGGTGGGTTTATTCTGCCATCCTGTCAAAGGTGATGTCAGATCTGGCTGAGTGGGCGCAATAACTGTGGTGAACAGCCAAAAACACAGGCATACAAACACAGGTAAGCACACAGTTACATGATGCATACTCAATAGTGTACACATTGTACACAGAATGCTGTTATGTTAAACACATTAAGTCATTTTTGAAAAAGTAGCGGTTTGAGGCTGTTGTGCTTTATGATATAAGAACTATATTCCATTTACTTGTTCACGTGAATATTTACTAAGAAATTTGCTTGAGAGCTCAGTTACAATTTACTTAATATTTGTCTCAGATGTTTCTTACTACAGACAAAGTTAAAAAGCGTATAAATATACTGAATTTAGATTCAAATCTACTCAAGATTTGCAATAGCTTTATTTAGCCTAATCTCAAGAGAAAAGTAACTATTTCAGGAGGTAGCATTTTTAGCATTAATTCGCTTATGAAGATTAACCACGGTTTTACTACAAATAAAACCAGAAACCATGGTTACTATAGTTAAACCATTGTATTCACAAATAAACCATGGTTTTGCTACACTAACCATAGTTTAACCATGGTACTACATTTTGGTTCATTTTCGTAAAAATGTTAAGTTGATACAAACTAGGCACCAATTCATCAAAATAAAATATAGCTAGAAATTCCCATGAGGCTGTGTTAGCTTCACGTCTTCTCTTACCTTCACATGAGTTTAGCATTGCTAAACTCAATACGCTTCAAGAGAGCTGTAGCGTACATGATAAATCAGTTTTAAAAATCATAAGTGACAACTCAAAAGCCAATTTATCTGTAAAAATAACTGGCTACGACATTCTTATCTTGGCGAACAGAGCTAATTAGCAGTTAAAAAAGGCCTAGCGTGCAGGCTTGAACTGTGGCCAAAACCTTAGCTGTAGTTATTAGCCTTTTAATGATCTTTAACCCGTATTTATGATTAGACACCCTTGTATTTCAAATAACTGTAAATAATGCTGTGAATACGTGCTCTGTAGGTGTAAAATCAAATGGATGGGAAGACAAGGTTGCAGCTGAGCAACATATGGCATGGAAAGATCGTCAGGAATGAAATTGAACAACAAGCCTCTCTTAAAATTGACTATTTTGTAACACGACTTTGTATTAAGCAGCCGCTCATCTCAGTTTGAAAGATCTCTACAGGTTATGTTTACAGTTGGCAGAGTTGCATTTCTTTTCCGTAAGCTATTAATAGGTGTGGTTAAGCGTGTTTGCTGCTGGTGTGTGGGATCTGAACTCTTTAACTTAACTCGTGCTAACAACTCTTTAACTTAACTTGTGCTACGTGTCATCTACAGAATCACAGATATTATTGTGGAGTGTTACTTTTAAAATGTAACAAGTTGAGATAGATGGATCTATCTTTACACGTTATCTATTTATCTATCTATTCAAAGAAGCTATTATAATGCTGAGTCTGCTTTCACCATCAACAGTCAGTTTATGTAAAGCAGATCACTCGCAATACCAAAACACAGTTCAGCTGTCATTAACTATGTGTCACTCTCTTTGTTAGCATTCTGCTGAATTAATTTGTAAAAGCCAGTGTATCATCTATCACCCAGTGTGTCATTTGTCAACATTACTGGGCTCACCTTGTTCGTTTGGAAATAGGTGTGACCAAACGTACAGTAGCACCAGCACCAGTGTCTCCAATCATTTTACATTTATTCAAATAGTAACTCAAGGCAGTAATAATTTAAACAATATGTTCAGCTTTTCGTTTTAATAGTTAACTTTTAACTATTTTTTAATTTTTCGGATCATCAGTCATCAAAGCTCTTAAATATTGGGCACAGACACAAAGACTTACTTTAAATCTCACCAAGCTGATTACTCACAGAAAACTCGTACAGACCATGTTTTCATGCCATTTTAGGTTGTATTTTGATGTAACAAAGTGGTTCTCTCTAAGTGTGTGAGTTGTTTACTTACTTTTTTAAATGAGTCTTCCCATTAACGCCATTATATTGTTTATTCAGACTGATTCCCGGAACTTGCACAAACACAAGAGGAGGGATTTATCACATGAATCATTCATGATGAAAGCCAATACTGTCTGGCGTTTGTCAAGCTGAAAAAGATAAGCACATATTACAAGCATATATTCCAAGTCTTATACCGAGACTCTTTACCGAGGGTCACCGAAAATGATTTCTACCCCATGGAATGTTTTGCTTACAGAGGGGGAAAAGCATGCCACCCCGGAATGCAATTTCTACTGCCAAGGGAAAACGAATGTGATTTCTACCCACCAGAATGCCATGTCTACCGCGGGACATCACTATACCCCACCTCCGAGAACGCAATTTCTACCACCGAATGAGGGTCACCGAATGCGATTTCGTCCCCTCCAGAATGCTGTGTCTATCAAGAGTATTCACTATACCCCACCCCTGGAACACGATTTATACTGAGGGACACCAAGCACAATTTCTACCCCTCCACAATGCTGTGTCTATCAAGAGGAATCGCTATACTTAACCCTGGGAATGCGATTTCTACTGAGGGTCACCAAGCATGGTTTCTACCCCTCCAGAATGCTGTGTCTATCAAGAGGGTTCGCTATACCCCACCCCTGGAACATGATTTCTACCGAGGGTCACCGAATGCGATTTCTACCCCCAGAACACAATGCCTACCAAGTGGGAAAACTATACCCCTACACCTGGAATGTGATTTCTACTGAGGGTCACCGAATGCGATTTCGTCCCCTCCAGAATGCTGTGTCTATCAAAAGTATTCACTATACCCCACCCCTGGAACGCGATTTATACTGAGGGTCACGAAGCACAATTTCTACCCCTCCAGAAAGCTGTGTCTATCGAGAGTATTCGCTATACCCCACCCCTGGAACATGATTTCTACCGAGAGTCACTGAACAAGATTTCTACCCCCCAGAACGCTATGCCTACCGAAGGGGAACACTATACTCCCCGACCCCTGGAACGCAATTGATGACACCAAGGGTCACTGAATGCGATTTCTACCCACCAGAGTGCCTTGTCTATCAAGAGGGATCGCTATACCTCACCCCTGGAATGCGATTTCTAACACCAAAGGTCACCAAACTTGATTTCTACCCACTAGAACACTATGCCTACCAAGAGGGATAGCTATACCCCACCTCTAGAACACGATTTCTACCAAAGGTTACCAAACACAATTTCTACACCCCCAGAACGCTATGCCTACCAAGGGAGAACACTGAACCCCCCCACCCCGGAACGCGATTTTTAACGCCAAGGGTCACCAAATGTGATTTCTACCCACCAGAACACCGTGTCTATCAAGAGGGATCGCTATACCCTACCACTGGAACACGGTTTCTTTCGAGGGTCACCAAACGAGATTTCGACCCCCGAACATAACCAGTTATATCCAGTCATATCAAGATGGAAGTACTGTCTCCTCTCACGTGACTTTCCCCCATTCATTCTCAATTACCCCCCAACAAACCCACCACACCCTTAGGGAGTCTGTTAAAACTCAATGGGCTCAGGGGAGGGGAGAGAGATGCAGACTCTCGCTGTAACTTTACCTGCTGGTGTAGCTGTTGGACAATGTTTTATGAGAAAAACGAGATTTATATACTTTATACACTATAGTTTGTAATATTTCCCTTGTTTTATTTTTATACTATGAATTTTTACAAATTTTAAAGAGAAACTTCCTCCTCTGAGGAAATACCCCTCCTATACAACATGTCCTCTTTTAGATGTAAATGTGTGAGATGTGTTTTACAGTTAAAGCCACAGGAAAAGGTGGTCAACTAGTTTCAGCAAATGTGAAAATGGACAGTGTTGATAGTAAGAGGCCCATAACACCTTAAGGGGCCTAAATGCTCACCTACATGCACACAAAACCCGCAGCGTCTCTCACTCCAAACAACTCTACTGTATTACCTCAAATCACCTTTGATATTATTGCTTTTTGACCTTAATTTGCTCATTTTTTCCTAGTTAGTGCAACACAGAGTCAGTCATGCATGAGTTCATAGCATATAATAAAACACGACAGGTGATTACAAAGCAAACAAATAGACTTCTAGCCACACAGACATCAGCAGACCACAACGGTATTAGCGTTCGAGTAAAAAAAAAGTGAAAAGGTCACAGCCTAGAGCAAGACTTCTGGGAACACACAAAGTGCACAAACGCACTCCAGAACTGGCTTGCCTCGGGTGGTGCGTACGTGTTGAAGCGGCGGGACTGAGTGTCATTCTGACAGCACTTTCACAATACTTCACTATGAAGTGGCAGCAGAGCGTGGCGTACACACACACACAAAGTTTTGAGGTAGTTATGTGTGTTAGTAATACTAATTACACTGTTAGCATGTCAGCTAACAAAAAGTAGGCCAACGACATTCACTACATCACTTGATTATCACCGTAATCTGTCTGGTTGACTAGTGTTACAATCTTTTCAATCTAACATTGATGTTTATGATAATCAATCAGATAAGAGGTGATTGGCTGTGGCTGGCGTTGCTAATTTCACACGCCCAAACCAGTGGTAGGAAATACTGCTAGTGCAGTTTTTTACCACAGCTATTTGCTCTTAGCTGGTTGGAATTCACTCACATACCATTTTACTACCACTTAAGCTAAAACTAACAAACAAATAAACAAATAACTCAATGTTGTAACATAGTCTGAGAACATTTATGTGTGTGCTAGCCTAGCAGCAGGACTAAAATAGCAAACAGCCCATGAGTGGAAAGTACATTTGAGTTGAACATCACCTGTCTTTTTTCTCTCTCACACACAGCTTAAGGTGCAGTTAGTACATTAATGCACACACACAAACACACTTCATGAGGGTTGTGCTGAGAGTGTATTTTCCCATCGTCCAAGCACTGCTAGTGTTTAGAGTCTAAACAAGTGTGTGTGAGAAAATCACCACAGGGCTTTAGCTTTGCATTCTTAGGGGAAAAAGACATGCTGGTACACACACACACACACACATATTTTGAGTTAAAAGGAGCCATATTTATATGTGTACTTGTGTGTCCCCATTTGGTGGAGCCAGTCTAGATCGAGTAAGTTAGTTACTAACTATCCAAAGACTACTCTGGGGTAAATTATATTTCATTAGGGTAATTACATAAGTGCCCTACACTCTCTGAAGCTCATTAAGATGTGTGTGTTTGATAAACATGTTCTCTGCCTTGCTAACTTCATAAAGACCTATACTAATGGGAAACAGGACAACGGTAGCACGCCTTTAACCAATAAAATAACCATCAGTCATTATGGCATCACAATTACCCTTCAGATAATTAGACAAATCGTTGAGAACATCAATAGCAACTCCCTGAGACCAAAATTTTCAAACATTTAAACATACTACATAGATCTGTAAGTGATGTTGTGTTTGTGACTGCATTATTGATTCCTAAATATAGATTCAAAATTATATAAAATGTAAAACATCATATAGCTGGATGAAACAATCTTTGACAGAAAGTGAACTTTGATCTAGTTTCACTGATGTTGGGAGTACCAAGCAAACATATTATAACATTTGCTATAATTTATTATCTAATTAAAAAAATAATAATAATAATATTTATTTTAGCTATAATAAATGATCAGCTATAATACATTTTATAATTTATTTATTTATATTTATTTAAGCTATAATAAATTATATAATTAAAAATTATATATAAACTATGTATTTATTTATTTATTTATTTATAATAAATTATCAGCTATAATAAGTTATATAATACATTTATGTATTTATTAATTTATACAGTTATTTATATAAATAAATGATCAGCTGTAATAAATTGTATAATAATAATTTATATTTATGTAGCTATAATAAATTATCAGCTATAAATCAGCTATTTATTCATTCATTCATTTATTTAGCTAGCTAGCTATTTATTTTAGCTATAATAAATTATATAAGTATAGATTATATAATATAAATTATTTACTTATTTATTTATATAATAAATGATCAACTATTCTAAATTATAATAATAAATGTTTATTTATTTATTTATTTATTATAAATAAATAATCATCTACAATAAATTGCATAATTATATTTACTTATTCAGCTATAATAAATTGTCAGCTATAATAAATTATATAATAATAGATTATATAATATACATTTTATTTGTTTGTTCATTCAGTCATTCATTCATTCAGCTACCTAGTTACCTAGCTAGCTATTTATTTTAGCTATAATAAAATTATATAATTATAGATTACATAATATAAATTGTTTATTTTATCTAAAATAAATATTATATATATATATATATATATATATATATATATATATATATATATATAATAAATTATAATAATAAATGTTTATTTATTTAGCTATAATAAATTATCAGCTATAATAAATTATATAATAATAGAATATAGAATAATATACATTTTATTTATTGAGCTATAATTAATTGTCAGCTATAATAGATTATATAATTTTATTTATTTAGCTAGCTAACTTGCTAGCTAAATTGATCACTCATTATCTCTTAGTTAAAGGGTGGCATAATGTATTTTTATTTCCTTGTAATACATGAAATATGTTAAAAAGAAAATTCTATAGGGAGAAATTTCAAGAGAAGATCTTTTAACATGGAAAAACAGCAAATACATTGGGGGGGGCGAGGAAGCTGAATATTATATTTAATATAATTTTATATAAAACTTATATTTACCTTTTTTTTTTTTGTGAGTGCAGGTTTTAGCTTTGTTTGTGTTAAAATATATTACATTGTAAAAAGTAAAATAAAATAAAAATAAAAATCCACCTGCATTTCCATATCACACCTGCTACTTTCTCTTGCGTGATGGAAAGCAAACTGAAACATTATCCCTTCCTTATGTGTCATTTGCCACAATCATGTGCCAACCGCCTTGAGTCATTCTTGAACAGGAAGGGCCAGAGTGATGACTCCATGAGGTAGTACGGCAATTGCGCTAAGTATTGTTTGGACGACTAGCTGGATCATTACAACACAGGAAGGCACCAGGAAGCCTCTCTCATTCCAGGAGCTTGTTTGATAATGGGCTAACAAATGTGAGGAATAGTGCCACATTTCTTAGAAAGGTCTGAACTTCTGTGTACACACACATACACGTTACACACAATAGTTTAATGGACGGATGTCATGTTTAGATTAGCCACATTACAGCAATTCAATACACACGTTTTGAGCATTAAAATGTCCCTCATTAGTTTTATCAGATGAATCTTTTTTTTCCCAAGCTCATTCCATTTGGGTGGAAAGTAATATTATCACAGAAAGCTCCACACCCATCACACTAAAAGCAAACTTGAAATTTAGTAAAATACCTCAGTAGGCAAAAGGAAATGCGTCTCGGTTAAATGATGGAGGAAACAGTAGTGATGTGTTCTCAATTAAACACATTATGTTGCCAGTGTGCTCAATTTTGAATAGTTTAGAGGTTAAAAAGTGGAAGACATGATTTAAATTACTATTTCCCACAAAAAAATAAAATTAAATTAAATATTAAATTAAAGTAAATTAAATTAAATTCTGTCATTATTTACTCACCCTCATGTTGTTTCACAGCTGTGTGACTTGCTTCCATAAAACAGGATAGGAGAAAATCTGAGGAATTTTCACCCTGCTCTTTTCCAGTCGATGAAAGCCAATACTGTCTGGCGTTGTCAATCTGAAAAAAGATAAGAACCTTAAAAGTTAGGTATTTCAAGCATGTATTCCAAGTCTTATACCGAGACACTTAACCAAGGGTCACCAAAGCAATTTCTACCCCTCCGGAATGCTGCGTCTATCAAGAGGTATCGCTGTACCTCACCACTGGAACACAATTTCTACCGAGGGTCACCGAACATGATTTCTATCTCCCAGATCACTACACATACCGAGGGGGATCGCTATACCCGCCACCCCTGGAACGCGATTTCTACCCACCTAGAATGCTGTGTCTATCAAAAGGAATCACTATACCCCACCACTGCAACGCAATTTCTACCGAGGATCACCAAACACATTTCACAATGCCTTCCAAGGGGGAACGTTACGCCTACCAGTGGGGGAATGCTACGCCTACCGATGGGGGAACGCAATGCCTTCCAAGGGGGAACGTTACGCCTACCGATGGGGGAACGCAATGCCTTCCAAGGGGGAACGTTATGCCTACCGATGGGGGAACGTTACGCCTACCGATGGGGGAACGTTACGCCTACCGATGGGGGAACGTTACGCCTACCGATGGGGGAACGCTACACCTACTGATGGGGGAATGCTATTCCTACCGATGGGGGAACACTATGCCTTCCATTGGGGGGAACGCTATGCCTACCGATGGGGGAACGCTATGCCTTTCGAGGGGGAACGTTATGCCTACCGATGGGGGAACACAATGCCTTCCAAGGGGGAATGTTACGCCTACCGATGGGGGAACGCTACGCCTACCGATGGGGGAACGCAATGCCTTCCAAGGGGGAACGTTACGCCTACCGATGGGGGAACGCTACGCCTACCGATGGGGGAACACTATGCCTTCCATTGGGGGGAACGCTATGCCTTTCGAGGGGGATCTCTATGCCTACCGATGGGGGAACACAATGCCTTCCAAGGGGGAACGTTATGCCTACCGATGGGGGAACGCTACGCCTACAGATGGGGGAACGCTATGCCTTTCGAGGGGGAACACTATGCCTTCTGAGGGGGAACGCTATGCCTACCGATGGGGGAATGCTATGCCTTCCGAGGGGAACTTTATGCCTACCATAAGGGTAAAGCTATACACTTGATTTCAACCCAACGGATCGCTATGCTTACCGATCCGGGAACGATATACCTACCGATGGGGAACGCTATGCCTTCCAAGGGGGATTGTTATGCCTACTGAAGAGGATCGCTATGCCTACCATTGTGGGAATGCTATACCCACCCTCCACCCCTGTAACGCAATGTCTAACGCAGAGGGTCACTGAATATGATTTCTACCCTGCGGAACGTTATGCCTACCGGGGGGAATGCTATGCCGACCAGGGGGAGTGCTACACCCACCGGGGGAAACACTAATGCAGAGGGTCACCGAACACTATTTCTACCGATGGGGAGATGTTCCACAAAAGAATGTCATACAGGTTTGGAATGACACTAAGGAGTAAGTGATAATTTTTTCATGTTTGGGTGAATTATTCCTTTAAATAATTTGAGTGTATTGTGGTAGTAGCATTCCGGTACAGCACAACAGTACAGTCATACACATGCAGTGCACACAAAAACCAATTTAGATGGCAACAAATTCTCCTCATAGTAATGCTCACAGCCTGCTAACAGCATAATGATTTGTTTCAACTGTTTTCAAGAGCTCAACTGCCTTAAAAGCCGATGAGTGACTGAGAGGAATGAGAGAGGAAACACTGCAAACTGGAAAATCAAGTTGTGGTGCCAGAAGTTTGCATAACATCAACCCCTTGAAAAAAATGAAGAGGGGGAATTTCTCTGACTCTATCACACCTGCCGATCAATTACAATCTAGTAATTCCAGCATGTTACAGCTTTTTAATAGCTGCGCATAGATGAGTTTATCTATCTGCCGCCCAGACATTTGCTTCAGGACATAGAAACAGGAGTAAAGCTATAGCATACAGACAGAGGCAATTATATACAGATAAAACAGCCTGTAGACTGCACATCCACAAAAGATTACTTACATAGCTATCTAAATGAAGACACTCACATAGACTTTTATTGCTTATGTTTAAAAAGCTACTTGTATAAACAACTCACTAACTAGTTTTGCGTCAGCCCATTTAACATAGTCGGGGTCATGTTTTCTTGTAACTTGTAAAATTTTGTTAATTGTTTACAAGGATAAGGGATTGTCCATGTTGGCATCTGCCTTATTTGACTTGAAACTTCTACAAGAAACAAATTAATCTGCACTAAAATAATACTGTTTGATTGGACAGCCTGTGATGTCAAAAAAAAGTATATACCACTGGATATATATAAAAAATATATATATATATATATATATATATATATATATATATATATACATACATATATATATATATATATATATATATATATATATATATATATACATACATATATATATATATATATATATATATATATATATATATATACATACATATATATATATATATATTTCCCTCATTTTTTTTAAAGACTGATTTACTTACCAATTTATTACCCCTGTTAGTTCTATCCTTAAAACAAAATTATTATTATTATTATTATTATTATTATTATTATTATTATTACTACTACTACTACTACATTTAGTTTCAGGGGTAAAGACAACAGGGAAGCCAGGAAATAAATAAATATGTTTATACAAATATATTCAATCATGTATGTATTTTATTTCCCACGTTGTCTCTACCCCTAAAACTAATAGTAACTATAACAACAATAAAACTTTTTTTACTTCATTATTAACAGTATTTACATTTGAAAACAGTAGGCAAGTGTCAGTGATAGTCTGTCAGTATACGGTCAACAAAAGACAGGATAAACATTGACAAACGACTAATATCAAGATCTGTTTACAGTACTATGGAAAACTTCTGCGTGCTAATGAGAATTTCCAATGAAATTCTTTAGCGATAAAATAACTTAATTAGGTATTTAAGGATAATCTTGTGATATAGTTTAAATATTTATTATATTTACATTATTTATTATCATCATCATTATTACTATTATTATAATTATTTATTTATTTAATTGTTTATCTTACTTGCTTAATAACTTAGCAGAAATGTTACAGTCCTATACAAAGTAATCATGTCATTGCATAAGTAATTCAATTTGATTTGCATAATCGTTCACTTTATTTTGATGCTTTTCATTGAGCAGAGCGAACAGTAGACCATAGCATTCTGGGTTTGACACCTAACTGTGTGAAAGTGAGGGTTTGTGAGCCAGCTGTTGTATATTTGATGGCATGGTTTAATATGTGATGTTCTGGGGTGAACCGTCAAATGTAGGTGCTGGATGAGAGTGTGCATGTGGTTTAGATATCTAAAGACTTGCAGAGAGGGTCTCAAACCAACCAAAAGTGTGTGAGAGTTTGCGTAGTGAAGTGTGTAAACTGAACCCCTTTGTTGGGGTTTCTGTCAAACCATGTAACTGCACTTTATACACTAACACGACCATGGGCCTGTTCTACACTCACACACCTACAGTGTGACTGTTTTTGCTATTTGACAGCTGTTTATTGATGATGTATAGAACAAAGGTGTAAATGATCACTGCACACTATGTCTAAATGGTCACATTTTTCACATATTTTGTAGGTCAGGACACATATTTGGAGTCCCTGTAACACACACCAGTCACACACAGATGATTTCACACAATGACAGATTAACCTTTGAACTCTACAGATCCTTTAGCATTTAATGGTATGCATTCACAATCGTTATGCAGAAATTACACGTTGCTTAACTATGCACTGTAAAAAAATGTGTTGTGAGGTAATTTAAGAAAATGTTTGGAATGTGGTAACATCTACACTACTGTTCAAAAGTTTAGGATCAACGAGATTTTAATGTTATGTTTTGTTTGTTTGTTTGTTTTTAAGAAGTCTTTTATACTCATCAAGGCCACATTTATTTGCTCAAATACTGTTAAAACAGTAATCTTGAGAAATATTGTTTAAAATAATGGTTTACTATTATTCCTGTGGTGTCTTTACGGTCACTTTTTATCAATTTAACATATTCTGGCTGAATAAACATTAACTTTTTTTAACTGACCCCAAACTTTTGAACAGTAGTGTTTATTGTTGCAAAATATTTAAGAAATAAATCAGCATATTACCCTATTTCTGAAGATCATGTGACACTGTAGACTGGAGTAATGACAGTGAAAATTCATCCTTGCGTCACAGGAATAAATTATAATTTAAAGTATACATTTAAAAAAAAAAAAAAACATTATTTAAAATTTTAAATTGTAATAACATTTCACAGTTCTACTGTTTTGTTGTATTTTAAATAATAAATGCAGCTTTGACGAACATAAGAGACCAAAAATAAAAATAAATAACACATTAAAATTTTATACCAAACTCTTAAACAGTAGTGTACATTACCTGGTAAATTCAAGTCAAAATATTAGTTAATACAGCTAAATATGATGAATATAATAACTAAAACTATTACATTAGGTTATACAAATACATTTTTATGCAATAAATTTGTATTCATTCATAAAATGTACACCTATCTAAATAGTAATATTATGTGACAATGTTAAAATATTATTTTTTTATTATTTTGTATACATTTAACATACAAAAAACATTTCTGAATAAATTGTATACATAAAAGTACATTAAAAATCAAATGTATAGCTTCTACATATTCAATAACATTTTAAATCTGAACAAAACAACTTAAGACAATATTGCAACAAGTATATTTGTTGCCTAATAAAAAATACACACACACACACACACATATACATATATACATATTGTCCTATGAAAAAAAAAAATATATATATATATATTATTATTTTTTTTTTTTTAATCTGAACAAAACAACTTAGGACAATATTGCAACAAGTATATTTGTTGCCTAATATATACTTATATATATATATATATATATATATATATATATATATATATATTTTTTTTTTTTTTTTTTTTTTTTTTTTTACTTTTTTAGAACAGTAAGATTTTTTTTACGTTTTTCAGAAGTCTCTTCTGCTCACCAAGCCTGTATTTATTCGATCCAAAATACAGCAAAATTAGTAATATTGTGAAATATTTCTACTATTTAAAATAACTGCTTTTTAGTTAAATTTATTTTAAAATGTTTATTCCTGTCAAATAACTTTCAACTTTAGTCTTCAGTGATCCTTCAGAAATCATTCTAATATGCTGATTTGCTGCTCAAGAAACATTTTATTATTACTATCAATATTTAAAACAGCTGAGTATTTTTTTCCAGGATTCTCTGAGGAATAGAAAGATCCAAAGATCAGCATTTACCTGAAATAAAAAGCCTTTTGTAACATTACATTCTATATCGTTCTAAAGCTTGGAGTCAGTATAATTTTGGAGGGGTGGGGAATAAATTATAGAAATTAATACTTTTATTTAGCAAGGGTAGACCCAATGGACCCATTCTTTAGAATCATAAAGGTCTTGAAGTCAGATATCAGTGACTGTTGGATCTATCCAACAAAAAACGAGAAAGAGAAAGAATGTAGTAAAGTTTGGCCTAAGGGACGAAGAGTACCTCAGGGAGAAAACGGCTAAATACCTTCCCTTTGAAAGAACTTCTAGTTTTTGCTCCTCACATGAACCACCTTTGATTTCCAAAGTTCAAAAGCCTATGGGCTTTCTAAACAATACCCACATACAACTACACCCAAGAGAAAAACACACAAACACACACAAAACCCCAGACCCCCTCCTTTATTTGAAAGGGGTACATGGCCCCCTCCAGGCAGGCTCTATTCATCCAGCATGTATCTGCCTCATTAGGGCTATTAGCATGGGTGAGACGAGGCGGGGTAATTTATCTAATCCTGCTGTGAGGACACACAGACACATGGAAGGGAGACAGATCCAGGCCTCACACAGGTCACGACACCTCTGTGGTCTTGTTAAATTAAGATTTATTACCATAGTTGGAATTATGGCACACGCACACTTCACTGTCAACATACTAAGTCAACTGTGTTTAATGTAAAGGGCTGCTGGTGCACTAAAGCTGCCATTTTGATTGACATGTGGGTTAGAAACAGCAAACTAATTAATATCTTTGTGTACAGGACAGAGAGAAAAGAGAATATGACAGAAGCATTAGAATGAATCAGCTAAAATACACCACACTGAGAGCATTTAGCTTTAGACTAATGTTAATTTTGTCTGCAGGTGTGTTTTTTTAATGTGTGCAAAGTGTAGATGTATATTTCTTTACATATTGATAGACACCAATGATTTTACATTTAAAATCAATCCACAAACTATTTAAAAATGTCCTGCGTCATCCACTGGAACACCACTCTCTCGTGGGTCATGTGAAGCACTTTTTATGATGGACGGATGCACTTTAGTTTGCTTCAAAATCCAACAGCCATTCACTGCCATTAAAAAGCTTGAAAGAGGCAGGACTTATATACACTTAGGGTTGCTTGAGGGTGATTAAATCATGGCATCATTTTATTTTGGGGTGAACTATGCCTTTAAGGATTTATTATTAAAAAAGGAATTTATTTTTACAAAAGTTTAAAAAGTGGGTGTTTTATTGTTTAAAGTATTCATTAAAGATTTATGGTTTAAAATATTAAAGGTTTATTGTTTAAAATACTTTTAATGATTTATTGTTTAAAAAATGCATTAAAAATGTACTGTTTTAAATATAAATAAATAAATATATATATATATATATATATATATATACACACACACACACACACACACACACACACACACACACACACACACACACACACACACACTAGTAGTCAAAAGTTGTAGAACAGTAACATTTTTTATGTTTTTAAAAAGTTTCTTCTGCTCACCAATCCTGCATTTATTTGACCCAAAGTACAGCAAAAACAGTCAAATTTTGAAATATCTTTGCTATTTAAAATAACTGATTTCTATTTGTATTATTATAGATTTGTTTTCAGGTTTCTTTGATGAATAGAAAGTTCAGAAATTTACTTGAAATAGGAATCTTTTGTAACATTATAAATGTCTTATTTTAAAGCATCCGTGCTAAACAAAAGTATTAATTTCTATAATTTATTTCCTCAAAATAAAATAAAATAAAATAAAATAAACTTATAAACTTAAACATTTTTACTATTTAAAATAACTGATTTGTATTTGAATATATTTTAAAATCAAATTTATTCCTGTGATTTCATAGCTGAATTTTTAGCATCATTACTCCAGTCACATGATCTTTCAGAAATCATTATAATATTCCAATTTGCTGCTCAAAAAAAAGCTTTATTATTATTATTATTATAGATTTTTTCAGGTTTCTTTGATGAATAGAAAGTTCAGAAAAACAGCATTTATGCTGAAAATTTAGGAATAAATTATATTTTAAAACATTCAAATAGAAAGCAGTTATTTTAAATAGCAAAAATATTTACAAATTTTACTGCTTTTGCTGTATTTTGGATAATAAATCCAGGCTTGGTGAGCAGAAGAGACTTCTTTAAATAAATATATAAATATATATATATATATTACTGTTCACTTTTGACTAGTAGTGTATATTTTGTTGGTACTGTTTTGTTTTTGTATAACAATGTTATGAAGATTTATGGTTCATATAAGACATTCATTAAAAAAAAAGTCCTGTTTAAAATATGCATTTCTTTGTTTATTTGCTCGTGTCAAATCGGGTAGAAATGGTTCTCGGTGTACATTTCATGTCCACATACCTATAAATGATTTTCAAAATTCCCACAATTCAACAGGTCTCCCTAAATGCAAATATCTTGGACAGTAGCACTTACAAGCTGCGCACTCTAGAAAGCCACACACACCGTTCCTAATTAGAGATCTCGTTCCCCCAATGTGCCGTACGCACACCTCGTCACGCTGTAAAATGACTAATCAGAACATGAGCCAAAGCAATGAGTGAAATGGAAAAACACACACTCCCACAAAGCTATAAACACACCGGTTATTAGGTCTTTAAGGTCATAATTAGAAGCAAACCGCTAGGCAGGTTTTGGGCTGTAAACGCAACCCAGAACAAATTGGATGGGGTGATCGGGGGGGGAGTTACGCCCACCAGAACAGATGGAGAGGAAGGCCCCGCCGTCCCACAGGGGTCTCAGCTGGCAGCCATAGGAACGCTAGACACATATGCACCAGTTTAGCCTTTTTAGCAATGAAAAGAGGGAAGCTGTCATTCGTTTGATATTAGCCTGACCCTATTACACCAGTTTAAAAGACAGCACTCTCCAGGGACAAACCGATGCCTATAACAGCAATCAAACGGACGGTTGAATGAAGAGGAGAACAGGAAACGAGTGACGGAAGGGGATGGGAATCAATCTCAGACTGATTTCACATGCTTCAAGTTTGTTGTCAATGCTGTATTTAGCATTCAAATGAGGGTGCGCCGAATAAACGCTAGCGACGTCGCAGGTCAATGCAGGGTGACTGAAGCACATTATAACTTTTTACACAAGGATATCTTTCACCTCAATGCTACAAAACAGAGTGATTTTACGCTCGACTCTTATGCTGAAAGTTAAAAAAACCCTGTACTAACGTACACAAAGGGCCAAAACACACTTCAGTCACACGTCATAAAGATATTAGCATCATTTTTTGGAGGGAAACTGTCTGTTTAACTTTAATCTGATGTTTTGAATAGATTGAAGCATAATGCTTTCGTATGCTAGCTAGCGTACGTTTACACTCCGACGCTTCGGCTGTAATGAGTGTTATTAGCGTGTTAATTCAATGTTGCGCTTCTGAAAGCCGGGGTGGAGAGGTCAAAGAGAAACATTGAGGCGGCACTATACAACCGCCACACACAATACACTCTCTTAACAGCCCAGTTAACATCCCACTGACCCGCCTCTACACACACACACACCGTCTCCTGCTCTGACTGGTTGTGATTAGCACTATGATGCTGCATAATGCTGTAATCGAGCTTGTATTGGTCTCAGGAGAGACCCCCGAGAGTGCTGGGAACTGGGACCACCCTCTGGTTCTCCTGAGAACCTGAACGCACATACACATTCAGGGCTGTAATGATGAGCTATAATCACCTATCTCTGCTACCACAGACGAGCTGGTGATAAACTAATGTGTGATATTGAGATAAAGAGATAAAAGAGGGGCGGAGAGGAGGAAAATGGGAAAAGAAAGAGTGATGGATCAAAGCAGGACAATGGCATGGGAAGATCGCCACTAGAAGGATTCCATGCTGGCTTGGACTTGAAAATAAACCTATAGAAGAGCTGTCTGTGAAATCAAAATCTTATTAAATTTATTATGACACAATGTAAATAAAATACAAAAATTGAGTGTTGGGGAAAGTTACTTAATATTGAGTTACTCCCTAAAAACAAGTAGCTAATTGGATTACTCATTTACTTTTTATAGAAAGTAATGCGTTACTTTTTCTCATCTGGACTGGGCTTGCTTGTGTGTTTTTAATATAAAAAAGTAATATGTTTGGCAAAAGTAAAAGTCCTTTTACACCTAGAGAGAAATAAGCCTCAGACTGACGGAAATGCACGTTCAATTAATTACTCCAAGTTTGTCTTATTATTAAGCATATGTAATAAACGTATTATTTAAAAATGTTTTAAAATATATTAATTAAGTTATTCTATGAACCTAAGCATGTCATTACACTGGTGTAAAAACTAAATAAATACTGTAGCACATACTCTGTAAAAAATGAAAAACACAATTTGTTTGAGTCAGCTTAAAATAATTTGTTACCCTGCTGTTCAGTCAACTAAAATAAGTTTATTCAACTTGAAATGTTAAGTTGTACTAAGTAACAACTTAGATATTTGTGTTTGCTAAACTTAACAGATGGGTAAGTAACCCAGCTGCCTTCAAATTTTAAGTTGATTCAACTCAAATATCTAAGTTGTCACTTTGTGTAATTTAACATTTCAAGCTGAATAAACTTTTTTGAGTTGACTGAACTTAAAATTTTAAGGCAGCCAGATTACAAATTATTTTAAGTTGACTCAACAAATTGTTTTTTACAGTGTAGAAGAGATTTCTGCACATTACATTAAGCAATTTGTATATTGTATATAAAATTGAAGATAAAAAAAAATGTTTGTTTGTTTATTTATTTATTTATGTATTTATGTATTATATTTTTTACAACTGATTTGATATAGCTTTTATATAACATAAAATATACAGTGTATATACTACCGGTCAAAAGTTTAACAGTAAGATTTTTAATGTTTTTTTTTTTTTTTTAAAAGTTCCTTCTGCTCACCAAGCCTGCATTTATTTGATTCAAAGTACAGAAAAACAGTAAAAAAAAAAAAAAAAAAAAAAACAAAGTTAAATTTTGAAATATTTTTACTATTTAAAATAACTGTTTTCTGTTTTAATATATTTTAAAATATAATTTATTCTTGTGATTAAATCTAAATTTTCAGAATCATTACTGCAGTCTTCAGTGTCACATGATCTTTTGGAAATCATTCTAATCATTATTATCATCATTATTATTATCAATATTTTAAACAGGATTTTTTTCAGGATTCTTTGATAAACAGGTCTAAAGATTAGCAGTTATCTGAGAAAAAAAAAAAAAAAAGAAAAGCTTTTTTAACATTATACACTATACCATTCAAAAGCTGAGTCAGTAGAATTATTATTATATATATTATATTATTTTTGGGGGGAAATAAATTATAGAAATTATTACTTTTATTTATCAAGGATGCTTTAAATTTAATCAAAAGTGATGATAAAGACATTTATAATGTTACAAAAGCTTACTATTTCAGATAAATGCTGTTTTTCTGAACTTTCTATTCATCAAATTCACCTGAAAAAAAAAAATCTACTCTGCTGTTTTTAACGTAATAATAAATGGTTTTTTTGACTGGAGTGGGATCATGTGACTGGAGTAATGATGCTAAATATTCAGCTTTGAAATCACAGTAATAAATTAGATTTTAAAATATACTCAAATAGAAAGCAGTTATTTTAAATTGTAAAAATATTTCTACATTTTACTGTTTTTTTTTGTTTTTGTTTTTTTTTGCTGTACTTTCGATCAAAAAAAATGCAGGCTTTGGTGAGCAGAAGAAACCTCATTTAGAAAAAAAAAAATCTTTTGACTGGTAGTGTATATTTGGTTAAAACATCTAAAATGTTGGCATTTTTTCAGAATAGGAGGAAGGTTAATTGATCAAGACATGCTAATAGTGTTTACACTGAGACAGGCAGGGCACCATGTGCTGATCTGAGCTCATGAATATCAAACACCTCCAAAGCCCTCGGCCCTCCTCTCCTCTCCCCTCCCCAAGGGTCTTCATTGTCCGCCGGAGGTCCCGAGGGCCCGCTAGAGCAACAGTGCAGACGCGTCGACAGAGCCCGGCTCAACAGGTTTCAACACACTGCCTCAGACCAGACCAATACTAGAACCAGAAACCCTGCCCTCTGCAAAAAACGACTGCGAGAGAGGCTCAATTACGTAAACTCCCCCCCTGTTTATTGTGTTTATGGTAAACTGTCTGCCGAGGAAGAACTGCTGCGGAAAGATAGCGGTTACAAAAACATTTTAATGAGGCAAGGAGTCGTTAATGACACGTACAGCCGCCTCGAACAACGACACGTGAAAGCACGCCTGGAACTCGCCAAGAACTGGGAGGTTTTCGCACAAAATAATGATTTTCTAATGGTATTTTTAATCCAAACCTTCCCTCAAGTGCACAGTTGGTCTGAAAACAAGCTGCAATCATTAGCAAACCTTGTTGTTTTTTTCGTCTGAGGAAAATAGTTCGCTTTCAACAAGCAGGAAGCTTTTAAAGTTGAACAGCCTCTTCATCACAGACATTAATCACTGGATAGAAGTTCAGGAGATTGCCTGAGAGTTATTTTGAAGAAAAAAAAAATGCCATGGACTGTAACACAGGGATAATTAATCAAATGAATTCATTTTATGGTGATTTTGGAAAATTAATGTTGAAAATTATTTGGGCTGATTGACTTGCAAAGTTTGGAGAGACTTTTTTATGAATGTAGCCCGAGCTGAAATGCATCTGACAGATGCACGCACACGTATACACACATCCAATTAACAAGCCTTTCACGATAATTTACTGTCAAGTGTCAGCTCAGCTGGAGAAATTTAATATAAAGTGATCTGTGTATCTTGGCAACCGGTACCATGACTAAAGGACTGAAATGAATAGATGAACAGGTGTATTTCCATTCCCCTCACTCACTTTTTCAGTCCCTCGTTCTTTCGCTTCATCTCTGCATGTGTTCGGTCTCTGCGACGTCTTGATGCATTGATGTTTCAATAAAAGATACAACATGGCTATGTTTGCACAATCAGCGTTTGAGATTTATTGCATTTTCCTAACAGGTGACTACTTTGAAAGTTAAAAGACTTATAAAACATACACAATTCCATATTACGAAATAAAACCATATTTACATGTTTACACAAGACAAAATGCACGTTTACACTTTTTTTTAAAGCCAACTTTTTAACACACTTTTTAAAGTGTGTGTCTTACGGACATGTGTGTCTTGCTAACTTTTTTCTTTTTTTAGCCAAAATATCAGGGTAAATGTGACCCTGGGCCACAAAAAAAGAGTCATAATGATCTTTTTTTTTTTTTAAATTGAGAGATTTAATAAGCTTTCCATTGATGTATGGTTTGTTAGGATAGGACAATATTTGGCCGAGATACAAATAATTGAAAATCTGCAATCTGAGGATGCAAAAAAAAATCTAATTCTTGAGAAAATTGCCTTTAAAGTCCAAATGAAGTTCTTAGGAATGCATATTTCTAATCAAAAAATAACTTTTGATATGTTTTCTGCAGGAAATTTGAAAAATATCTTCATGGAACATGATCTTTATTTCACATCCTAATGATTTTTGGCATAAAAGAAAAATCAATAATTTTGACTCATATTGTTGGCTTGCTACAAATATACCCATGCTACTTATGACTGGTTTTGTGGTCCAGAGTCACAAATGTGTTAAATGCATTATATTTAATGCCATTAAATGGCTTAATTATGGTTAAAGTATGTTTTAGCTTTCCATACTTCAACACTGTGCTGATCAATTTTTATCCAGATATAAAACATTTAGCATTTGAGCTACACTTTGTGTACAAACTTCTACGAATACTAATGAGATTCCACTGTTGCGTGACTTGTTACCACACAGACTCATAATACCACTAACAACTTTCCAACACATTCTGCAAAAGCACTGCGCCGGTGCATAGAAGCACACGTGCACACAAAGAACACCTACTTTCTGTATGACATGTCTGCATTTTCAAAAGTAGTGAAAATTAGTTTACGGGACTGAATTTAAATGGAATCGATACATCACAGACTAGAAAATTTGCCCCCACCTAAATTTTCAAGGAACTTCTCTATGAACGAGGTACACACACACACAGCTTCTATGAATAGCTATTCTGGTTTTTCATAACCCAACTTCTAAGAACAAGTCTAGCTACTACAAACCGGAAGAGGGTGCTTATAGTAGCTGACTAGAACATTGGAAAGCTAGTCAACTTTAAGCCAAAGCTGTCAATATTAGCAATACAAGCAAATTTCACTCCTCATTACATGGTACACACATGACATATTTGAAAAGAGAAAGGCCTTTGACAACAGTTTCCTAAACACACAAGCGTAATGACAGATCGGATCAAAACTCTCTCCTCCAAACATCTTTTATGGGAGCTGAAGGCAATGTTTGACACAGAGTTTCACTGTATTTATTTTTGACGGTAACAGTTGTGGCATTTTAAAGTAAACATTTGTGTAACACAAAAAAAATCCAAAGCTATTCACATGCAGTCAAATGCGTATGATGACGAGTAAACATGACTCCAAATTCCTCAAACAAACACACAACCTCCCGCAACACCTCACTGGAATTATATTTGATCTTTGCTGTTTGGTGTCAAGATTTTACATTTAGCACCAATGCTGATGCAACAAAACACATTGTTTTGCACAATACGCAAACTGTGCCAATACATCAGTCAAATTTGCTACCTGTCAAGCTGTTTTCCCTTCCACTAAGGCATCCGATTTGTCACATGTCCAAGAGAAACACACTTCACTATACAGGTGACAAAAGTGCCCTCTATTTTCTTTGTTGCGACATGTCCGGTAATCCATTGCTTTAAATTAGAAACTTTTGGCGTCAATACACTGACGCAAAAGCCATGGGAATTTAAATCATCTTTAAATTATCTGCTGTATTTGAAAAAAAGGCCTTTGTGTGTCTTGTGACAGTTATTTTATTTTATGTTATTTTATGTTATTTTATTTTATACGTCAGGTTGATGTTGGACCCCAAAAATGACAGACATTGTATAGTGGTTGAGAATGAAGGTCGGGTTGACATCAGTATTTGCAATGCTGTCTCATGACCAATTCATACGTACTTTACGAGGTGGCTAATTTCGATTTAGGGGTGGGCTTAGGTGTAGGTCATTTGTACAAATTCATACGTATTGTGCAAATCATAAAATCCGTACGTTTTCGCTAAAATCGTATAAATTTGTACAAGTAAGGTCGTACAAATTCGTAAAAATTAGTCACCTCAGAATTACACAGAAATCTCTGGAAATGTCCTCATTGTTTATTTGTCAAATAAAACTGGTTGTTACAGAACGTAAATAAATTATGCAATCTAATAGTTGTCTACTTATACAGCATCAATACAGTTCTTTTTTTTTTTTTGGTCCATTCTTTCTTTTCCCGCTACTTTGCTCTGTAGTGTCTGAATAACCACACTCTATAAATAAGTAGGCCTTTAAAAGCAGTTTCAAAGAAGCTGTTTGGAATTTAAACTTATAGATATAGTCATTTGTTTTAAGGCCAGACATCTAAAGCTATTTACCAATGCTGTCAAACATCTAGAAAAGATGAATTAACACAACTCCAACCTCCTACAACACTCCAATTGGAATTAGACTTGATCTTGGCTGTTTCCATTGAGTGGTCATTTATCCATCACACAAAAGCCAGCCTGGACAATGCCTCCAAAAGCCCACCGCTGCACCAAGACCACGAAACGCACACGCTCAGAAACACACACTCACTCCAAGGCGTCACCTGAGCCTGAAACACTTCACTTGAAGAAAGAAGAGAAGACCTTTGGAAGAGAAAGGCCTTAATTAATATTAAGAAGGGTAAGCGGGCCGCTCGGCTGACGAACTGCGGAGTCTGATCGCCGTATTGTGAATAATAGGTGTAGCTTTCATAAAGACGTACTGTACCGTGGAAAACTACTTTAAATCGGTGTATCAAATGCCCTCTTGTCTCCTTCCTGTTAGAGGCGGCTCAGCATTTAAGTCTATGGAACAAAGGTAAACAAAGCGACATTAACGGTCAGGCTACTTGAGATGAGTGAGAATTAATTGAGCATTAATGAAATGCCCTATACAAACAGTCTTCCACCCATACATAGAGAGTTAACCTATCCATAAAAGAGGTAAAGGGTGACTGGCGTTCGTCTGAGGGTGTGGTCTGAAGTTACTGTTGTCGACTAATAATTTAAGCCTCCAGGATTAGGTCTGAATGGCAGACGGCGTTGTACCTCAAGTACGACTTTAATCTTCAGCACACAAACACACACACGCACATACACGAGTCAGTCCAACTATTACACCTGCAATTAGTTTGCCCTCAGTCAACGTTAGGGGTAATTTTAGGCCATTGTGTGGAAGAATACTGTCAGTGCGGAGAGAGATAGGGGCATATTCATGTCATTCTGGAGAGAGAGAGAGTGTGCTATCAACTAGATTCAGTTCCAAAGAAACTGTGAGTAGTGTTTGCCCGTGCACAACTGATGCTAGGGTTGTCCACAGCATGTGACTATGAGGATGCAAGCTTGTTCTGGGTAGTTGCTACAGTTTTTGGGGGGTGGTTGCAGTTGGGTTGCTTACTCAAATCAGTTACTCTGAATTCTGAATTTAAATTCTGAATTGTGGATTTGCACTGTTAAAGTGCACTACAGAACTTATCAGGAAGTGTTTTTTTTTTTTTTTTACAAGGGATTACACTATAAAAGTTTTCACCAGTTTCAACTTAAAAACTTAAATTTAATAGCTGCCTTAAAATTTTAAGTTAAATCAACAAAAGTATAAGTCAGTCATTTTAAGCTCTTCCTGTTCTTATTCATATCAACTAAGATTAGTCAGAAACAGAATTTCCCATGAACAAAAAAAATCAAAGTATATGAAATGTGGTGCTGTCAATTCAAGTTTTGAATATTATGAATAGCCAGGAAAATAAATGTGAAGTGCTGGATCTGGGATGAGATTAGAAGCTAAAATCATCAGATTAGGGCTGACTTATTTAGGCTATATCGTGTGCAAATTCACCAGATAGGTCAATAATGCTGGGAAGGTTAAGTGGAAAAGAACTTGCTGGCTCCATACAATCAAAGCATAAGGACATTATCAGTTACACAATACGTTATATCGCAAAATATGTTTAAAACACCTATGAAAATAGAACAAAACACCTATCAATATAAAACATTTCTTTAAAATAACACAATATGTTGTGTCTAATTTTTACAGGCTTTTCTTAGAGTGAACAAATTTAGGCAATTGTATCAAAAACCCCATTTCATCTTCTTACAGAGTGCAGAAAACAAGCTAGAAATTCAAAAGAAGGGGATAAAGTTGTGTTCGCGTATAAAAGCTTTGGTTTTGTCCGCAACGGCCTGATTGAGTGGTCTGAACAAAACATTCAGAGCCACCAAGTAACTCTATAAAGAGCCTGGTGTCAAAGAAAGAATTCATACAGGTCTAAATATGAGCTCCATTTCCACACACACACATACGTCTGAAGCCAAGACAGTGCGTCTCTTTTTCATTAGGGCCATTGTGCTGGATGAGACAGATGGAGTGAGAGAGAGAGAGAGAAAGAGACGGAGAGAGAGAGAGAGAGACGGTGCCTGAGGTACAGATTTAGATGTCCTTCATTGTGCTTACACGAGTATTGTCTTGTCAGACGCGTTTAGGAGTGCTCTGCATTACTTAACACAAGGGAGAACACAAGTGAAAGACAGAGACAGGCAAAAAGAAGGGGTTATGTTCTTCTGTATGATGGTCTTTTAAATGTACAGCTGTGCATCAAATTACATGAGAAAACAAAGAGGAAAAATAAGTAAATCATAAGCATCACAAAAGCCTGGAAGGCTTTGTGCATAAATACAAAAGAATACATAATATACATGTCATAACAGTTTTATGACATTGTTATTACACAACTCCAGAAGTTGTTATAACTTAAGGTTTTTCTTACATAATTTCTTCTATGTGTGTGTGTGTGTGTGTGTGTGTGTGTGTGTGTTACATATTATTATTATTTTGCTTTTATCACCATATACATCTATGTCTTTCCGGCAGCAGCAGTTGTTGGTAAGGTGCCACTAACCTGTCTGTCCAGACAACGTCCAATCCCAAAAAACAACACAGGAGCAGGATCACGGATACAGGATCACTCCCTTTCACCCTCTGCCTCTCTCTCTCTCTTTGTCTTTGACTTTCTCTCACTCCTACACATCTACACAACACAATTTCACAACACAATCAAACACCAGCAAACCCATATGCATGCACACTGACATCACACACAATGGTGGCAGAGGTTTCGGGCATAATTATTGATTTTGCATAAGACAACACAGAAGTTCAATAGACATTAGCTGTGTGTTGGCATGTGCAAAATTAATCTGGTCGTTTTTTCTTAATTCTACTTTTTCTTATCATACAAGTCTTGTATGTCATCACAGTATAGCATTATACCTATGAGTGTGTGTGTGTGTGTGTGTTAACTGTGTTGCTGCATGTTTAACTAAATATTAGTATTAAAGCCTCCAGTTAAGACTTAAGTTAAAAAAAAAAAAGACTGTTTATACAATCTTAGGAAGTATGTGTGTGTGTTTTGTCTGTTTTGTTTGAGTATTCCTCATGTGATCACTGAAAAAACAAAAATGTCATTAAAACTGTGAATGCAATCTTTGAGTGTCGTTTGGGTGATATAAGCCACATTGAGAATGCAGGTGGACACTTTGTGCAGATGTCCTGAGGTAAAGTTACAGAAAGGTGACATCAGTTGTATCTAGTGTTTGTGAGATGTGATCTTTAATTTATTTATCAAATTTAGTTCTAGGCTGTGTGCCTGTGTATGACCGTAGGCGCTGCATGTATCAGCAACAAAATACCTGTCTATCATAAAGTCACTGATCGCATCAATAATTTGGTCTCTTTAGCCTTCAGCATGACCAAGAGCATGGCTGAAAATGTTTGCTTGTGTGTGTCAATGCCTAGCAATGATATCAAGTTTTATAAGATACTGGAGCAGACAAATCTTTTATTACAGATATGTGCACATACAAACACATCTGATTCCTTCTAAGACAATTAACCATGGTTTTATTGCAGTAGAAGTGTAGTAATCATGGTTAAACTATGGTTAGTTTTGCAAAACCATGGCTAATTTGTGGCTACCATGGTTCATCTACAGTAACCATGTTTTTTTGGTTTTATTTGAGGGAAAACCATGGTTAATTTTCATAAGGGCAATTACCCATTGTCCAAAAGACTAATTTGGAATGCACAACATAAATACCAAGTCTGCATGCAACAAAATTAGTATTTAAGAACTGTAAATCTCACCTAGCAATTGATTTCGGTATCATTCGATGTTAGCATGTGGTCTAGTATGTATTGCATACAAAATAAAAGTTTGCGTTTGCCTAATATGTGTGTGTGTACTATGTGCAATTATTATGTATATATAAATACAAGCACATTCATGTATATATTTAGGAAATATTTACAAGTATATGTATTTATTATAATTTTTTATAGAATTTATTATAGAAAAAAAATTATTTTATTTACATTTCTCTTAAATACTGTATATACATTAGTTTGTGTGTATTTATACATAAATAATAATTACACACACATATATTAGGCAAACTCAAACTTTTATTTTGTATGTGATTAATCATGATTAGTCATTCACCAGCCCTAAAACAAACATACAAAGCACACACAAACGTAAAGAGAATTTAGTTTTAAATTACACTGAATAATTTTTAAAGAAATAATAATCAACGCCTTGTCCACCATCTTGCATTTATTTATTTTATTTTTTGAATGTTTAATTGCAATGCATTTTGGAATTGATTTGTTTGTGAAGAGTCAAACTGATCTCACAGCCATTCTTACATATTTTACGAGGTGGCTAATTCGTATGAATTCGTACATCCTCAGTCATACAAATTTGTAAGTTTTTGGTAAATCGCACAGATTCGCACAACTTCAGGCATACGAATTTGTACGTTTTTTGGTAAATCGTACGTATTTTTACAAGTTACCCAATTCGTATAAAAATTCATACGCTTAACCCTATCCTAAACCTACTCGTCAGTAGGGTCTAGACAAATTGTACAAAATCTTACATGTGTTCGTATAAATTCGTAAGAATTAGCCACCTCGTAAACCACCAGAATTAGGCAGATTCTAATGCTTTAGACAACCTTTCACAGGTGAGAATATGTGTTGATTTGTTGATTTGATATGAATATTACAGGTTTTTAAACTATGGTAACTTTTTAATGTTGTATTACACCTTGTTGTATTGTTTTAGCTTCCCAAAATTATCTGCTGAATTCTATTGCGGTTATAGGTATTCATACTCTACATGCATTTGTAGCGCATGTTGCAGATGCACAGTCAACTTGCTTGAATGAACCAGCTTTGACCGTTTCAATATGACAGATGGCTAACACACCTAGCACCCCATTGAAACAGCTGCTTATGAAGAAGCAATGTAATATATTTACAGTAGTCAACATCTGAAGTGGATCAAAAAAATTCAAAGTTGTCCTAAGGCAGGAACGGGTATTGTGTTGGTTTCAAGACAACTTTGATGAAAGGTTTTGATCCTCTTCAAATGTTGACTACTGTATACATGTGTGTGTGATACTGCCTTTGTCACAATTCAAAATTAAAAATATCACACAAATGAATTTAATTAAATTTATAAGAAAATAACCAGTGTTCCGATATCGCCCATTCAAAACTGCAGCTTTTTAACTTCTCCAAATAAACTGAATCAACTAAATGTATCAAATTTCTCAATGTTACATCAGAAAGAGAAGGCATTAGGAGGGTTTGATTTTTACCTCACCTCGCTTGGCTACAAAGCTGTCTGCTCAAATAATGTGACATGAAAAAAACAGTGATGTAGCATTCTGTCACGGTACATTGCTACTTTAGCTTGTTACTGGAAAAACCACTCTGTTTTGAAAACAGCCAAGCTACTGTCCCACTACTGAAAGATTTAGATTTAGCCAAGTTATCAGCGTCAATACTTTTGGTTAATACTGAAAACAACAAAGATTGACAGTTCAAAAGACCCAAAACAATGACTAACTTTTCTCTAGTTTTAAAAATCTTGCACCTGCTACAGTGATTATAGCATTTATAATATAGATAGGGCTGTCAAACAATTAATCGCAATTAATTGCATACAAAATAAAAGTGAGTTTGCCTAATATATGTGTGTGTACTGTGTGTAATTATTATGTATATATAATAACAAACAAAATTTATGTATATATTTAAGAAATATTTACAAGTATATGCCTTTATTATAATTTTTATATTCTTTATATTATATATATATATATATATATATATATATATATATATATACATAGTAACATTGTGTACATAAATAACATTTCTCTTAAATATGAATGTGTTTGTATTTATACATACATAATTACACACACAGTACACATATATATTAGGCAAACTCAAACTTTTATGTTGTATGTGATTAATGGCGATTAATCGTTTTACAGCCTTAATATACATTTAAAATGAATGAGAAGCAGAAACAAAGTTAGATGTTAAAATTTATATAACTATCACTGTCCATTCACACTGCGGTTACTGCCATCTCCATAATATATATTATATTATATTATACATTATTTTATTTATTTATGTTTATTTTTTTAGGCAAAACAATTTACAGCATGTACCTAAAAAAATAAACCCTGAGAATTACCCTGAGAAATTAAGCAAAAAGTATGACAACTGGCCTCTGTTAGGCCTGTATGAAGAAATAAAATATAGCCATCATTAAAAGCCAGGTTAACGCCTAAATTTGAGACAGACACAAAGAGAGAACAAGAAAGAGAGAGAGAGCAAGTAGTAGAGGAACAGAGGCCTGACTGGTTTTGGCTGATGTAAACTTCCGTGTTGAAAGAGACAAGAGGGAGAAAATTCCCTGGAATTCCACCACACTGCTTCCTCCTGCTGAACGTCACCTGAGCTTCCAGTTCCCGAAAGTAAACAAAACACTCTCGTGCACACAGGGGAAAGTGGGGGTGGACAGAGGTGCACAGGAAAGAAAGGGGCAAGGAGGAGAAGAATAACAAGCATGGTGACATATGGACACATAGCACAATGTGTCACACATACACACACTTTTGTCATGTCACTTTTTAAAGGAATTGTTCCCCCGAAACTGAAAATCATGTCATTGCTTGCAAGATTTCCTTTTCTTGCATGGGACACTTATCTAACAAAATGTCCAAGGTGCCGTTTTCATCTCAAAACCATTGAATACATATCACTGCAGTTAAAACAATGTTGCACTAGATGAACATTTCTAGAGGCATTTATACATAAATGCATACATACAAAAAAAAAGTAGTTTTAACATAAAATAATTTGTTATCCCTGACTTAAAATTTTTAGTTCAGTCAACTAAAATATTCCAGTTGTCACTTAAATTAACATTAAGTAACTTAAAATTTCAAGTTGGCTAAACTAATCAATTTAAGGCAGCGGGGTAACAAATATTAAGTTGAAACAACTTTTTGACATTTTTTTTACAGTGTACATACATACATACCAAGCATTTTAGGGTACAGCCAACAAATCAGCCCCGATTCAAAAAGGAGAGACACATAGCAATAAAGGGGTTAAACTCCAAACATCAAAAGTTCACAAAAGACACACACCCACTCACATATAATATATTGAAATGAAAGTTACCTTCATCCTGTTTACATTCTAAGAACTTGATTGACTCAAATCTTTTCCCTGTTCCTTTTGTCTTGTTCTCCTTCCATACATATTTTGGCCTCATGAACACCTAATATGCCATCAAGTAAGGTATTTAAGAAATAACCGGTAGCCCTTAATTTTACAGTCCTGTTCTATAGGTATGTGTACATATTACAGTAAGTATTAACCCTAAACATAAACATAAAACTCATCCTAACCTTAAGTCCAAGTAGACATCTTGTATTACCTTAAGTGCAGCTAAAAAATTAATTTGGCAGCACCTGTTCTGCCTGTACATACTATGTATTTACTAAAGCAATTACAATAATTGGATAATAATTAACAATGAATATATACCTAAACCTAATTTTAAAGGGATAGTTCATCCAACAATGCAAATTATCCCATGATTTACTCACCCTCAAGCCATCCTAGGTGTATTTTACTTTCTTCTTTTATTATAGTTATATTAATGTCCTGGCTCTTTCAAGATTTATAAAGACAGTGAATGGGCATTGAGAATTTGAAGTTCAATAAAGTGCCTCCATCCATCATAAATCATCTCCACATGGCTCTGGTGGGATAAAAAAGGTCTTCTGAAGAGAAATGATGCGTTTGTGTAAGAACAATTACCACATTTCATTTTATAAACCGTAATCTCTAGCTTGTGCTAACTGACGCACATGGGTTCACAGAAACAAAACACTGGTCATTAATTAGAAGTACAAAATGAGGATTTGAAGAGAGTAATTTTGGAGAATTTCAATATAAGCCAAGAGGAGACTGTAAACAAAACTTGGTTCTCGCAAGACTGGCATATATCATCCGCTGGACGCCACTCTCTCGTGAATATGCATACAACAGTTAGCGGAAGCTAGAGATTACGGTTTATGACGTTTTAAATATGGATATATGTGACCCTGGACCACAAAACCAGTCATGAGGGTCAATTTTTTGAAACTGAGATTTACACATCATCTGAAAGCTTAATTAAATAATCCTTTCATTAATTAGGAATAGGACAATATTTGGCCAGGATACAATTATTTGAAAATCTGAAATCTGAAGGTGCCAAAAAAATTAATTAATTAAAAATTTAAATATTGAGAAAAAATGCCCTTTAAAGTTGTCCAAATTAAGTTCTTAGCAATGCATATTACTAATCAAAAGTTAAGTTTTGATATATTTACAGTAAGAAATTTACAAAATATCTTCATGGAACATGATCTTTACTTAATATTCTAATGATTTTTAGCATAAAAGAAAAATTTATAATTTTGACCCATACAACGTATTGTTGGCTATTGCTACAAATACACCTGTGCTACTCATGACCGGTTTTGTGGTCCAAGGTCACATTTTTCTTATGCAAACATGTTTATTCACTTCAGAAGGCCTTTATTAAGCCACTCCTCCGTGTGGAGTACTTTCTATGATGGATGGACGCACTTTTTGGGGCCTAAAAATCTCAACCACCATTCACTGCCATTATAAAGCTTGGAAGAACCAGGACATTTTTTAATACAACTCTGATTGTATTCATCTGAAAGAAGAAAGTCATATACGCCTAGGATGGCTTGAGGGTGAGTAAATCATGGTGTAATTTTCACCTTTTAGTAAAGTACTTTTTGGGTAAGTACACTTTTAGTACATGTACTGTAAAATTGCATCTTTAAGACTGCTATATAAATCTTTTTTGCAAAGTAATTGTTTTAATGATGCAATAACATGTTAAATAGGCACCAAATTTCTAATATTGAGTCTGCATTGTAAGATCAAGGCTGGAAATTTCTCTTGCCTTTAGAAGACGTCAGAATCTGTAATCACGCTATATACAAGTGCTGCCACTGGACGTGCGCCTTGCAATTCGAACCGCGGTCAATCACCCGGACACGGCCACTCACCTTTCCACCCGTCTCCATGGCGACAGGGCAGCGTGCGTGAGCACTGTGGTCAGAGGACTGCGTGCGTGGGGTAAATTGAGGAGTGCATGTGAACACTAATCTGCCATGGGGTCACATGCAGAGGAGCATTTTGTAACCTTAAGTGAACGTTTTGTAATAGTTAGAAAGTATTTTGTATCGGTTACGGCAATCCAAAAGAGCTACACAGGGCGAGCTAACAACCCTGTTCTGGACGGGACGATTGGAGAGCTGATGCGGGGGGGGTGGTGCCGGGTGTCACAGATCAGGAACTTCAGGAACGCTGAGAGCAGGTGGCCTTTCAGGATATGAATAAACACACAATCTTACCTTTCATTCCAAAATGCTCCCCTATATGTAGGGCAGTCACATTGTGAAGTGCTCTAGTCTACAGAGGACAATTATGTTGTATGCATGTCTTTTGATGGGTTAAAAGAGGTATGATGGGAATGAGACATTTTAAGGGGTTCTAGCTGTGAGCTATTAGCTCAAGGCTGTATCTGTACCTGCTTTGCTCCCCCAACGTTGCACCTGGACTAAATCTAAAGACATCAACATACCATTCAGGTACACACAGATATATAGCTACATGTATACATTTAAACGTGTATATGCTTAAATCATGCGTAAATATGAGTGAGATCATATTTAAAATGACTTTTTTAAGTCAAGTTAGAGTCAAGTTTTCAGAAATTCAATGTTTGTATTCATGTTGGTTTCAGGGGAAAAACAAAAGCAAAAACAAAACAAAACAAAAAAACATGCATTCATTTTTTTTTAATTAATATTTATTTAATGATCTAAAAATGTTATTTTACTCTAACACCATGAACACGTTTATACTTTACATTCTTACAAATTTAAAAGAGAAAAAATTAGAGAAATATTAAAATAATAATTAAGTAATTTTTTAAGTTTTTTTTTTTTTTTTACATATACACATTATAATTTTTTATTAAATTTACAAATATCATAACTTATTCATAAATATTCATTTAGTTTGGAGGAGTCACACCACATGACATTTGTGACCCTGGACCACAAAACCAGTCATAAGTAGCACGGGTGTATTTGTAGCAATAGTAAAAAATATATTGTATGGGTCAAAATTATCGATTTTTATTTGAGATCATATTCCATGAAGCTATTTTGTAAATTTCTTACCCTAAATATATCAAAACTTAATTTTTGATTAGTAATACGCATTGCTATGAACTTCATTTGGACAACTTTAAAGGTGATTTTTTTTTTTTTTTTTTTTTTTCCAAATTTATTTATTCTTTGTACCTTCAGATTCCAGATATTTAAAAAGTTCCATTTCGGTCAAATATTATCCTAACAAACCATACATCATTGGAAAGCTTATTTACTCAGCTTTCAGATTGAAAAACTGACCCTAAAACACACAAAAATTGCCCATTATGAATGATTTTGTGGTCCAGGGTCACATTTTACAACCTGATCTAATCTTGCCTTGTTATAAAACTCTCAAATTATCTGATATTTTAAGAAACATCTTGACTTTGACACAGTCATGAGTAATAGTCATGTCATGAGTTATTTTATTTTAGTCTGTTTTTGCACATTGGTTGCACCACATGACTTTAATTTCAAAGACTAAAGGTTTGTCTCAAAACAAATTCTAATGATAAACAATTACACCAAAGTTTGTTTGTTTGTTTTTTTCACATTGTGATATTAATTTTTCACTTCATATAAATGTAAAACATGCCCTGTAAAAGATAAACCAAGTGTCATCTGCAAATAAGTGATATTTTCTGTAATATTAAATCTAATGCAGTGACATCAAGACATTTTAAAGTGTCCAAATACTTTTTGGGGCTACGTGAACCCATTTTACCATTCACTCCATACTACAAAAGAAGCTAACATTTACCATGCCTGAATGTTTTTTTTTTTTTTTTTTTTTTTTTTTTTTCAATATATATTTTAGTAGATCACATACAAAACAAAAATTCAAATCTTACCTGCAAGAGTGAGAAACCACTCATGTGAGAACAAGCACTCACTCACACACAATGACAATAGCCTATTGTTGAGCCCTCAAAACTGAAACAACTGACTCATGAAAAGCACCCAAGGGATGTACCATTCATTACTCAATCAATTCAGAGCCTGTACATCCACTTCAGACAGTCAAACACACATATTTAAACATCCACACACTGTTTTATGAATATATACAATGTGAGTGGAATGCATGACAGTGTACAATAACCACACACGCTCAGTAAGTCTTATTTGTATTGACCTGTGTGTATGTCTAAGAGCTCTGGGAATTGTTGTAGACAACAGCTCTAGAATTACGACAATTCCTTCCCCAATGTGAGCTTGAAAAGAGGCAAGGGCCTCTTTAAATTATTGGCTCAAACACACATTCACACACACTCAGCGTTGTAGAAAGCCTAATTAAATCACATTGATTTGGAGGTGCATTACAGTTCCCTAGAGCGGTTTAAAACCACACTTCCAGAACAGTTACAAATTCTACCTCATAGATCACCGTCAAAACAAACTAAAGGCTGAACACTACATGACTTTTAAAATCGGAACAGATTTTAAAACAACGGGTATTATACACTTACCAACTTTGTAATAGTAATAGAGGAAAAACTGGCCATCATATACAAAATGACTAAGAATCACACACTACCAGACTTTAAAGTTGTTCCGATCACAACAAACTCAACAAATTTGTTTGATATACTCAAACACACACTATGTGATTTTCTATGAAATCTGTCAACTCAAATCTGCAGACTGGCTCTGATTTTCATTAACTAGCAAAAACTTCTCCAGACTGTAAATCGGCGGGGAACATTTGTGTACATTTTTTTAAAGTCATATGTTGGATTTCATATGAAATTAAATTAGATTTTGTCATTTTTCTAAGTCTTGTCTTGAAGTGTTATTTATTTCAGGTGCAGAACACAAGGAAATGCCGCAGGTTTTAGATTTTGTCTACCAAATACTGTTAATAGAGTTGTGAAATAAGAGCCGAGTTAAGGTGGGTAATTCCTTCACAGTAAACACGTAACACTGTCATAGGTCAAATTTAAAAATTTGCTGTAAGTTTCTGTGTGTGTGTGTGTGTTTGATGTAGCTAAATATTTCCACTTGGGTCCAGTGTGATCTCAGCCAAGATTGTGCGAGATATATGCTTTCACACTCCAAACTCTAAAAGCACACACTCTCTCTCACACACACACACTAAAAACCCTGAGAAATCCAAGTTCACACTCACACCCCACACCACACAGCTGAGAAGATTCATAAACAGCCCTAAAAACATGAAGAACACACATTAAGAAAAAAAGTTGTTGGGTTCCACACATAAGACTTAAAGAAAGCTACGAGGAAAAAAAAAAAAAATGCTACAAAAAAAATGTAGCGTGGATAAATAAGAGAAGAGGAAGAACGGATGCATAATTCATTCACCAGTGATTCATTCACTTGTAATTATAGTTTACCTGTTTAAAAATATGACTCTGTGTGCATGCACGCATGTGTGTAAGCATGTGTGTGTGAGAGAGAAAGAGAATGGTTTGTCCAACCGAGGGCATCCTCATTTAAAAATAAAATAAACTAAGTATTGTATAGTAAAAACTAAGCCATGTATAAAAACTAAAGTAAGAATATACATGCATATGTGTGTGTGTGTGTACCTACTTAACCATATTTTGGTGACAAATTTGTACCCAAAAGTGAGCAAAACTTAAAAGCCAAAAAACCTCTCCTTGGGGAAGTCCTCATTTGTAAAACTGGTATAAAAAAATAAACAAAGTTTTTTGAAATTGTAAAAATGCAGAACCTTTTCTGTGAAGGTTAGGGTTAGGTTAGAAAATGCATAACTATCTGTATTTAAAAACAATAGAAGTCTATGTAATGTCCCTATTTAGATAGTTAAGTAAACGTGCATGTGTGTAAGTCAATGTATAAATATGTAAATTTTACAAAACGTATACAAAAAAAAAAACGTCTATGGTATATCCTCATTTAGATAAGTAAATGTGTGTTCGTGTGTGTGTGTGTGTATTCATTGGTTCAAGTACTCTTCTGGCTAATGGGTCACAAATCATTGCTTTGTGAGAGCTTGTGTGTGTATGTGTGAGCGTGTGTGTTTCTTAAGAACATGGCTGCAAGGCAGCATGGTTCGGGTGACAGAGAGTTCAGAAATGCAGCGTTGCATTTTTCAACATTTACCTCAGCATTTTCTGCTGCACTCAAACACACACACATATAAAAGAGTTATGGTGGACAGTGTTACATGTTGCGTTCGTTTCATGGAATGTACAACTTGGAGTGAGAGCGCCATAAATGACAGAAAAAGAAAGAGACAAACTGATGCACTGCAGTTAAGACGTATGGAAAGCTAAGTGATGCATTACACTTTCGCTCTTAACATCTAAGCCTTCCAACTTTATTTATCTAACTTCTGCAGGAATGTGGGACTTTTGGTTGTTTTGTTTCACCAGCCAACAATTACAGGAACAATTTCATCAGTGAGGAATTTCTCTAAATTACTTGAAGAGAAGAAATCAAAACTAGGCATAAAAGAACGAAAGAAAGAGTGTAGGGAGTAGCTTACTCAAGTAGCAACAAACTATCAACACTGCTAAAATTCAGTTACAATTAGACATAAAAATAGAGATCAAGATCAATGGTTTTATCAAGGGTACACACTAATTGTTGTGAAAACCTATGCCACTTTAACTGAATTTTTTTTATCACACAGTCTTACATGTTATCAGGCATAACATCACAATTACAACCAAATCAAACATGCTCTCTAGAATATCATCTGTAGCAGCACTGGGGAGTTATTTTAGATTCATTGTAGTCTTTCAGTTTGATTTAGCTTTCACGAAAAATATGATTTAGTCACTCGAAGTTCACAAAATCCAAATGTCTCCAACAGACTCTGTAATAATTCTCTAGTAATAATTATAATATATACTAATAATTATAATCTTACAACTCTTTAGAAGGTATTGTGTCCCAAATGACATATTGAGTCCGATATCATCTCCTCTTCCGCTACATAAAGAAAAGCGGAAGTGTATGAAGCGTCCAACATTCCACACTTCCACACGTTTAATAATGCATTATCCAGGTATTTAAAGTGCACTTCTTGTTGGAAGTTTCAATGTGAACGCACTACTCACCTCATTTATACTAAAAAATGGCTTAAGTTACCTACAATCAGTTAAGAGTAAATTATGACAAGCTACAGTTTCCCTAACATTAGAAAGAAAGAAAAACAAAGATAGTTAGTTTGGAGCTAGAGACAGAAACGTATGTCAGGGGAGTGAGTTCATGCTACCCTGCAGCAGTTCTCCGTATCACTCCAACATGCTACAACAAGCCTGACCCAATCCTGGCCTCAAGATCACCTCTCTTTCTCTTAAACTCTACCTCTCTACCTTCTCTCCATCCCCCCTTTCTCAGCTTCTCGTTTCTATCTTTATCTTTCTGTCTGCCTCAGGTGAGCGTTTCATTGGTCCATTTATAGAGACCTGCTAGGAAACCAAACATATCTTTTTCTCCAAACAATCATTCAGCTCTAAAAATGATTTACGAACCATTTAATAATGAACTATGAATAACGCCCATCGGCATGATTACGTCAAGAATTTTAATTGTATCAAAGCCACACAAGATGAACGGAACGTCACAACAGAGGCCTTTCCCAAATTATAGCAAGCTGACTACCTAAACAGCATTTTACAGTGTCATAGGTACTGTCCTGATATCAAGGAAGCCATGAAAGTTACCGCCCTGCTAAAAAAAATAAAATGTAGAAACCATCACAGAAATTCTAATGCTTTCCACTACAACTACCATTACAAACCACCAACTTTTAACTATTAAAACTATTAAAATGGTATTCTGTAGTGTGTTTTGGGACATATTCCATTAGGATTTAGAGGTTTTAACAAGCCACCAATGAAAGGCAACCAATTACCAGTAGAAACCCACAGGGTCCATTACAGTTTCCATTAAAACCAATGCAAGTCCTATTATAACCAGTAAAACCATTACAAATTTTGTGATGGTGTCTATTGTTTTTTTGTTTGTTTGTTTCTAAGGCAGCACTACAGGAATATAATCCCATGCAAGTCAAGTATAAACATACATTACATTCAATATCAAAAACAATCAATATTTACACTAAGTTAGCTTAGCCACATGCTAACGCCATATTTTTTCAGTCACTTTTCAGTTAGGATATTGTCTTACAAGGCAGCTGCCCGAGTAAGCCGCTAATCTTTGAAACAGAGCTAGCGTCCTTTGTTTACATCTAAAATTCTATGTAAATCTTCAAAGTGCCAGGGGTAAAAAGGAAAATTAGGGTGAGATGGAACATTTTAAGGTTACAGTGATTATTAGAGACGCTAACTGTGAGGAGATTTACTACAGCTGTACGGTTAAGTCAGGTAGCATGTTGGACACATCTCTGCTCTCTTCTAGTGTAACAAGCTGTAATTACAAAGACAGCCATGACAATGGCTGGCTGCTAGTTATGAGGGAAAGAGTGTGTGTATATGTGTGTATATGTGTGAGCTGAGTCACTGAAGAGAAACAAGCACAATAAAAACTTGTAACCCCAAGCTGCTTTGAGCAGAACCTTAGAACAAAAAAAATCTGTCCTCTTTCTCTCCAACCCTCAGCTTTAACACTCAGCTAGTCAGCACTAAGTCCCTCAGAAAGCTCATTGTTTTAGGGAAAACATTCCCCATCCCCCGCTCCAAAAACACCCCACCCCACCTCCACCTCTGCCCCTCAACCTGTTTATCCAGTACACACACACACAAACAGCGCTCGACCGTTAGCGTCAACCACCTGCCTTTTCCTGCTCTGCGGCCTGCAACAGACCGAGAGCAAGTTCGAAAAAGAAAGGGAGAGAACAGAAAGAGATACAGAATGTAAGAAACAGAGCATTAAAACAAACATGCCAGCAATGTGCCCTTTGAGTGCTGACAGCAATGCATTCTGCATTTCGGCTACTCTCGCCTACGCAACCTCATCCGACGGGGAAACCGACGTCCGAAAATCACCTTCTTGGTCTACGTAGCAAGACTTCGGTTGCTTCTCGATTTGCATAGTTCTACTATGGATTTGCAGTTGAATGCAAAGTATGCACACCGGTATTGTGTCATGATGTGTCATACAATGATGTGTCTTGATGCCACTGATACCATTCTTATATCCCTATTCCCGAAATAGTGCACTAAATTGGGGTAATGTATTGTTTTATATTAAGGTACATGATTAAATGCAAGATCCAAAAAAGCCCTTTCATTCAAACAACTGTCACCACACACTGCCAAATCCAAGGTGATCTCTAGTTAGGTATATAACTGTAAAGACTCATTGATGACTTGTTTATTCAGATTGTCAAATCTCAACTGAATATGTGAAGAAAATTATTCCTATGATAGTTTTAGGGTATGAATCAACCGTTTAAACTCTCAACGACTGCACTATAGATTCCCAGTGGAATATCTCTGGCTTCTTCGTTTTCCAGGACTCCTAAAGAGCATTCTGATTAACTTTCCCGTGCACCATGACATTTTCATAGCAAAAAGAGCATTCTCACTGACAAATTTCGCTGCACAGCAGTAGAGAAACTCACGTTAGTAAATTGCAATGAACTCCAAGGTTCTAAATATAAATGGTGGATATAGAATGGCTTAGAATCAGTGTCAGTCAAAGTGCTGACTTAGACAGAAAACCCTGCCATGCGATCTTATTGACCAATCAGTTCGCCTGCCAATAGATGCTATCAGCCAATTAGAGGAGCGATCCATATGCTACCCATCTAACTGGCACTGCCTGACTCTCCATCTTTAATAAGAGGCAGACCGAAAGTAGAGAAAAGTTCCAGAGCTTGGGATAATTCAATTTCTGTCCACATTCATCCGAGTCACGTCGAGGTATCAGTATATCAAAGTGGACAGGAGGCGAGTGCTGTCAGTACTAAAGAGCTAAACAGGAAACACGCCAAGAACAGAAATGCAAACACAACATGGGTTTCTGACATGCACAGATAATGTTGGGAGTCGAGAAGTGGATCCATTAAAAAACAACACATCAACCAAATTATGTTATTGATGTTTGGTTCCATTCTGCTTCTGGAATGTCCACTTATGCAAAAAGAACACCACTTTCAATATGACCCACCTTGTTCCCTACTATCTGAGCCTGCTGATTCAGCTTTGGTTTTGTGGAAACACAATGATCTCACCTTGGGCGAAACTCATGCCTATCCAGGGCTTTGGCATTGTTGTGGGCTGCTTATTTTTAATGTTTTATTTTTCCTCTGCAGAACAATCAACTTTCAAGTGCCTGAGATGTTGTTTCCTTTCTGAACTCACAAAGAAACTAAACCCAAAGTATTGCAAAATGTTAAAGGTGCTTGGCTTTTTTGTAGTCGTTGCAAGACATATATACTGTAGGAGCCCACTCTTTTTCCTTTCAAATTTGCTAAACGAACTGATAACAGAATCATAAAGGAACCAGAATGATTGAAGGGATAGTTTACCAAAAATTAAAAATTCTGTCATTAATTAATGACCCTCGTGCCATTCCAAACCGGTCATCTACAGAACATCAATTAAGATATTTTTTATGACATCCGAGAGCTTTGTGAACCTGTATACACAGCAATGGTACAACCATGTTCAAGTTTTAGAAAAGTAGTGAGGACCATTGTTAAAATAGTCCATGTGGCATCTGTGGTTCAATCGTAACCTGTATGCGTTGTAGTATTGTCATGAACACATCGAAGACTGACTCGGAAGAGAAGAAATTATTGAATAAATCATTATAGCTTCATAAAATTAAAGCTGAACCACTGATGTCACATGACAGATTTAACAATGTCCATACTACCTTTCTGTGCCTTGAACGGGTCAGCTGCATTGCTGTCTATGCAGGGTCAGAATGCTCTTGGATTTCATCAAAAATATCTTAATTTGTGTTCTGAAGATGAACAACGGTATTATGGGTTTGGAATGACATGAGGGCGAGTAATTAATGACAGAATTTTCATTTTTGGGTGAACTATCCCTTAAAGTGGAATTGGAACCAGAATAGTCAAATTCCTTAAAAATTCCCATCCCTACTCCCAAACCTCCAGGAATCAAACCAGGCAGCATGCAGTATTATAGTGGTTAACCCCGAGGCCTCCCTGCATTTCCATTTCCTCTCTCAGCGAGGAGTCCCTGACCGCAGCCACTTCTAGTGACCTCAACTTCAGCCTCAACTTAAATACTTCAGACAAATGTCCGATTCACAGTCCTACGAACTCCCAGTGGCTTGTCCCACTTCTTCTTCTAAGGACAGCTTAGGCTGTGACATCAGCTATATTGCAAAACAGTTGCAAAAAGATGCACAAATACTGAAAGAACCAGACGAGACACTGCAGACGCTGCACTCTTGCTCGGTCACATTCCCACTCCCTTTCTCCCATGCGGTCATATCAGGGCAGCATTACCTCAGGAAAAGTCGAGCACTACAAAAACACACACAGTCTCTGCTGAGCTCCCCGCCTACTAAACAAACACAGGCAGAGATCCCCAAGAGCCCACGTCCCAGACAAACTCACTCCATCTTTTTCAGTGAGGAAGTGAGAGAGAGTGAAAGTTTAAAGGAGTCAGGGGAAGCCCAGTGTGAGTAACATCCGTAATCAATTCTTCAAACTGTCCACAGTCTGTTGAAGGCAGACATTTGGTACATGATTCCCCTGATGGGACACTATACTCTACTTAAACCTATTGACTAGACAAGACACAGCAGTAGTTGCTGGCAAGAGTGCAAGGGGAAATTTTACACTTATTTCACAAGTTCGCCTGCCCATCCAGTCCTCATGGTTAATGGTAAATAGACTTGGTTTGCTGTCCTCAATGGAGGCTCGAACCCGACTTCGAGCTCAGAGTTCAACCCTCTATTGCGATACTACCTAGAGGGACAATAACAGAAATAGAGGAGGAGATGGAGACATGGAGGGACGCTGGAAGAATTGACTCTTGGACGATGCAATGGGTGCTGTTTATATAGGCTTGTAATGATGATTGACAGGACTAAATGATTAGGCTCCTCCCGAACCCACGTTTGGAAATTTATTTCACAAGTCTGCCTGCCCATCCAGTCCTGACGGTTAACACCAAAAGGCAGGGATCACAAGGCTAAATTTCACAGACAAACACACATTCTGCATCTCTTTGGATTGTGGATGAAAACAGAGCACTCAGAGGAAACCCATCCCAACATGGAGACAACATGAGAACTGCTAGCTAAGCCGGGGACTCGAACCAGAAAGTTTCTTGCTGCAAGGTAACGAAACACGACCCTACTGAGTCACCATGCCAACTTCCTCACAGATCTGAACCTAAATATAAAACTAACAAAACTGTCTAGGTTTTTACACTTTGCAAAGAAAATTCGAGTCATGCTTGTCCATACAAAAATCAGCGCCACTATTGTGCATCAAGTGTACATCTTATGCTGGATACACGCTGTACAATTTTCACAGCATTTTAGGCTTGTCAGACTGCATGATATGATCCAGAGATCTTGGGTTAAAGCAATAGCAAAGTGTGCAACGTGATCTTTTATATCAGACTGTACAATACTATTTGATTATAGTCAAGATTTGGTTGCAAGAAAGTTTTGCAAGACTCTTGGGTCAAATTGTATCTCAAAGGCAATTAATCTTTTGTCGATGAACGTGTCAAGGTGTCAAAAAATGCCAATTCCTCCCTACGATAGGAATAATCACCTACAACCCCTTAAAATGGTTTCAGATGGCAAAATTGTGGCTGAAATTGTACAGTGTGAACCCCGCTTTAAGGCGCATCCAGTGTTATCTTAGCAGATTACAATGGGAGCCTTCTCACAATGCAACAAAAACAATGAACCAAACACCAAGTGGTAGACCCAATGGTTTCCAGACTCCAAACTCGGTCCTGAAGGACCAGTATCCTGCGGAGTTTAGCTCCAACTTTCCTTAACACACCTGTCTGGAAGTTTCTAGTATGCCTAATAAGATTAGGGTTGGGGTTTAATTATTAGGGTTTAATTAGGGTTGGAGCTAAACTCTGCAGGACAATGGTCCTCCAGGACCGAGTCTGGACACCCCTGTTCTAGGTGGTTGATTAAAGTGGTTGCTAAATGATTGCCAACCAAATCTGACATCTTGCCCAGAGATATGGCTTAGGTTCCCGGTTCAGTGAAAATCTCTTGTGGTTTTTTGCATGTCTTGCATTCTAATCTGCTTTATTAGGCTGATTACTTAGAAAAGTAATAGACAGCTCTCTTTGACAAATCGTAATAGTTCTGTTGCAAATAGTTATTTTCCCTGGGTTTCATTTTTAAAAAATGCTAATTTAAATGCAAAGTGTATAACAAAAAGAATGAGAGAATAATCTCAGGAAAGCACACTAAATAAATAGCTGAGACACTCCCAAATAGACAAATCATGGATGAGCAAAGTGACTTCTCATAGATTATGTTGTAAGAGACTATTAAAAGCATGCCATTGCTGTGATGATGACTTAGGACAAGTTGCCAAATGCGACACTTTAAACTCATTCATGCTCAAGACCAATCTGTGCCAAGAATCTTTCGTCAGGTGTTTGCATGGAGGTGTGTGTGTAGTGGCCACAAACTCTGAAGCAACAAAATAAAATAAAAAATCTTAACATTAACACCTGTCTCTTTGCTCGCCTAGAGGAAAATAGTATTGCTCAGGAGACATAATGCCTTGCACTGCTTAGGAGACATAATGCAGCACTCAGTTAAGGCTCAACTTGTTGCACAGTTTTAGAAACACAATGTTTTCAATGTTGAAATACTTTCTCCTTTCCAAGCTAATATGTAAAAACAACTTTAAGGCAGCAATTAGTAGACGTGTTCCCGTAAAACGTTTAAACAGTGTGGCACTATTAAAAGATTGCTTTGTTTGTTTGAGCAGTCCGACACAGCAACACTGGTTTAACCAGTGGCACTGAACTTTGAGCAGGGACTGTATTTTAGTCAAACCAATGGCAGAAAGGGGGAGTGCTTGAAAATCTGTTGGAAATCATTTTTGCAATCCAGTTGGTGACACTAGTGGCACAGAAAGAGAGCTGTTTGGTCTTGAATTTACAGAAGAGAAGAGAAGAGAAGAGAAGAGAAGAGAAGAGAAGAGAAGAGAAGAGAAGAGAAGCTGTTTTTATTTTTCTAAACTTCGTTGACAGGTTCATGCAAATGAGGTGATTTTCACTAAAGACAGTTTTGCCTTTGGCATTTAAGAGTCTTGTGTCCGTTAGGACGACTGCTTTGAAAACACAAACATCAAGCACCATTCTTCTAAATAAATAAATAAATTAGTACTTCAATTGTGTGGAAGTTGTGTTTATTTTACTCTATACTGTGACATCAAAGGCTAAAAACACATTAAAAAAAATCATCAGTTAATCATACCACTGATGATATCTCACAGGATGGAAATTTTGTTGGGGACGGATAGGTTACATGAGTAGATTTGTTCAGTTGGCTTGTTCATTGTTCATTTTATCTAAATGAACCAGCTGAAATAAACGATTCATAAACAATTATAGCATTGAGAAGTCCAATTGTTTTTAGTGAACCAGTTGTTTCGAATTTTTTCTTTCAAAATTAGAAAAAAAACATTTTTTTTTTTTTAGCTTGGCAGTTGTGTTTTTTAGCTTGCATCACAGAGGGTACTGTTTCAAAGTAGATTCCTCAACAACACATTTTAACACATCGATTCCAGTTTCGCCGCCAGACAGTCACTGTTTTGCATGTATGTTTTTGTCTGCTCATTCATTCAGAAGCTTAGATTTGTTTGAAAGAGGATCTGTGTTTATGGTCACACACATGCACACACCTTTCCCTCTCTGGCCTTCAAATCACCCCTCATCTCCACTAAAACCGTGTTCTTTCCCTCCCTAAAAACCCCAGAAGCCCCTTCAACTCCTCCTCTTCTGTCTTTCTCTCGCTCATCATTCACTCCATCTGTCACTGTTGTCATTTACCTGAACGCCCCCTCTTTCTGCTTTACCAAGTGTGAACTGCTGAACTCTCCGTAAGTGTGTGTCTGATTACCGTAATGCCTCATTCAGTCCCCGTCTAGTGATGAACTAATGAACTTTTTAGCACCATGATTCACCAAGCTTTCCAAAGCAGAGCTTTCATTGTCCAACCACACATGTGACTAAACTAAGCAACTGAGTGGACCAATAATTATATTTTTACAAGGTTAAAAGCCAGCAGTTGCTAGTAATAGTTCTTGGTTATGGTTAACTCTTTCTTTCATTGACCATGAGATGCTTGTTTTCAATAGTTTTGTCGTTTAAACAGTAAAAATCATATGCTCAGTTAGTTAGAGAAGTAATATTACACTTCATCTAAACAAAATGCATAATCTGAGGCAGAATTACTATCTGTATTAGTGTGACATACTCCAAAGTTTAATATGTCAAATTTAATGGATTGGTTTGTTCAGGTAATGTGCTCACTAGATAGCCCATGTAAACAAATCTGTTAAAATAAACAATTTATCAGGTACCGTAGTTCTACAAAGTTTGGTTCACTTCATTTGAATCAGTAAGTTCAGATGGCTCACTCAAAATCTGACAACCATAATATCATAAAATTTGCTTCTTCATCTCAAATTACACTTTTTCTCCAGGCAGGTTTAGCTAGTGTGCATGCACCATTAACAGTAAATAAACAGCCAGTGCCTCTATCAAAAAGTCAACTTGCTCTTTTAACTGAAAAATTTAATTTTTTCCGTCAGTCGCCGTATTGCTAGGGAGTTGCTGTAATAGCTTTGGTGTCCATGGTAGTTGTGGTCAAAATAGTAAAAGTCTCTATGGTCACATTTACACTGCAGGTTTTGATGCCTAGTTCCAATTTATTGACTTCCTCCCATTTTTTTTGGGCGACCACCTTACATCTTTTTAAAGTGACCCACATCCGATATCTGCATTTACATTATGCACTTGGAAAAACAACCCAAGGTAAACATACTGACACAGAAACAGGGTCGCCAGGTCTGCAAAACAAAACCATCCCAACTTACCTTTCATAAACCCGCCCCCCTTCGTTACTGTTGTCCGACAAACCTTGGCACCCTTACACTTCACATGTTCTCACGCAGTGAAAAATATATCATGGAGCAAAAGGAAAACTGACATTGTGCCAACAGACAAGACAGAGCAGGTTACTTTAGGTATGAAACAAAGTCTCAGATTTCAAATTTTGTAATTTTAAAAAAAAAAAATCAAACAATGAATACAGTTTTGTGGCTCTTTATTGTGTCGTGACAGATCATGTAGCGCCAGTTCAAGCGGAACATGAACTAATTATCACTTCCTCTTTACCAGTTATAACATTAAACATGAATGAAAATCATGTCTGAAAAAAAAAGTTCTGTTGTTTCGACCGCACACACATTATTATAAATTTTTAAATGATGTATAACTTGCATTGACATGGATAATGCAATTTTTCTGTTGACATGGTAGACACAAATTCATATCTGAATTATTTTCATTTATACCATGGTCTACTCGATTCTGATTGGCTGGCAGGTATGCATTAAAACTGTTTAACGTACAGTTAGTCGTGCATTATTACTTACATATAACTGAGGGCTGCACTGATCTGAGAATATCGCATACTATCTGAGTAGGTACTACATTTGAATTTTAACAGACTTCACAGCCATTAAAGAAAGTATGTTTTATATATTATGACTATGGGTAGTATGAATGAATTTTAGACATACTAAATCCGCCATGGTGTTACTATCCCGTGACCTATCGGCATCATTTGTGTCACCTCACTGCCATTCATAAATCCTCTCCCATGGCCTCATGGAATAGTAAAGTGTCCATAAAATGCACATTTCAGAAGTATTAAGTCATCTGGGTACTTTTTGAATATCCTTTTTTTTGAACACTATAAATTCAGACATACTATTTTTTTGGCGTACTGTCATTGCATATTATTTAGTATGGAAGTATGCGATTTTGGACTCAGCACGTTTTTTTTTCCTGCTTATCTGGGCCATATAAAATAACCTGTAGCAGATCTATACAGGTGGTGCTGGGGAGGTGGAGGGTTTCAGAGGAACTCTGAAAGCACGCTGCGAAATGCTAAGCAGCAAGCTTATTGGTTGCGCATGTAACATGAACCAATCAGCTTGTGCCAAGTAATTTAACACTGTGAATATCGTCAGTTATCAGTTAACGACCCATCAGCCTGCATCATCTAGAGCAGGGATCGTCAAATCTGGCTCACAAGATCCACTTTCCTACAGAGTTTAGCTCCAACCCTAATCAAACACACCTGAGCATGCTAATAAACATCTTCAGGATCATTAGAAAAATCACAGGTAGGTGAGTTTGATCAAGGTTGAAGCTAAACTCTGCAATGCACTGGTTCTCAAGGGCAAGATTTGAGAAACCCTGATCTAGAGTTTCATGACAGAACTTGGGATTAACAATATTACGCTTTTATCCAAAAAGCTTTTTCTACATATTATTGTATTTTTTTCTGACTAAGTCTCTGTGTTTCTGTTGATGTGTGTGTACATGTGGCAGCCGGCATGTAGTCTCGTCGACCGGCCACCCTGGAGCCCCTCAGGCTTCCCCAGTCGAAAGAGAGAGATGATTATCTGTTATCTGCCATGTTTTGACGGGAGATTATGCTAAAGATTTACGATTGCTGAAAAGACAATGCTGAACACCGCATTCTCAAGTGGCAAAAGAGTGTTGAAAACAAACATACAGACCACAGATAACTGCTCACTTTAGCAACAGAGGGACAGCGTTCTCGACGTTTTAAGCGAAGGTTCACAGACTGCTCATTACAACATCACCACAAACAGCTAAATGACTCTCATTTTTATCAACATGAAGCATGTATTTTCACGTATGACTTGGCTTCAGCCTCATTAAAATTCTTGGCAATAGTTCGTCGGGCTGGGCCAAGACGTTTCCACAAAAGTGCCAAACTAAGAATCTGAAATTAAACTGACAGGCTTTGTAATTGAAGTCAATTGTGGTTATACGTCATATGTTTTATAATGTTTTCAGACTGACAGTAAGGCTTTAATTTTCTGTGATGATTTTTGCAATGATGATGATGATAGTTGTGATTATTGCACATGTTACAAAGATACAGGCTTTCATTTTATTTTTATTTAATCTAATCTCCAGGCCACACAGAATCTGTGCTTGCAAAGAATTGCACATAAACTGCCCAGTCAAGTTATACATAATCTGGCTAATGCGATCGTGCTTTTTGCCATCAATAAATTGCGTGTAACTATTAATATGTTTTAAAATCAATATAAAAATGTGGATCATACATTCATGACTTGAATATGCCTCTTCTATAATTAACATGTTTTTTTCCATGTAATTTTTGAATTCAAGTTAATTTAGATGATTTTGGGGGACATACATTAAAAAAAATTACTGTATGGGTAATACAGTACAAATGCATACAGTTTCATAATGAGAAAGCCATTAACAGACAAGTTTCATGAACTGTTGATATAAAAAAAAAGATGTTAAGGTTTACATATGTACAAGGTGCAAAACTAGAAACTTAAACTAGATATTTACGTCATTAACCCAAGTGTAATGCTCTTCAAAGCTTTTTTTTTTAACTGAATTGAAAATGCAAACAAAATCCAGCTGCATGCTAATCACCAACAATATTTTAAAAATACAGTGGGAAAGCAGGCCAGCTTGATGTAGCTGTTTATTTTTTAGTCAACTCAGACATCTCTTTATATGTGTGGTTAGACTAGCTTGGTTTTTGGTGTGTCTAAATACGTATGTGGTTTCAAGCAAATAACTGTTCAGGTATGACAGTAAGAATTCAATAGATAATAGGTCACAGACCAGAGACGTTTGTAAGAGTTCAAGAGTATGTTTGTATGTGGTTAATGTAGGTAAATATGGAGTGGTTTGCTGGAGACCCACATGAATCCCATGGTGTGGTCGTATAACCACTGACACACTTCATTCAGCAGTCACCTGATGCAGAATTACGCCAAGGACCGTTCCAATGAACTCAACTATCATAACAACTCTCTGAACTGAAATGTCTAGTTAAGCCCTAGTTAGCAGATCTAATCAACACTTTGCATTCAACTGAGCCGGCACTGGCATATCAAGTCTAATAAAAGTGAATTCCACCCTTTAAAACAATGAACAGGAAGGAAATCTGCGCCGCTGACATTCAACTGTGCAAATGACTACTTCGCATGAGTTTAGCCAAATCAGTAATGGCATATGACCAGTCAGGTCATTTTTGCAAAATAAATATCCAGGCATGGGTAATAAATATAATAAATAATACCTGGATAGCTATCATTATCATCAACAGACATTTTTATTACAATATCAGTTACTTTTAAAGAAAACTTGAAGAAAAGTTAAGCTATAGTAGAAGAAGATGGACTTTTATTATCTATAAGTATGATTAATGAAATATAGACAGTACATACCTTTTTATGAATATTTGGCACACAGCTCATGACCAAATTATGAATGGATGGTTTAAAGACTGGTTTTCTTTTCAGTGTTTACGTATTTCCCAAACTAGAAGCATGGGTGAAACGTAATAGCAACCAAAACATGACTTGCTACTTGCTATTGCTAATGAGTGGCAGGTGTTGTTAGTGGGATGAAACTTCCCAGTCTAGAGAACGTTTGATTGGACCGTTGTTGGTCCATTTGTGATCTTTCAGGACACCAGCTAATAACATGGGTTAACACCAACAAAACATTTTAGATTCGTATGGTCTTTAAATCAGACTAGTGTCACGTGACAAATTTGGCACGTCAAAAACTGGAAGTAAGCACTCATGAAAAATGTTTGGCGGTCCAAAACATTTGTCCTATTAGTTAGTGGAGTTCCCCTTTAGGTTTTTGTTTACACATAATTGATGCCCTTTTATAGCATAATAATGAGAGGAGGTTTTTTTTCCAACACTGGAATTAGTTGTAGGCTACGATGAGATTCTGCTAAAATAGTATAGGGTTAAAACATGTTTGAGCTTATATTAAGACGCAGGTTCAAATCTCAAGGAAGCCAAATACAGGTTAGATGTTCAAACACACAGCTGTCATAACAAATGTTATGTCAGCTGCAGGTAACCGCCTCTCAGGTGTTTGTTCCCATGGCAGCTACAATATTTACAAACACATGCTCAATTTTTTTCTGGTAACCCGGAAAAAGAGTTTGGCATAATGCTATTTCAGTCAAACTGAGTGGGTTAACCAAACACTGGAAGAACACCAAAAATTCCCGTGTTGGGTTACAAAGAAACGTATGGCTTTTTATTTGGATATTTTTTTTTTGGTTTATCTGTCTACCACCCTGTTGAAAAAAACAGCATATGCTGGTTAGGTAGGTTTTGATGCTGGTTTTAGCTGGTTTATGCTTGTCGTTTGCTGGTTTATGCTGGTCCTTAGTTGGTTTATGCTGGTCCAAGTCAGGACCAACATAAACCAGCTAAGGACCAGCCAAAACCAGCATCCCAGCATCAAAACCTACCTAACCAGCATATGCATTTTTTTTTCAGCAGGGTACTGTTTTGTTTGTTTTTGTTTTTTGATTATACCATATGGTATCGCTTTTAATTAAATTGACACAACTGCAAAACAGACTCAATAGCATGGATTTAACATTGTGATCTGGTTCATTTGCTGTCCCAAGTTATAAACTGTACTTTACCAGTTCACTGTTGAGACAAATAACAGGGAAAAAAAAAAAGCAAAAAATATTAAAGATGTATGTCCCTGCTGACGAAAAAAAAAAAATGTTGAAAACAGATGCCACTTCTTTAGCTGTCTTCACCTAAAACCAATAAACCAACAAAAACGCTAATAAGCTAGCTTATATTAGCAACTGTTGTCAATAAACAAGGCTGACATTTGACAACAAACACGCTAATCGTGCTATCATTATTCCCTGCTCACTGCATCATCTGACTCAAAAGAGTCAAACCAAAGTCACCACAAGCTTCATGTCTGAAAAACCCGAAGGCGCGCTTGCTTTTTCTGCAGTGTCATGATATTTTGTGTTTGGGGATGCAAGTTTGCGTTTTAATGTGAGGAAACTAGTTTGAGCCAAGCACTTAAAACTAATGGAACGTACCTTAGAGTATGTGTTTTTGGACCAAAACCGTTTGAGCTGTCTTTAGTGACAATTTGAATATCTGCGTAATAGTAATTAGCATATAGATAATTCAAAATCACCCATTTCCCTACTTACTAAGTTACAGATCACAGTGTTAAAGCACAAAATGCTGCATACGAGATGTAATTTGAATAAAGAAAAAATATATATTGGTGAACAGTACAGCTAGAGTCGGTCCAATAAACTGATGCGGTGAGTGCCGTGTGGTGTAGTCAAAGCGGAAGCTAGCAAAGTGAGATTATGATATGATTTTTGATAAGACATGATGATTTAACACGCAAAAAAGTGTTGCCTCAGATGTTGCACTCTCAGTCTCGCAGAAGCAGACATCAGCATATACATATGTATGTAGTTTTACGCCATATAGTCGGCGTAAAGCTCTCTGTTAACTTCTCACTCTCTCTCTCTATCTGCATTTTCATGTCTTGTTCATTATGGCCATTACAACAGTAATGAGCAGTAAAGGGCAGCAAAGGGCAACTGAACCTGATGCAAAGGCCGCTACGAGTGTTTTCCGCTAACAGGGTGAGCCGTGCCTTTAATGTATATTCGTTTTTCATACACTGTAGTAGTGGAAAGTTTCTGTTTTTGTAGTTAAGTCTATGTGAGTGTGTAAACGCATTTTCATCTGCACTCTACTATATGTGTAAGTGTGGGTCCTTGGCGTCCCTGTGGTCTGGGGTCAGTTCCTCTTTTTAGGACTTCACAGAGAAAGTTTGTAAGCATGCTAATGTGCCATCAGCACAAGCTGCATGCAAATGTATGAAACCACAACAGCAACTAAAAACAAAACAGCTCTTCTATATTCACTTTGTTAAGAGAAAGAAACATGCAAATGAATCATACAGCACTGGCTGAGAACTGTTGGGTGTTCAATTTAGCATGATGCTAATATAAAACAAACCTTGCAGGTTTGGAAATGTTTTTGCCTTCATGCGAGTAATGCGTAATAAGAATTAACCTCGGTTAATGATGAATGTTTCTTTGAACTTCGCAAGCTTAGCATAGCATGGGAAATCTATTAAAGATAGAGTGCTATTAAACATATGTATTGTTCGTATTACATATAATCTTTAAGTTAACAGTTCTTCTACAAAGTGAACGCTCTATAATCAAACAAAAGCCCTCGGGCCAGGTCCTTTCTTACGACCCATAAAAACTAATGGAGTGAAGACCATAGCTAGCTACAATGGAACAGTAAGCAATGACCCTGCAAACCCACAATGAACCACTGATCAAAGTCAGCTGGAAAAAAAAAAGGTTTCCTGCATGTGTAACGACCGCTTTTGAACATTTTTAATGTTCTTGCATTGTTTCTTATTGATTTTGCAGGACGGATTTTGGCCCCAGATTGTTCTGACTTTATTCCGTCTGTATTTTTTTGTTTGTCAAGATCCAAATTGTAGTGTAAACTTACCCTTGAGATGCCAACTTAAGCCTACTCGCAACACAGAAACGTTTAACCACTTTTTTGCAGCCTTAGTTTCTTTTCTACATTCACTGTGTATTAGCAGCCACAGACCAAGGGTTTTTTTCTTTTTCTTTTTTCCCCCACACTCGGCTCTTTTACTAGATGTAGATTATAGATAAAATATAGATTTCATTGGCATATTTATCACTGGACTGCCTTGTTCTTTTGAGTTAAAATCAAGTACTTCCACTGCACTGCATTGTGTTTGCTTTTTTATTGAAATTCACAAATAACATATGATGTATTACATCATTGATTATTCGTGGATCAAACTTGTTTAACTTAATTTGGATGGAAAGCTGAATTTCAATCTCCTGACTGCAAATACTTTATTTGTGTCCAAAAAAAAACATGGGCTAGCATGCTAACAGCAGTGGTCAAATTGGTAGCATGAGGAGTTTTAGGCTGTGTAGAGTCCCTCACAAGATGTCTGTTTATTTCTAGGCTTCCTGTTGGTATGTGGCCAACAGCATTCTGGGTAAATCTAGAGGTGTCCTTGTGGCTAGCAAAAGCCATGTGTCAGATATCACACATGCACAGTGCCATACACCCACAAAAACTCACTCTCGCATTCACACACAAAGTTGTATGCACAAACGCACAAAAGCTTCCACCGTCGCGTCCTCATATGATGTCAACAGAGATTAAACTAGTTTATTATTTTTAAAGAGGAAAAAAATTACGCAACAAAAAGCAAGTCTTTTTTACACTAGTGATTATTAAATTTGTACAACCATTCAGTCTGCATTACATAAAGAAATAATTCTACATCTTTGTTTCTTTCGTATTTTTGGTACTCTGAATTATACATACAAATAACAAATACAGGAACTTTTTTTCACAATGCATATAACCTGGGCCCAAAGAAGTCTTTCAGGTGTATACGTGAGCGTGTGTGTGTGTGTGTGTGTGTGTGCGTGTGTGTGTGTACGTGTGAACACAAACCAGTTGCCCAAGACCTATAACACATCCAGAAGAGTAGCTGGAAGTCTGCGAGACAGACCTGACTACAAGTTTTAATGCATTACACACCATTTCCTTTCTACTTTTCTTCTCCCTACATCTCGTCTCTTACTTCTCTCGGATAGAAATCGTGGACTCGTCGCCACGCTGTTCCATCTTCCAGGTTTGAGTCGTACCCTTCTTATCATTAGCTGCCCACGGGCATTTCCTGTCCTCGCCTTATTTTTTTTCATTTTGCGCTTTAAAAAGTCTTCATTAAATGTATTTCAGACAATTTTTACAAATATATGCAGAGTTCATCTCCTGTTGTCATTCACAGCTCGATTCCTCATGTCTCACGGGGGCGAAGAAGAGGAGATGTGTAGAAGAAGAAAAGGAGCGGGTTTGGGAATTAGAGAAGGTTTGTTTAAAGTCTCGTAATGTTTGTGCCTCGATGCCCACGGGAAAGATGGCATTTGTACACAAATGAAGGTTAACATCAGTGTGAGGCTTCATGATTGGAGGGGCGATGAAGAAAGTCATTGTCTTTTCTCTTTCGTTCTCACTGTCTCTCCCTCTTAATGTGGGGTTCGAGTTCGAAGGTTTAAGCGGGGCATACCGGAGAAGGGGTCTTGGGGGGAGCTCATCGTTCAGACGGAGCGTGTGAGAGAGCTGGTTCAAGGTCGGAGGGTTGCGGCGGGTGACAGGCTTCAAGGTTAACGGTGCTTAGAGACGTCCACCGTCGGGAGATTGGGCGGTCAGAGGTAGCAGGGTGCTCTAGCCCATCGCCGTCACCATACTGGAAGGGTGGTGAGGGGCGAAGGGCAAGCTGGAAGAAGGGTGCATGGGGGTGGGCGTGGTCAACATGTGGCCGGAATGCGAGAAGGGAGGGAATGAGGTCATGTGACGCGACAGGGCGGCTGGGCTGAAGGAACTGTTCTTTTCCATCAAGCTTTTGGAGAAGTCCTCCATGCTGTCATGGGTCTTTTTGCTCTTCTTGGACTTGCTGGACATCTTCCTGTTTCTGGTTTGGATGCCCTCCTTCTTCATGGTAAGTGGTCGGTTGATCTGCGAGGAGAGAGACGGCAGACGTTAATAAACGGCCACGGAAGCATAATTTCAATTTTAACATTTTTAATTTCATAACACATCCAGAGGAACACTTTATTGCTTTGAGATTGGTTCTTCATATATTAGGAGACCTAAAACCGGTTATGTTTCTTTTAAGCATTAACTTAATCTCAGATGTTTTTTTTTTTTTCCTAAAAATCCTTATAAGAAATGAAAATACACACAAAGGAGACAATGAAAGTTCATAATGAAATTTCTGACTCTTTCGCAGACTTTAGTAGATCAGATGACAGTTTGAGATGAAGAAGAAACATCTGAGGAGCAGAAGACCTAAAGGGATTCATTTTACACATGCCGTTCCAAAACTGTATGACTTTCCATTCTTCAAACACAGAAAATGTCACAGTGTTTTTTATAACTATTCTTTGACAGTATTTTTGGACCCCATTGATTTTCATTGTGAAGACAAATAGAGTCAAAACATTCTTCAAAATATTTTCATTTGTGGTCTGAAGAAGAAATAAAGCTGTACAGTTTAGACTATTGGAGCAAATAATGACAGAATTTTCATTTTTAGGTAATTCATCCCTTTAAGCAAAAGTCATAGTTTTAAAATCTAATCTCTGTAATTGCCATCTTTGAGAAACAACTGATATTAAACAGATCTAATTGTTAAACAATAACATTAACTTCACACACTCATAGTAATACTTTAAATTCAAGCAGGTGTAATAGAGTTACGTTATATAGATGATATGTTGGTTTCTTTGTTTGAGCAAGCGTGTCTGTACATATGAGTGTGTGTGTCGGGTCATATCAAGACTAGGCTGGATTTAGCCTCTGGTACCCTGATGCCAGGCATGGACGGTGCCACTCTTGCCAAAGAGAGAAACCCCAGACTCTGGCCAGCCGGGCTCAAGCGCAGTGGCACTGCGACGTCCATCTGCCAAAGCCTGCCACTTTCACCCCATAATTGGACTGTCTCTTTCTCCCTCTCTGTCTTAAAACACTCTAGATGCTTTGTGCAAGAGCTATTAAGTGATGCTAAGACGTATTCCTTTACAGTCATATTGCAAATTTACGACTTAATAAATGGTGCAATTGACTTTATTTGACTTTTTTTATTACTAAAAGATCAATAAACACTTCAAAACTGTGGTTGTGCAAATTTGTAATTTTGAGTAATTATAATTGAATCACTCAGTTCATTCAGTTTCAGAATTGTTAGAATTTTTAGATAATTTCAAATTTTTTAACATCAAACTGGATTATGTAAAAACATATCTGCAAAAACAGTTCTCTAGATATCTGCACTGACGTCTTTTATCGGAAAACCCATATTGGCCAACCACTAGTGTTAATGTAAGCTAATGTGCCAGTGTGTGTGTGTGTGAACTCACACCCCAAAGCAAAACTGTTAATTTAAAACATCTCCATTGGGCAACACAGAAAACACATGCTTATAGCCGTGGGCTATTAGAAACACTCTTAAAAGTTATTCAGTTATGCTTTTTTGGGTTTGAAATGACCACATAAAGAAATTGAGAAGGAAACGGGTCAGAAGTCTAACCCAAGACTGACAGACATACAAATACAATCACAACTCGATTCTTCTGACAAATCCCTGTCGGCTCAATGAGAGATGGGAGTGGTTGTGATAATGCAAACATGCGAGTTAGTGAAGAACACTCTGGAGAGAGCTCAACTTAATTTAGCATGCAAAATCTGGAATTTGATTCAAAGCAGGCCGACCTTAACAGAAAATAGGATGTACCAAAACAAACTAATTTTCCAATTACCCAAACTCTTGGTTGTTTCAAACGATAATACGCTTTTTGTTTCCTTGATAACCTAGGTCAGGTTTAGGGGATTTTTTTTTTCAAGTTCTTACGAAACAGCCAAAACCAACATGGCAAAATGATTTAAAAGGGTGCACTTGCGTGACTAGTAAGGGAATGTAACAGGAGCGTGGGGCCTCAAAGTGTGATGATACAGGATACCAGAGCTGATTAGGTAGAATGAAAATGTTCCCCGGCATATGTTTAACATAGAAATACCACCAACTGAAGTGAAATTCAATAGTACAACAGTACTAGCTCCAGCATAATAGCCATAAAAATAAATAATAATATAAGGAAGAACAAGACAAATCTCTGCATGTAATTGACTCTAGCGGCTTAAAACCATTGGGGAACGCTAAAACATTTCAGGTTCGCAGATTGGGTTAAGTTGTCCCTAGGGTGTGAAAATCACAATACTAACTACTATGGTAGGGCCAATCTGACAAGCTTTGAAAAATGCAACAAATCTGAACTTTTTAAGATGGAAAAATACAATTAAACAGCTGTTTATATTAATAATATAATAATATTACAATGGTCACTTAGATTCTTTGTCAATTTTTGAGTAGTCAATGCATGAACCTTGTTGTGAATGTTGAAAAAGAAAGAAAGAGAAAAAAAAAAGAAAGAAAGAAAGAAAGAAAGAAAGAAAGAAAGAAAGAAAGAAAGAAAGAAAGAAAGGGATAGAATGAAAGAAATGGCATGAAAGCTGCCATCATGCAAAGAGAAGATAGAAAATATCTTACTAGATAAGTGTAAGACAGCTATGGAGCTTACATTGTGTAATTTGTAATAGAGGCCGCAGGCATTGCAGACAGGATCGCCGTTCGCATTTCTCCGCCACAGTGTCGTCGTGGTCGTTTGACAGTTTGCGCATGAGGTCCCCGCTCGTCTGGCAGCGGACTGATGGACACACACATAAAGAAAGAATCACGGTTATTACACTCATAATATAATAACTTCAGATGATGATTGCATTCCTACAGTGCTAATGGCCCCCAACCCTCCTGTTTCCTGAAGCTGCAAATGGTTTTAAGCGATGCAGAAATATGTCAGAGGAACAGAGATCTCCATAACACTGGTGCCTTAAACTCTAGGGTAAAAATAGTGCCTTGCGCACATGCCCTCTCAAACCTAAATATTTACAGAGGACATGAAAGCACTGGCCTAAATAGTGCCCATTAAAGCTGATGACATTTTCCCGTTAAATGATGGAGAAACAGCGGCTTTGCATGAAATGGATCCACGTTTAAACATCAACCTTCAGTTAGATATTAGCCATCTTTATTCACATCAATATGCTGCACTAAAATAACTTGCTCTAAATTAACATGCATTGATTGAAAGCAGTTAGAATTATTAATTATAAGCAGTTAGAATAATAAAAAAAAAAATATATATATATAAATAAATAAAATAAAACCAATGAAGAACGAGGGAAAACTCAAAAGAAATGCAATGAATTTGTAGGGATCAGCAACGTATTTTGAAATGGAGAAAGAAAATTCATGCTGTGTTCTGGGTTAATACAGAAATGCTGAAAGTACGTACTGAAATGACAAATGATTCTTAACTGTGTCGTTTAATTTAGCTTAAAGCCAAACTGATATTTAGGAGCATGATTTATTGTTCGACGTGGTCGAAGCGTCATAATAAGCGACGTGTCTATTATTATATATTATTATATAAAACTGTTTGTTTTATCCATTTTTTTCTCCGAACGGACTCGTCTGTGAATTACAAATGTAGCTACATTTTATTGCCAAAAACTAAAATAGGCAAAGAGAACAATATTTATTCTATAATAGTATTTTATTGTTGTTTTTATTCGTCTTCGTACTATTATTTTCTTTTATTTTCTAGAGTGCTTGAGCTTAGTGAAGATCAATCTCAAGTCGTGACTCCTTTCTGCGCGTTCTCGCCCGTATGTTTAGACTGCGGGAGCGAGCGCTGTTGTTCGAGGAGTTTTATCAGCAGCGCTCAGATATCCGCCAGTCTTTTCCTGGGAAGTCGGCTTTTCACATTAGAGAGGGAGAGAAGGCCAATGCCAAAATAGCAGCGCTCGGACTATTTCTCTGCGCCTCAAGAGCCTCGACTCTATCCAAAGCCCAAAGAGAGACGTGTCTGTGCTGCCAGGCCATTGAAAAACACAGAGTTTCTCTCTCTCATTTATTAAATCCCTGTGAAACAGTGTCCCTGATGAATTGCATATTGTCAGAATTGAACCTAATTTCTGCAGACATATTTGACCTGTTGGAGCTGATCGCCTCCCACGCGTACTCATTTGAGATAAGCGCTCGTTTCACAACACTTTGAAGTCTCTCCGTGACAAATTTCGTTATGCTGACGTGTAGACACAGTGTCAGCAATATTTGCGATAAAATAAAATTGTTTTAGAGCGGAAAAAAATAGAAGGAAAAAATAAAATTTGATACAAAAAAATGGCATTATTATTATTATTGGTAATAATAATAATAATAATAATAATAATAATAATAATAATAATAATAACTGCTATTGCTTAATCTTAAAGAAATGAGACCTGCGCTTGGCGAGTCAATTTCTTGCAGCTAACACTTCTTCCTGGGTAGAGAAAGAGAAAGAGACAGAAGTGTCATTAATACAGTGCTATAGAGCAACATACCAGCCTCCGCTTGGGCTTGATGAGGGGTCGGTTCTGTCCGTTCATCTTGTGGTACAGTCCGCAGGCGTTACACAAATAGTGACCGGTGCCATCCCTCCGCCACAGAGGAGTCGAGGTGGCCCCGCAGTTAACACATTCTCTACCCTCTGCGAACACAGATACACACGCATGCACAACCGATTTTTTAGAACCACTAATACACACTTGCATGCACACCTAAGCACAATCATAGGCCACGCCAATAGTGAACATTTTAAACGCCAGTGGCCAGTCGCTTTGATTTATCTTTTAAAAATAATTGCATATCAATATTATACACATAATATAAATAAAATATTTACTAATTGTTGTATTAAAATGATAGATATGTTGCACACAAAAAAATACAAATAATTAATTATTCACACAAATATGAAAAGGCAATATCAAAAATTCAAACAGTCTAATGATTCGCAAAAACAATGAATATGGAAATACAGTAATAACATATTATTATTATTTATTTATTATTATTATTTATTATTATTAACGCATTACCACACAAAAAGCATTATCTAATATGACATCACTGAGCTTAACTCCTCAATCGTCAAATATGACATCATCTGATAAGATCTACAAATATCTTAGCGGTTCTAAGTAGGCAATGCTGTGAAAATGTACACAGAGATATGTCTTATCAAACGTATCATACTGCAGGCTCTAAGCAACGATGTCTTGAGAATATTGCATCACTTATTAGAGAAGGGAATCGCAAATATAATATTGCTGGATAAAGCGGCATGACTCGATTTCCAAAGAAACAACCTCCCGGTTCATTAAACCATGTGACTAAGAATAATTGTTTATTATATGTTCATGTAGATTTTAGGCTCTAAGGCTGAAATAATGTTACATAGATTCAGTAACACTAAGCGAAAGCGTCGGTCTAATTAACTCATTGTGTAACCCGTTCTCTTTACGTAATTAAAACACCGTAGCGTTTGATTGGCATTCTTTCCGTTTGACTGACAGGTGAAGGGCGAGCGCTTCACATGTTCAGTGACCCACGCCTCCGGTCGCTCCGCTGAAACGAAAAACAAGCTCGCCGTGCAGCCCCCCTTTACTCGGCAGCATTTCTACTCTCATGTGTGGAGCCAACGAGTCTCTTTGTGCCTCTACTTACCGCCCCAAAAACCACAGAGCTTGCGAGCACATCACCTCAGATAGTGGCACACACAAATGCGTAAAGAAGCGTCCTGCTGCATCTATAGAAAAATCGCGCAGCATACGATTTTGGTTCAAAACAAAACCTAAAAAGGACAATATTACAACGTTGTGTGTTTGCTCAGACACAGTCTTTTTGTATTATTTTTATTGTATTATTATTACTTATTGTAATATTTATTCCAAATAAATTAAATAGCAAAAATATGCATCTAAGAGTTAATTTTAAAAAAAACGTAATAAAAATTTGTAACACAAATTAAAAGGATTATGAGAGAGCAGAACTTATACGTTCTCTCATTATCATAAAATCGATCGCTTTGAATAGACCATGATTTAAAACTGGTCTGTACGCTAATCGCATTTAAAAAGCTGGTTGACCTTTTGAAATCATTTTCTCTGTGTGTTTGGTTAACACTGTCTGTGCATGTCGGCCGTGCATTGCGCCAGCTCATTCGTTATTCCGAGCGATCCACGGCGCATCCGGACTCTATCAAAGTTTCTGCGCAAAGTAAACAATGCAACTGTCGCGTGCAGCAGTCTGAAAATAATTGGATTAGCTTAAACATATAAACGCGAGAGAGACGGGGCCGTGCACTGCGAGGCACAAGAGGAGCAAGAGATGAGAGAGAAAACACACGCACACACACACACACACACATCTACATCCGGAAAACCCTAGCGCTCCGCTTTAAACGTGTAGACTCATCTGCATATGCTGAGCGACGTTTAATAAATCAGGGAAGCTAATTCTGCTTTGTAACTAGACGACATTAGATATAATTTTCTTCAAAGCGGAATATAATAACGTACTAGTGCACAGCAGGCGTGTTAACAAATCTCTAATTTCTGTAAAAGAATAAATCTACTGCGGATTGATTATTTAAACAGATACCACAACAAAAAACTGAGATTATTGCATCAATTAATCAAGCGAACAGGATTATACAATAGCATAAATTAATTATTTTAATTCCCAAAAATGCTTCACATGTTTAATTAATAATAGATTTTTTATATATAAATATATGTTGCTTTATTTCATTTGGTTGTATCTTATCTTGTTGTAATATCTTTAATCACTGTAGATTCCTTTATATTTTAAAGAGTGGAGCCATTGATGCTCTTTGAATAAAGGATGTGGACTGTGCCCAAATTTGATAGCCAAGCCTTGGCACAGACCAAAAAAAAAAAAAAAAAAAAAAAGGCCAAGACCAAATCAATAGTCTGGGAATTGGCTAACCTGGGAGGCTGTTTTTGAGGAAAACGAATAGAATGGCAAAAGCACAATAAGAGAGCTTTTTAGAGAAAAATCTACTGTTGAATGATCTTACTATGATTATGTTAGTAAAAATCAAAGGGTAATAAAGCGCACGCCTACCTGAACAGGACCTTGTTTTTGGTCTCGTTTTGGAACCATAACTAGAAGAGGACCCACCTATCAGGCTACTTGGTGGGAAGAGCCCCGGCCCGTAATCGGACACATAGGATGGGTAAGTGGCGATGGGGTGGTGCGCGGAGGACGCGCCCGGTCCGATAGAGGCCATGCTCCGACTATGAGCCGAATCCAGCTTCATGCTTTCGGCCAGAGACACCTGGTACTTAATGCACTCTTTGTCCTCCTGCCGTACGGATGAGCCCGAGCCTGACGTGGAAATTGCGGGGTCAGGGGACACATCTTTGGGTGGAGTGGGGGGAAAGGTGAAGAGGTGTGGGCTGGAGTGGCCAGCGGACAGCGAGGAGGAGGAGGCTGGGGGGTAGACGGACAGAGGCCCAGGGGAACTGTGATGCAGGGAAGTCTTGGGGAAAGGCCCGAGGTTCCAGGGGGAGGTACTGTGGTGAGGGCCGATAGGTTTACTTCCATCGAGCCAAGGAAGAGAGCCGTGCAGCAATGATGGGCGACACACCTGAGTACCTGCTGAAACAAAAGACAAGCCTGTTGTTAGGACAGGACGAGGTGGGGCTGTGGGATTCGTCAATAGAAATAACATCTGAACAATTAGAAAAATCACGCTTTGTTTTGTAAACACAATCGTTAAACGTCGCAATTATGTGTGTATAATAAACTATATAATTAACGAAATAGGTTTAAAATATTATGTATACACATACATGTAAAATTACGTGCAAAAAAATCGGTCAAGATATTTTTACAACACAGCGCTGCAAAAACCAAATACATTTTGATTGGCATGATACGTTTTTACATGTATTTCAAACATATCTGGTATTTTTATACGCCGAAACCCTCTTAGCAACGGTCTTTAATTGCATGAAAGAACTAGTGCAACTTGACTAAATGACTAAAACTGCGAAACTGCACGTAAAGGCCTACATTACTCTGAGAGGCTTTCGATGGCGCTGGGAAGGGTCGCAATTAACATCCCTCGCGAGTTTCTCACTTTCAAAAGACTTTCGATACCCACCAGTATCTACTGATGTTGCGCGGATTTTGAAAGTTTTGATATGTTTAGAGCTGGGGCAATTCAAAAGAGAAACAAGGTCACGCTTTGCCCCATTCCGCTCAGGAAGTCATGTCAATAAATTAAAGCAAGTGTTCTTCCGCACTATATTTCAAGTACCTAGTACAGGAAAAATGTGCTTCATTATTTAGAGACCGACTTTAAAATCATTAAATCACCAAATGATTAAATTAAATCCAAACCAGCTAGTGCTAATAGAAATATGTTTACTTTAAAATATTACAACATCGTTCTACCAGTATCATATATTGTGTTTTTTGAATAACACTGCTTGTTCACATTTTATTTTTGATAACATTAAATTTAAATTAAACGGTTTTCTACAGTTAAAGGAAAGCATTCGTTATCAAGTATTATACAATTATTGCATACCCTAAAAAGTCAAATAACCATAGAATACTAGAAAGATGTGAAACCAGTGACACACCACTTCAGGTAAGCCACACGTAAACTAAACTGACATTGTTCAAAAGAGTCAGTTGCATTTTCAGTACAATCCTAAAAGCAGTTTCTGTCCTATTACATGTGATTAATTTAGTCAGAATGTACGTAAGAGGAGTAATGTAAAATAATTTAGGACTCATATACTTACCGTGAGGTGGCGGGTACCTCTGCACGGCCCGAACCGAGTTCCCGTAGTACGGGTGGTTGCTCTGTCCGTCGATATTAAACAATACATCCACATCTTCCGCGAGGGGATACTGCGACGGGTCCATGTAGGAGTGTCCCAGTCCTGGGTGGTGTGTCTCGGGATGCTGGCCGTTAATGACCGGGTGATGATGGGTCATCCAACGGGGCTGCTCCGGACTTACTTCCATCGTTTTTTAACAAGCGTTCATACACTCACCGAAACACACAACACGAAAGTTCAAAAAAGTCCAAACTCCTCCTTTGTTTAATCCACAGGTCCGATTTTTTTTTACTTCCGATCACCTGAAATTGAACAAGACAATTTGTTTTTACAAAGTCCGTCCGTTCGTTTGTGTTTTTCCTTCTGTCATTGGCAAATTGACAGAAGATCGTAAAAACTGGATCCGTCCGTTCAATAAACGCGCATTAACTTGCGAAAGTCAAATGCATTTATACTAATGCTGGTCATAAGTCCGCGTACGCATCCAAACGCGCGTCAAGTTCCGCAAGTTTTTCTCTCAGTATACTGTTGCGTTGCGTAGACTCAACAAGTGAGTTTGACGGTTCAGGCCGAGCCGGGTCGATCTGGATAAGTTTTCTGCCTTCTGACTGAACACAAGTTTGATCAAATCTGTGTTTATGCGCAGTAGTAGTAGCCCTCTTCCCTCTTACTCTATTTCCATCCCTCCCTCTATCTCTCTCTCTCTCGCTCTCTCTAGTGCTCACTCCCTCTGTCTCTGAATGCACTGCTCTCTCTGTGTTTTTTTACAGTGAAGGCATTCTTTCAGGATGGCGCCAGTCAGCTCAATGCTCGCAGACAGCTGTGGCGCGACGCAACTTAAGGAGGGTCTGTGGTGTCATCAGCAGGGGCGGGGCCCAACAGCCTGGACTAATTGAATAAAGTGGGCCAGGGAAAGATGACCAGAAGCTGCGCCCAATTCTGCTCCCCATTCATATACAAAAAGAGCGCTTTTTGAGGAGAACGTCTGGACGTGTAAATATTCAACACACGTTACATATAAAAACACAAGCACGCCAAATGCATTTATACAGCTAAAATAAATTTAGATTACACTATTTATGGTCTCCTTGTTACAGTGTATTTACATGTAATCACTAAGTAATTTTAATTAAAAATATCTACTTACTATAGGGTTAGAATTTGGTTTAGGGTTAGTTGCATGCAACTGCATAATTCACTGTTATTACTAAAGTGTGTAACACATTGTAAAAAAAGCGTAAGCTAATTCACAATTAAGCTAATTCAGGCCTAGTTCACACACACACACACACACACACACACAAAACTGTTCATAAATAAAGTAGCAATTTGGATTTTAACAAAGCAACGAATTAAATTTAGGACAATGGCAGCGTCTGAAATAGAAACTTATATGTGTTTTCTCAAATCAAAAAGATTTCTTAAACCGATTTTTAGAATAAATTATGAGCGCAGGAATTATTGTATTTATTAAGGTTGCTTAGTAAAATAAATACATAATTAAAAATAAAAATACAAATTTTAAAATATCAGTATGTCCTAAGGGCACCATCGTTTTTTGGCCTGCTGTCTTTGTGTCTATACGACTGTGTGTGTTATCAGTGGCAGCTCGTGTGGTGTGTGTTCTCTTTTAAATTGTGACAGTGCGTCCTCTCGCGGTGACAAGCACGTTTTTCTAATGGTTCCCTCTGCATGTTCAAAAGAGGCTCTTAAACCCTGACTGCGACATATAGGCTAGTGGTGCGGTAAAACTACGACCATACCTTCCTCTCCTATATTGCACTTTAAACACAGGATTTTCAGTCGGTGTTCTTTATTCCTTAAAGGACACCAGCCGAACGACTGCATCATTATTCATTTAAGGGGCTGTTACATGTAACGTGATGCAGTTACATTAGCGTTTCAATACGCACGGGAAAAACTTTAACCTTAATACATGTAATGAGAACGTATTTCTTCTGACAGTTTGCTCAGACGCCACTTTAAGAGACAGTGTCAGGTATTACTCGCTATTATTCTACTTGGTTGCGCTGTAATAAGGGGCTTGCCCCTTAGGGTAATATTTTGTCTGTAATGCTCCGGTTTGGCCGGCACGTCCCCACAGATTGACAAAATGTAATTGGGCTGCTGGTTTGATGCTCTGAAATGCACTGAGATGATGGCCAGCCCTGCCGATGCCGCTGGACGTGACGTCAGTAAACAGGCAGGAAATATACTCTACGCATTGGATGTAAAATATGTGCTCTGCAAGCTTGCGTTTCTCTCGCGATAGTTATTTCTCTAGGTGATAGGGAAATGCCAGTGCAACTTTAATAATGTAAGTTAAAATTTAAAATAAAACGAGTAAGAAGTCATATGCTAGTTTATAGAATGAGTTATATAATAATAGCGATAATTTTCATCCCATCGTGGCGACTAAGCTTTCATGTTCCTTTAAAAAAAATGGAATTGGTTGAAAACGCTGATTCAGGAAATGTGCATCTTCTCCCCCCTCCCCCTCCCCCATACGAAGAGGAAAGCCTCTTCTTTCTCTGGTAAAGACCGAAGTTGGATGAAAAGTGTTCCACTGGCTCACTGTCATTGTCGAGCTGTCAGCGGACGCGTGTAATGATCCGCGCGAGCTATTATCCCGCGCGCGAGCGTACATTATAGAGGTACTCGAAGGCAACACGCGTAGGTAAAAGTAAAATCCTGATTATGTGTTTTGTTTCTTTACTCAATGTCTAGAGCGCGGGACATGGATGGAAGCAGTCCCGAGTTTGGATGTAGTTGAGGCAATTCCCTCTGAAAAAATGCTGTCATTTATCATACTTCGGGCTGTCAAAATAACATATAGGAAAAGCACAACATAAAAGGAAAAAGCAAAAAAATTAAATACATTTTCCTAAATATATAAATAAATAAATAAATATATATATATATATATATATATATATATATATATATATATATATATATATATATATATACACACATATATATTTATATACGAGGAGGTGGGTATGTTAAATCAGGCCCGTTCTTTTTAGCTCGGGCCACCAGGTTGATTCATAGACGGTACAGTAAATCGGTGGTAGACAGCGATACTGGGTCAGGTTGAAGATTGGTTAGATAATTTGTGAATGATTATGTCAGGCTAGGCAGATTAAAATCAGGAGGCATCACACTTTTCACTGTGGGTGAGAACTTAAGACCCGGCCGTTTTATTTTAGTCTATCCTATAACAAGGGTTAGAAGATGTGCGCTGATAACACGCTTTGTTTATTGAGAACCATTTATCGACACATAAAACCTCTCTGTAATAATTTTGGTGAAGGGTGTTTTTGAACGGATGAGTAGATGATAAAATCCGAAAGCAGGTCATGACGGTAGAAGCCATCACAAACAATATGGTGCACAAAAGTAATAATGAACAAACAAACATTAAATTTGCTACTGCAACTACTACTGTTATTATTATGTTATTAGTAGTAGCACTGTTGTTATCATTTTTGTGAAATACAGTATAATTACACAATACACTAAATCAAAACAACTGTTAATTTTCATCCGCTTTCATTTTTGATTGATCGTGGAGGCGAGTGCGATTGTTATCTATTCATCTTCTGCATGACTGATTTTGTCATTTATGTATACATGTGGACCTTTCATATATGTGTACACACACGTATGTAGGTTGTATGGGTATGAATCAAATTTTAACGCAAGCCTCCATGACGTCTGTGGCGACCAGTCGAAGATGTGAGGAGATTTGATGAAAGGGTCGGCCTAGAGTGCCCAGGTAAAGCTGTCCAAACAGAGCGGGGTGAACCAGAGGACACACACTTCACCCCAGCTACCGAATGATGAAGACAGGGGAGGGGGGTTTAGTCCATAGCGAAACATGAGCGCTACACTTGCAATATTCACGCTTTAAAAGACTTGTTCGTCACATTTATTTTTAAGCAACAAAACGTTTCTCTTCTCAGTTACCAGCTGTGGAAAATCACAAAGAAGCTTCGCTGTAAAACGCATAATGCTATAAAAAATGATGTCCAAAAATATTTGGAAGAAAAAATATTATTTTGTATGTGTGTGTGTGTGTGTATGTGGTTATTTCTATAAAACAAAAACAATTTAAAATATTGTAATAATTATTATAATTGTATCATATTTCAATAAAACCCACAATTTAATAATAATAATAATAATAATAATAATAATAATAATAATAATAATAAAAAAAGAAAAAAAAAAAGAAAAACGGTAACTCGGAATGTTAAAGCAGACTTAGACGGATTGTGAATCATGTACTTCGTCTTTTCAAGAACGAACTTTCTTTCTGAATTTCTATACTGTGTGAAGTTGGCCTATGTAGGTTATACTGCAAATTCTTAGAACCCAGTCGAGGACGTGAAATTCTGATAGTCTTGTCATAATGAGAGCTTGACTTATTTCTAAGAACAACTGACGAAAAAAGGTGAGAGGGAAAAACACAAGAGCCTCGAGTGCAGGTTTTGTTTTTGATAATTCGTCGCTCTAGTGAGAAACATCTAAAGATGGTTTTTCAATTGGTGCTGATGACAGCAAACCTCCACAAATCTGCAACAGCCAAACAATTCATTTCCCAAAACATTCGTTATTTAGACTGGTTAACCACTGGTTATTCGTTCTCATTGATCCATCCCCGATATATTAACCTTTAAAATATTAATCCGTCAGTTCGTATAACATCATCACCCTGTGTTCGGCTGCTTTAGGCCTAATGTATTTATTTGATCTCCACTGGTGCTTTTGGGATGTCGCATGTAACAACTTCATAACTCAAAGGGGGTAAACAAAGAGGCACATCGCAGGAATATTCTCGTTCAAACAAAAGTGCATCTCTTCCTTTCGGTCGAGTGCTGATTTGAGGACATGGTTTCAGATCATTTCTCTGTGCAGCTGAATAGAGTGGCCGGACTCGTGCTATCAGGGAGAAACAGCTGTTTTACGCGCATTCAGCTCCAATCAATGGAAGTTGCTGCTCTCTACATGCAAATACAAACCAAACGAGCCTGCGCCCATGAAAGACGGCCTATGATGTGCCTTAATGTCGCGTCCTCTTCTCTCTGTTTCCAATGCTCTTCAAACCAGCACCACAAATGCATCCTCTCTCTCTCTTTCTGCCTCTCTCTCTCTCCCTACACACACTGGAAGCGCAGTTTCAGCAAATCCACTTCTCTTTATGACCCATTGCGGGGCTAATCAGATCAATTTCACGGGTTAAGGGAAGCATACTCGCTCACACTCAGGTGGTAATAGATCATTAAAATCCTTCATCTAGAGGACGGTAGGCGGGAAAATGACTCTTAAAATACAGGGGCGTCCATAAAATACCACCCCGATTGTCGGAAAGTGGACGTGGGTGCAAGTATAGCCTATATATGTGTCGGGTGAAATGAATAAGCTCATGAGAGTTGACATCTACACGTCTGAAATTGTTAAATGACTGTACCACCCTCAGACAGAACAAAACATGTGAAAAAAAAAAATTTTTTTTTTTAAAACTGACACTCGCAAACCCAACATATCTGATGCAGAATCATGCCCATGTGTATTGTTCCAAATATGAAACCGGGGACAAAGCATCCGAAGAACTGGCATATAAACGCATGCACAACGCTTTGGAACATGCAAGCTAAATCAATTTATTCGACAATTTTGGAAGCTAGGCTAATTGTGCAGCTAGAAATGAGTTTCAGAAAATATGGAAAATATAAATCCGAATATTTACTGACCTGCGAAATTGTGGTTGACGCGTGGTCAGGCGTTTTTTCTGATGGGCTTCAGATGTGAAGTGACACACAGATGGAAGTGCCGATGGCATTTACAGCAGGAGAGAAAAAAAACTAGGCTCCTTTTTTTCTTCTAGCCTACACACACACACACTCTCAGTCTCTTCAGCTCGCGCGCGCGCGCGCACGCACACACACACACTTACCGTACTTACTGTACACCAAGCGCGAGCTCTTCCGGGTCGGTGCAGGCTGCGGAGTAAAAACACACACTTAATCTGAATGGGAGCGATCACACGCGTCCGTAACGAACCTTTTTAACACAGAGAGAGGGGACGTGGACGTACGGGCCGCGGAGAGGGAACGGGTTCGGTAGCACGCCGCTTTTCTCCGTGAGTCGTAATAACGCAGCCTGTTAGATGCCAGACTGATGTTCTATAATGCATGAGATGACTGATAGCGCCTGCCACGGTTTGACCATTTAAATTTCTGTTTTTATTCATTAAACCCTTGCGTTAAATATACCATATTTTGTGAATGATTTTTAATGAAATATCTGTTGAAATTCTGTTCGTATATTTTTATCTACGCTTTATAAGAAATGGTAAATATACGGAAAGAAAAAACAATACACGCTTGTTTAAACACGTATTTTTCACGTAATATTTTATCCACAGATATTTTACTAGAAATATTTTAGGTCAAAGATGATTTGTGATTTGCGTAAGATTAGTGCGATAATAAATAAAATCAGATGATGCTATGTGTTTAATTATGACGTGTCTGTGTCGATATTTCCAGCTAATTCCACAACAAAATATTTTATTGTGGCCATAATTTATACTGGTAAGGTAAATCGGTGGTGTTTGTATAGGCTATATATCATCAATTGTAGAATTTCCAGTCTTTTGATCTTATTAGTACTCTTTTATATTTGCTATTGTTTTTATTGAAATATTAAAATGTAGATGTACATAAACCACTACAGATGTTCTGTTGCAGGTTTGCAGTGGAAACTCAATGAAATGTAAGTCTTCGGCTCTGTAGCCAGAGCGTTTGAGAGGCCTTTGAGGATGTCAGAAATCAGAACACATGCAATGTAATCGCGGTTCAGCTACACTTCCTATTCGAAATACAACCATAGTGTTTTTCTTCTTGTGATGTGCTGATTGCAGATGACAAGCAGCTGTTTCGGCTAACACGCCCATTTATTGACGGAATGGCTTTCTGTTCTCTTCATGGGGGGGTCTGGAGGGTGGGGTGGGGGGCGAGGTTGGATGATGTGCAACAAAGAGAGAGAGGAGTTAGAGAAAAGGAGATGGGATGCTGAAACGGCAGTGACAAAGAAAAAGAAAGAAAGAAAGACTCGCCTGTATCTCTCACATTGCGTCGAGGCCAGTAAACTGATCACACCAATATCTGTCTTTGGAGAAGAAATTCAATTAAGGTCGTAAATTAAAGATAATTGGCTGAAACGGCACTATAAACTTACAGCAACGTCGAGCCAAAACGAGGCTCTTTAAAAAATGAATTATTCAATGTTTCCAGAGCATCAACAAGACCTCAAATGTTATGTATTTGATTTAATAATGGAATTAGGCAAAGGCACATCCAGAAGATAATGATTTAATAATCTGTCTCAGTCTTAAATAAAGTGCTTAGTAAAATAAACAGCACCCTAATATCTATGTAAAAATGTTTTTAATATGCGTCAATGATGAATGCGCATACTAGATGTAATAAAACAAAAAAGTCAAATGAAGAAATATTGCACAGATAATTAGAACATATTATAAATATGATAAATACAGATTAACGTCAACGGCGGTTTAAAACATTTTTGAATTAATTAGTTCAATCTATTTCTTTTGAGAGCAAATTAATTTTCGAATCAATTTTCTCTCCTTTCTTATTATCTCTGAACGCATAGCATAAATAAGATTGATCTGGCAGAGAAAATGCAGACTTATCGACATCATCCATTACACAAATATAACAAATATTAGATTGTGTGTGAAATAAAATATGGAGACTATTGTAAAAACAAAGAAAAAAAAAGGATGCTAAAGAAACGACAACGATGGGCCTGCGTTTTGGAGAGATTCACAATATTATTTCTAAATGTTTCAGGGATAGCGCAATTTTGTGGCGAGAGTAATTTTTGGGGGCAATAAAAAAAACACACACACGCCGGTCACACAAACACACACTCCGTTGCCTCTCCCGCCGTGAAATTCAGTGATTAATGTCGTATAGTTGACGTGAACCTCAGCGTGACAGTACAGCTGACAACAGCCAAGTGTAAACCTTGAGTTTGATACTAACACACAGCGCTGTTTATTCCACTAATTTATTTATTTATGCTTTTGGTATTTATAACTCTCTCAGTCTTATCGGCAGATAGAGCAGGGGATTATGATATCACGTTTATAAAGCGATTAATTTCAGCAGCAGAAAGCGGGGTGGTCTGTTTAAACACTTTGAGCCAATGTGTCGCTCAGTTGAGTTGTTTGGACAGCCTCTCAATTCCGCGTTCATTTGCACCTAACCGTAATAATTTATCGCTTGTTTATCAGTCGCCATTGATCTTATTCGCATGAGCCACCCGAAGGTTTTGTCATTGTTGACCCTCATATTATGATCAAACTCAACACCATATGGTAAAACTGTTCATTGTTCAAATGGTGGAATAAGACATCAGTTTATTTCATCTAACATTTTTAACATTCATATCTGGTGAAAAGAAATCGTTGGCGATTTTTACATTTTATTATTATTATTTTTTTTACAGAATGTAATGTTAAAATCAGTGAATATAGCCAGTGTTGCCTCCCTCTTTCTGTCTCTCTTTCTCCTCTCTCTCTCTCTGTTTTACCATTCTCCAACCGTGTGCTCTCCCAACAACCATAAGCCTGTTTTTTTGTTCCAGCTGCCTCTTCCTCCCGATTTGATTTGAAAATATTAGGCCAAGGTGGGGAGAATTATAAACGACTGGCGCTTATCTGCTCTGTGCCCAGATCCTGCAGGATCAGAGAGTCTGATTAAGAAAGAAGGCAGAGCCATAATGATGAGGAATAATGAATCCTTATCTCGCGCCTCCAGATTATCTGCCTTTCAGCGCGCCATGTTTTGTTACATGGGATAATTTATTGCATCTAATACATCACAATGAATCTGATGGGGAAAAGTGATGGCCAATGTTGTGAAAGAGGATGTTTTTTTTTTTTTTTTTTTTTTTTTTTTTTTTTTTTATCCCGGGGCAATGAAATGCCTTTGCGATTTTTAATTGGTAAAATATAAGGGGGTATCTGATAAAAATAATAATAATAAAAAAATAAAAAAGCAGAGGTAATCTTGCCTTCTAGTGTTCATATGCCGCACTATAATTAGTGTGTCAATTTCGACCAGAAATTAACAACAACGACCTGCCATCAACTGCAAGGCTGGTGGAGGCTGCGAGATCCTAATTTCGCATGATTTATTTTTCACCAAGAGGAGATAATTAATCATAAACACCAAAAACAGTGCAGTAACGCGGAGATAACGCAATATTTGCATCTAAAAAGATTCGATGGCGCTAATTCTCCTCTACATCATCGCCACCTCCCCCGCCTATCCACTGAAAACCTCCAAGATCTTTCATTTTCCGTGATTAATCTTAGTGAAATATCATTAATCACCGAGCAGGGATTGGTGGTGTGAGGGGTGGGCATGAGTTCAGCTCACCTCTCACAGCTCCATGCTTGTGGCTTTGGCAACAAAACGTCTTGTAGATATTGCAGGCTACCTGAGCTTTAACGAAAAGCTGCGATAACGGATATCATTATGATACCAAAACCTTGATATCAAAATAAGATAAAAGATACAACACTAGATACATCTTGTGGTTGTGGCTTTTCCTATCTACATCTTATCAGCCGGTTGATGACATAGGGAAACTAATCAAACCGCAAAATGTAAAAATAACAAAACTACAAAAATAAAAATAAACAATTTAAATTATATTATTATTATTATTAAAATAAGTAGGCCTATTTAAATGCAATTGTTTGGGCCGCCCTGGACCAGCTGATGTACAATTTCATATAATTTATTTTTTCTCTTTTTGCATTTCTTGAGGTAATTAATCTTTCTCATGTTTAAGCATATTTCTTCTCACTTTTTCTCACTATATTATAGCACCCTATTTTGCTTTGTATAGGCCTGTATATTTATTTACTTCTGTGGTTTTCAGGCTTGATCCGTCATTTTTCCAATGTGCTGCAGAGATTTTATCGCTTTATTTATTTCCCCTATATCCAGCATCTCAGGGCACGTCGGAGAACGACAGAGAAAGAGAAGAGGGGGCAGAACCGAAAAGAGAGAGAGGATATTAGGCAGGAACGAGGGGAAGGCATCGAAGGAGAGGGTTTGAAGAAATGGGAAAAGGAAGATTTCTCACGCTGTTTTATATAGGCCCTATATATTGTACAGGCCTACGTAAATATGCTAATTAAACATTTTTTAGTTAGGCCAACGGCTTTTTTTCTTCTTCTTCTTTTCTTGAAAACCCCCCAGATATGTGGATTTCTCAGTGGGTTCCTTTAGGATAGGCCTTGAACAGAGTTTTGGTGGCGAACCAGCATTTATCAAAGCACATCATACAGCCCACGATCATAATAAGCAATCTGAGAGAAGGGTCTTTTATTTGTCGAACTGTTTGTTGGTAGAGATGCGCAGATTGGCAGGAGAGAAGAGAGGGTAACAGAGATGGAGAGACTGAGATGAGTAGATTAACTAATGAAATGGATGACAGGGGAATTGGACACAAATGCGCGCGTTACATCATTGCCTGCTCTCCAGGGGCGCGCGCACAATGGCATCGCTTTATCTGCACTAAACCTGCTCTAACGAGACGTTTATTAAAAGTGTCCTGACTTACTCCCATGTGAAATGGATTTCTGATCTGCCTTCGCTTCACACACGACATCAAACATGGCCACAATCGCCCCAGTTTCACCTGGAATTTCTGTTTTTCTGGGTTAATGTAAGCAGTTCAGAGGCCACTCCGGGAGGGCTTTTGTCGAAAGGTGTCCGGTATCTTGCCTTTAACGATTCAATAAATACCAATATTTCTCCTTTTCTCCGTCTCTCTCCTTTTAATGTCGCCTTTACTCGCTTGATGAATTCATTTAAGTATTGTGTGGGGGGGAGAAGGGGTCTTTAAGCCTCTTACTCAATGGCTATTTGTTGGTATCTCGAGTGTGTGAGAGAAAGCGGAGAATAGGGAGCCTGAGAGAAGAGGAGGCAGACTTGATTTTCATTGCAATCTTTGGAACAAATAGCGAACATTTACCGTTTACACGCCGCCTGGCGACGCGCTGGCGCTGCAGGCTCGAGCGAGCCGGTCTAAGATGACCAGAGAGCCTTTGGAGAGCGCGAGCCCCCGGCTATCGTGTTCTCCAGATCCCCCCGCGCGCGCGCGTATCCGGTTTCAGGCCGGGCTTGTCCGCGTTCTGCTTTGCTGCCGCGCGCCTTTAAATGAGTGTCAAAGAGCCAAATATCAAATAGCATCGGGTCAAGCCAATTTGAAGAACGCCCCCCCTCCCTCATCTCCACTCTAAACGGTCCAGCTTAGCTCCAGCCGGTGAAATTAGGTTAGACAAACAACGGCTCTTTCTCTTATATTCGCGACACACAGACGTTATAAATACAATTAAGATTGTGTTGATTTCGTATCTCTGGCGCTTCAGTCCACGTAGACGCGAAACCATTTGGCGCGAATAAAAACGAGGCTGAGGTGGATACTGACAGAATGTCATAAGGCAGACGTTTAATGTGTCTTAGGTCAAGTTTAGAGGTTTCTGTCCATTGTATTTGTTTATTATTATTATTTAATTTTTTTTTATTATTATTTCAAGTTTTTTTCGAAGAACGATCGGGCCAAAGAAATACTGAGCGAGATGAACTTGCTCCATGGCAGCCTCGTTTTCAGTCGCGTCAAATTAAAAATGGCGTCTGCCACATACAAGGTCCACTACTGCATCGCGTCCAATTTCTAAATGTTCGCGATAAAAACAAATCTGACAACCTGACATAATACATTCACATTGTGCGCCGGTTCTCAGATTCATCAACAACTTTGATCTCCATTCACTTTGCTTGTATTCTAATTTATGCAGTGCAATTAATCTGGGTAATTGAAAAATACCCATTGCCTGTGAGCACCGCGCCGAGCTAAATCCTCTCCGATAACGGATTTTAAAAGCACAACCTCCCCATCTTTATAGGCGCACTAAAGCACCAATTCATTATCGGCCTTAAATAAATATAAAATAGACAGTGGCACCTTTGGCAGTAAATATATGCTGCGTTTCAAAATACAATTTTGTAGTGGGGAAAAAAGGAGCGCGGTTTGTGAGTTGGCTTTTTTGATTGACACCCTGTCCCCAGGATCATGTTTAATCCCTGCTTCACTCCAGCCTTTTCATAACTCATTTCTCCGCGAGAGATGGGGACCCTGATGGTTGCCTGGGAGACGGCGATAGCGCTAAGCCATTTCCATGTCTGCAGCCCATTTGCAACAAAGGTCGTCACAAAGTCATTCCCCGACACAGCGCGCGTTTATGATGACACTTTCCCGTTCTTTTCTCCTCACCGAGCGCGTGCACGCGCGCTCCCCAACATCAGCATCTGATGACGCAACTGCCCTTTTTGATCAAAGGAGATGCATGGCCTCGTGTAGGTGTCTTTATGCTATACCCCTCCCCACCCTCTATCACTCCCTCCCTCTCTAATGCGCAAGGAGAAAAATGCCTTTACTTTCAATCTAAATACTACAGAGAGCGCAAGCCGCGCTTGCGTTTTATTTTGACATTTTTTATCGACAATCTATTCCACCCTTTCAGGATGAAGAATGCATATTGCATGACTGGGAAGCACGCCGGGAAAGCTGAATAGACTCAAAAGCAGCACTTGGGTGTCATGCGACAAACCTAGACGGTTAACTAGCAATGCACATGATAATTCATTCATTAATTCATTAATTCATTCATCCATCCATCCATCCATGCTTAAGTGTCTTGCTTGTGGTTCGCATTGTCATTCATAAAAAGGAGATCGGGGCTAGTTGTCACATTAGGAAAGTTTACACAAGGTTAAATCTCAACAATTTTATTCAAAATTAAATTACTGTTATTTTTTTCTAGAACCTAACACCCCGAAATCGTTATGTTTTTGTAATGGCTGTTGGGCAATCAAGTTGAACGCAATAAAATTACACTGGGTTGGCATAAAAGCAGATTTTAATCGAAACGCTGAACTGTGTTGTCAGGACAAGTATATTTTATTTATTTATTTATTTTTTCCCAGGTCCGGGCAAGTAGTTAGAATATTTATTTGTCAAAACAATGGTTTGATATTTTGAACGCTGTTTTTTTCTTTTTCTTTTTAAATTATGCAGAAAAGGCAATAATTAAGCTTTTAAATGTCAGGCTCTCGGTGTGACAACTTACCCCACATAGAGTGACAGCACAAAAGATCAACCTGGGTGAAATTTACCTAGACAGAAAAGGTGAAAATGTTCAAAAGCTATTTTAGAGTTAACATGCGAGCAGTAATTGACAGAACATACCCTTAGAAATAATCAATGGAGTAAAAAAAGTGTGGCAACAAGCCCCGGTCTTCATTCACACTTGCATAGCTAAACATGATGTGGTAAATATTCACCTGTTCAGATATTTTTCTTGGAACGTTCATAGAGAAAAGCTTGTTAAACTTGGCAGTTAAACAGTTTATGGCGACAAATGATGATGCCTCACACCCCTTTGCGATGTGCGGTATGAATCCCCCTCCCAGATTCGTTTTGTTTATTCATTCTCTTCTTTCCTCATCAGAAGGAGAAAGTTTATAATAAATGGCGTAAGGGCAGAACGCGATGCGAGTTGTGCAAGGCAGATAGAGCGTTCATTAGTGCCTTTGGTGAAATAATTACCTATCTCCGCGCTGCACCTTCACGCTGGAAGTTCGCGTGACGCCCACGAGGCTGATTATGTTAAATCCACGCGCGCGCGCGCCAGTGTTCGGGCTATTGATCAGGCTATTCAAACATCACGCGCGCACCCTCTTTAATTGCACAAGGAGCTTCGGGCTGAGGAGAAACTCGAAATAAATAAATATTCTAATTAAAATGTATTCGAAATTCCTCTGCGTTGGTGTCATATCACGTCCTTAATTGCTTTTGAAGCTTGTCGTTTCAAAACAATTGATAAAGAAATGCGCTACCTTTGCGTAAAAGGAAGATAAGCTCCGAGTGTAGCTTACAGTGCCTCCGATAAATCACAATTTCACTCTCACAAAAAGTATGCAGCAAACACATACAAAAGAAAAACTCTCATCTGTGGCACTTTCTGAATTCAAAAAGGGAAAAACGGGCCTGTTCACCTTAAAAGTTCTGTTCACAATCTTACAGATCGCAAGGGAGAAACTTCAAGGCCTCCAGTGATTCTTTTGATGAACGTCATTTTATGTGCCTTTAAATAGTACAATATGAATGCATTTCTTTTCTGACGGGTTAATCGCCAAAAGGTGCTATACATGGAAAAACAGGCTATATGAAATGAAAGGAACTTTCATGTGAATTAACAACTGCACTTTATCCCGTGATGAGTATCTGTGATACTCTATACCACATCCTTTTTCATTGTCCAAATGTTCAATGTTTCAAACAGACTGATAAATCCTTTTAACATTGTGGCTAGATAGCATTGATGGCCTACTGCAAGCTTTAATGAAAGCAAATGAGATTACACCCATAGTTTCGGGTCAATTGGCGTGCATGTGTTTAACCCTGAAGACCCGCTGTAGAAAAATAGAGCTTGGTTTGCACAATTCAGTTCATGTTTAGTTCTTGAAAAAAATATATATTTACACAATCGCTAAATCACAAATATATTCTGTGATTTTCCCTGTAGTCTAATAACTTTATAGAGTGCAAGAGTTGCTTTGAGATGAACACTTAAGTGACTTCCTAATACATAAGAACACATAAATGTCAATACTTGGGTTTCTGAGGGTTAAACGGGTAGCCTAGCCTAAATTTGTTTGCATTAATTACTATATATATATATATATATATATATATATATATATATGTATTTTAATTATAGATTATCTTAATAAAGTTGATATCAGTGTCAGTGTGTCTGTTGATGTTTAATGTAATCTCACAAACAGCGCTGAATTGTTTTATAAAGTTTACCAACAGGGGGCGACATAATTTGAGATCATCATCTTCATCATCATCATCATCATCATCATCATTTTATATCAGTGTTGGTGGTAGCAGTGGCTATTTCTGTGTAGAATATCTATTACTTGTTTGTTTGCATAAGTTATTTTAACGTCTGGAAAAAAAACGTTCTGTCCTGCAAGTGTACACTTGGACTGCGTTCATTTGCGTATATAAATTTTACTTGCAAATGAACAGTTAATGTACCTTAGGTTTCAGTGTAGCGTCTAAATTTGTCAAATAAAAGGGTAACATGCGTTATGGATCAATAATGAAATTCTAGAGAAACATTTCCTTTAGTTAGCTTAATTTATTTATGAAGATTTTTTATAGATTTGATCTTACTGACGCCATTGTCAGTTCATTCAAAGTTAATAAGTCAGCTGCATAAGTGGATTGTATCACTAATACAAAAAAGCATACAGTTTTTCAGAAGACATATGCAAACAAAAGCATTAGTCCAACCACAAGACCAACCGAAGGCCAAAGAGTGTGATATAAAAATACTTTTGTGAATGCCAGTTGCAAGAAAATGTAAAAGAAAGAAATAATGCATTATTAAACATATATTGATTTATGTCTAAAACATGTAAACAAAAAACAAAACAAAAACAAATAAAAGCCAAAAGAATATCAAACACATAACATGCATTTATCGACTTGTTTTATAAAACAAGATATTTAAAATACACAGTTTGAAAATAAATCTTAATATCTTATGTTAATTTAGCATTTCATGTAAATAAATACTTCTTAAGCAAGGACTGTTTAGTTATTTACTGGAAAACAGACATATGCTGCTTAAAATGCAATATGGACTGCATTTTGAAAACCTTTTTAGCAAGTTTTAGATATATCTGAGCAAAATTATATTAAAAAAAAGCACAGACAAGAAAGTACAATCCCATTGATAACAATTGATAACAAAACAGATTTTTGAATTTCTATAAAAAACTATTTTCTGTTTGCTTATTTTACGCTTATCAATTGATCTGTGTATATAAGTGTATTAATCAGTCTGCCATGAAATGCTGTTTTTTTCCTTCTCACCTTTAGAAGAAACTGCCGCATGTCATCCAACATCTCCATGTGACCTCTGACCTTTAGGGAAGCTGTGAGTGATGTTTATCTCCAAAAATCTGTAAAAACTAACATCACTCAGTAGTGTATTCAGACATGCATGTACATAATGTTAAAGCAATAAAGCCCTTGATTAATGGCTTGATGAATTGTTTTCTTTGACCATCATAAACCATGTCAATCTACATGTTAAATTCTTATTTTAATCATGCACCTTTCTTAACTTAAGGGGAACTGACTAACACTGGCACAAGTTGCTTAAAAGTCAATGATAAAATGCCATATATAACTGAAGCACTAAATAGTAAAACTAGATGTTTGCAAATGCCACCAAGATTGATATTTTGTTGCAATGGCATTTATACTTTCAGGTGACATAAGGCTCCATCACAATAAGAAAGATAAGGATATATTGCCAGATAGCCATAATCATAAAGTATTAAAATCACTCTAAAAGAACGTTTTATAAACCACTCTAAAAGAATTAATCTTTCAAAGTCAAAGAGTAAAACGTTATCCATTAGTGGACGCAATAGTTAATTTTCATCAGCCTAGATTTCGTTAGTTATCCTTCTTGGTGTGAACGTTCCTTTAATGTCTAAATACCTTTTTAAGCCACTGAGTTTATTTATCATAGCTTCAAGTCTGATATAGCATGACAAATCCATATTTTTCTCTATTACTTGTGCCTCTTTTACGCGTATGGTCATGACCTTCCCGCTCATCTTTGTTGCGTTACAGGCATGTGAACGTTTCAAATGGCTGTTTTTGTTATAGCCGTTGCTCAGAGCTCACAGCTATTGTCTGCAGATACACCCTCGTTTAACAGGCAGCTCTGGATACCAGTCTACATGTGGAACGCATTTCTTATCACCATCCAGTGCACTGCTAACTGCTCCCTGCTGCATCAGAACCGTCATTTCTGCTTTGAAACGAATAACAATGCAACAATAAAGGCCTCAGTTTTCTGTGATAAGCGCTAACATAAAGAAATGATCTAGCCACGGTAAAGGCTCATTTAGCCAGCCGTATCTGTGCGATTAGCAGAAATGACAGGTAGTGAGGGGATATTTGAGGAGATTTTAAATGAGTTCAGTGGCGGAGAGTCCGCATCAGGTGGAATACTTACTTCAAAGCTGCTGTGTGGGAGCTAAATACTAGTCATATTGGCAGGACTACAAAGAAACAGACTGATAAGAATAGTATTTTTACCCTGTTGTAACCTTAACGTGTAGATGTAAATGTAATTTACCAAGTCTATTAATGAAATTCCAACATTTGCCCTCATTATTTCTTACGTTGCTCAAAATATCACATGCATTCAAAATCGATTTCGACACTTCAAAAATGTTTGCATATAAGGCTAAATATTAAACCGAGTGGTATTTATTTTAAAAGAAAGAACAACAACCATCACAAAAGATATTTGTTGCTTTTAGATAATGAAACCGTATAAAACGGATAAAAATAAGTATTTGGATACCGGTTTTCAAACTGGTGAAAAAACCAGCATATGCTGGTAGGTATGTTTTGATGCTGGTTTAAGCTGGTCCTTTGCTGGTTTTTGCTGGTCGACCAGCATAAACCAGCATCAAAACATACCTACTAGCATATGCTGGTTTTTTCACCAGGGTTAGGTAATTTAGGCTAATCGCGGCCGTGTTGATATTCCTAAATCATAGCAGTTGTGAGTGTGCTTTTAAACAAATAACAAATTAATAAACAAGAAGTTAATATCAAGTAACTTACATTTTAGACACAAAATTTGCCGGTTTCTTTGGTTTCGCTCCGCCAACTCTTCCAAACAAAGCCAAAGCAGAAACAGCCGCCGCGATCCGAACAACATTCGTTAGTTTCTCAGTGAATCGTTGTTTTCGAAAGAATCGGTTGAATGAATGATTCAATGATTCACTTCATAAAAACGTCGAATTAGAAAAATAACACACTACCTGTTCTTTCAACATCTTTATTTGGCAGAAATACGTTTGGGGGACCGGAACTAATGTATCTGTAGCGTTTTGTTTAAAGTATTAATAGTACCAAGTGGTATGAAGCTTCAAAACATTAGTGATTTTAAGTCCGTTATACTCAAGTTCACTCAAGGTGTAGCTTTTCACATTACCCATGTTTCACTAATGTCCGACAGCCAGAAAGTCTCACAATACTTCGTAATTTTTTATCAGTAGGTGTATTGTTGTATCATTAAAAACCGTATTTATGTGAAAGTGCAATTGTTCTTTCTTTCTTTGAAATAAATACACTTACAACACTTTTATCTGTGACTAAAGTGTCTAAACATATATTTAAGTTTAAACAATTACACTTTTTGGGGACAAGAATAAAATGGCAGTTGACCTTGTGGGCACTGAGGGTTTTATATACCATCTCTGGTGACCTGTTTTTACTCAATGCGTCATGGATTAGACATTTCATTGCATAACACTTCATTTACCATATTAAGCAATATAAGCACACTTACAGTTCAGTTCCCACAGATCATTTGACTGCCATATTCAATCCAAAAGCCTAAACGAACCATCTGAACAGAATGTACAGAAATATTTATTTTCAATTTTGACAGGGCTTATAAAAATCTTGAGATAAAAAAATCAATTTAGCATAGTGTTGTACACCTATAGGTACACTTTATACCTCAAACAAACGACAAGACAACAAAACAATAAGATGTGAAAAAGCAACTTTTAATTAAATCCATAGTAAAATGAAACTGCACCTCCAGTCAAAATCAATCAGAAGAACGATATTAAAAGGCAGATTATAGTACAGAATGCTTTTTCCTCATGGGTGATGTAGATCTGATGAATCGGCACGGAACAACCTTTAATGAGGGCGAACTGAGAGGTTCGTTTCAACACACATCTACTGAACAATCATGAGCTCGGTACAAAGATCATATAGACATACTGTACGATTCTCCACATAAAAAAGTAACATATACACATTTGAAATTTTCATTTTAAAAAATACATTATGATACTGGACACTGAGTTAAGTTAACCAAGTTAAAAGAAGGGCTGGGTGGGAAAAAAAAAACAAAACAAAAAAAAAACAAACAAACAAATGAGGCAAAACTGTTGGAAATGAATTAAGGCGACAACAGATGAAGACGGAGACGGGAGAAAAAGAAATGTGGGTCAGTGCGCTTTGCGTTTCCTTTTTTTGTCTTCTTGTCTTTCTTCTTGCCAGCGCATTTCACACAGAACCACGACTGGTCCTCCGGAGGGGCGGCTACAAGACCCACACAGGGCCTGAAAGAGACAGAAAGAGAGATAGATGAGTCTCAGTTACAAGATAAACTCGAATGATATCGATCGGTATGATGAACAACACAACTTTTGTGCCAAGTTTGAATTCTTCATACATTTCGACATAAATTCCAAAACAGAGATTGGAAAAGGCACATATTTTATATAAAAAAACCACCCGATCATTCTCACTATCAAAATATCTTCTTTTATCATAAAAGAAACACAATTTGTTCTGTGTGCGTTTGTGTATTTTTGATCTTTGAGCGAAGCGCATGAAAAAAGATGATTCCCAAAAAGCTTTACAGTAATGCCAGGCAATCTAGGCTCAGTTTTTGGTAGTGTTTGATTGGCACTTTTTCACTTTGTTTTGAGGTGTGTGGCTCTTAGTGTAAAATATAGCAGTCTTGTAACTTTAATTATAATTAAAACACAGTATTTTGTGCCTGTGTGTCAAAAAAAGGAAGTTTGATCTCCTGTTACTCTGAAACGTCTTATGCACCAAATAAGATGAATAAAGAAGTCAAGATGAAATCAAAACTGAGACAACTTCCTTATAGATAAAAGTTTAGTCCCGCCTACATTTTCTCCCATAGAACATTTTGATTCCTTAGAAAATGTCACATTACAAGGAAAACAAACAAACAAACAAACAAAAACCAAGAAACTTGTTCAGCGTTCACTTTCCTGGAGAGTGAGATGAATATAGTTACTGTGTAATGTAAGAGAAGCTAAAAAAAAGGCTTTTACCAGTGATACCAGTCGTCACACTCGTCGCATCCGATCATGGGACTGCCGTCATCAGGTTTATTACATCCCGGGCAGATCCAGATCTGATTACCCCATTCATCCCGAATCTGTGATGAACAAAAACACAAAAATCAATCAAATGAATCCAACAGACGTAACATTTCCGGCACTGGTCAAAAACAGAAGTAAAACCAAGTGCTATACTACATTATGTCACATCCTATATCATCTTGAGTCGGAGGTCCCACTGAGCTGTTTAAACCATTAAAATGGTTTCCTGTTTTCAGAACTGTTTCCTGTTTTCAGTGAAACCTCAGCTTGCAAAATGTTATTAAGAATACTTAAGAAGACACTTCAGCTCTGTGTACATCACAAAAATGTAATTTTTAATTTAGGGCTGTCAAACGATTAATCGTGATTAATCGCATACAAAATAGAGGTTTGAGTTTGCCTAATATATGTGTGTGTACTGTGTGTAATTATTATGTATATATAAATACAAACACATTCATAAATATATTTAAGAAATATTTAGTATATGTGTTGATTATAATTTTTATATAATTTATAAGTAAAAATATTTTGTACTTAACACTTTCTCTTAAATATATACATTAATTTGTGTGTATTTATATATACATAATTACACACAGTACACACACATGCATTAGGCAATATCAAACATTTATTTTGTATGCGATTAATCGTGACTAATCGTTTGACAGCCCTAATTTAATGTATGCAATTTGTGTTATATATGCATTTTATTTTTTAATGTTACTATTTTTAATGTCTAAAAAAAATCCTGACAACAATTTGAGGTTCAGTGCATAAAATTTAACATGTTTCTTTTTCAAACTGATACACACAGATCAGTTTGTCAACTGACTATTTGCCAAAATAATTTTTACTGTAATAAAGATAATGATAAATTTACATTAGGGCTGTCAAACGATTAATCACAATTAATCGCATCCAAAATAAAAGAACACATTTATATATATATACATATGTACACACACACCCACACATATTTTATATATAAATCTAAAATATTTTTCCTTAATACATATGTGTGTATTTATATATACATAATAAATATACACAGTACACACACATGTAGAATGTAAACATAAACTTTCATTTTGGATGCAGTTAATTGCGATTAATTGTTTGACAGCCCTAATATAAATTTATCATTATCTTTATTACAGTAAAAATTAAAATTTATAAAATTAATATAATTACAGTACTGATTTACAGTTAAAATCAAACAAATATATATCAGCACTAATTTATATAAATATTAAATATATCAAACTGTAATGCACAACATAAATATGATCTTTTTTTTATTAAAAAAAATGTATATGTATAATAATACAACAATGCAGTAATTCCTGTGTGTGTGTGTGTGTGTGTGTGCGTATGTGAGACTCACCACGTATGCACTGACGGTCTCCGTGACAACGCTGCATCCCCGTGCTTTGGCCTGACTGGGTGGCGGCTGAATGGGGGCGACTGGGGGTGGAGGGGGCAGGACAGGAGGAGGGCGGGGTGGAGGTGCTACAGGAGCCGGGGCAGGTGGAGGGGGAGCTGGAGGGGAACGCATCCGTGCTGCTGGACTGGGCCTGGCCACTGGGGTCCGTGGTGGTGGAGGGGTGGGTTCTGAATCTGGGACCACCTTACTAATCACACTGGTGAAGAAAGAGAGCGAAAAAGAAGATGGAAAGAACCGTAAAATTTAATTGATTTATTTCATTGAATTAATAGTTTATTGTACTACTGTTTACTTTATATATATTAAATTCACACTTTATTATAAAGTCTAATTCTTACTTTTAACTACGACTTCTGCCTCAATAAACTCCTAATTTGCTGCTTATTAATAGTAAGGTTACAGTACTTGTTAAATTTAGGTATGGGGTACAATTAAGGGATCTGAAATATAATTACACAGAATAAGGCATTAACATGTGCTTTATAAGTACTAATAAACAGCCAATATGCTAGTAATATGCATGCTAGATAATAGTGAGAATTAGTTCTATATATATATATATATATATTTTTTTTTTTTAAAGAAATCTCTTCTGCTCACCAAGCCTGCATTTATTCGTTGCACAGTGAAGTCAAATGTAGAAATATTTTTACTATTTAAAATAACTGTTTTCTATTTGAATATATTTTAAAATGTAATTTATTCCTGTGATCAAAGCTAAATTGAATAATCATTACTTCAGTGTCAAATGATCCTTCAGAAATCATTTTAATATGCTGATTTGCTTTTTAACACTTTTATCAAGGATGATTTACATTTATCAAAAGTGATGATAAAAACATTTATAATATTACTAAAGATTTCTATTTCCGATAAATGCTGTTCTTCTGAACTTTCTATTCATCAAAGATATCTGAAAAAAAAAAAAATCTACTCAGCTGTCAACAAAACATTTCAACAATAATAATACATTTTTTGAGCAGCAAATCAGAATATTAGAATGATTTCTGAAGGATCATGTGACTGGAGTAATAATGCTAAAAATTCAGCTTTAAAAGCACAGGAATAAAGTACATTTTAAAATACATTTAAATAGAAAACAGTTATTTTAAATAGTAAAAATATTTCAGAATTGTACTGTTTTTGCTGTACTTTGGATCAAATAAATGTAGGCTTGGTGAGCAGAAGAAACTTAAAACATTAAAAATCTTACTGTTCAAAAACTTTTGACTGGTAGTGTATCAAGGATCCTTAATGGTTATAATCTAGCAATAGAGAAGAACTGTCACACTCAGTTCGTCGTTTAAATGCTGCCAGACAAACTGATTAAACCCTGCTGTTGCTGAGTAACAGGTTGATTGACAGGCTCGGAGAGAGTGGACAGCGGCGCTTGCTGTGGTATTGACCCTGAGAAGGGCGTGTCAAACGGTCAGCTCCGATTACACACACAGACACTCATTATTTATGCTTCATCTGACTGACACACACACACAGCACAACCATGCAGAGGGCTCCCTCTCTGGGTAAAGATGGTGTGGGGTATGCCCTGTCCAGGATGTGACCTCAAGACCTTTCAGAGGTCAAAGTTCACCTGTGCCAATGTTTCCACGTGCATCAAAGAAGCTTCTGTTGAGATCTCGGAAAAACGTACACTGTATCGATTAAAGTTGATATAAATACTCTTTTATCTTTTACTTTCATCACTGATGTTCTATGCATCCCTAAAGTCTTTCAAGCTACCATAAAAGTTAAACATAAACAACATCTAAAGCTTTGTGCTTACGTAAACGAACTACAACACAAGGACAGACATAAAAACACATTTTCCCCTTGAAAGGACTGCTGATTGTGTTTTTCTACACACTAGACTACAGGTGCAAGAAAAGAGCACAACACAGGCAACATCAGAGGCACAACACACACTCCCAGGCTGAGAATAAAGGCCTTCCTGTACAAACACACACACATAGACGTAAACACTAATGTTTCCTGTCCTGCATGCAGGTGGAACTGAAGAGGTGAGGAAGACATTCAAAAGCACAGTCAAAACACTGTGCAGATGCTGTACGTTCCGAGTCGAAATCACACTGGCCATTAAGGCGACATCAGTCACATGTAGACATTCAGGAATCAGTAATCGCCTTACCTGTAGTATGCCGCTGAGTGTGTGTGAGGGGGTTAAGTGGTGTGAACACTAGCGCTATTGATAGGAGTGTGCAGGAGGGGGCCATGATGTGGGGGGTGTGTGTGTGTGTTTGCCCCCCTCAAAGACCTCATGGGCCGTCTGGGACTGGTCACAAGACCCAAAGCCTGAAACTCACACCTGTACACAGACTCAGAGACTCTGACCACACAGAGAGCTGCCTGATACTCTCAACCTTTCGTGTGTGTATGTGTGTGTGTGTGTGAAGTACTTACATCTTGTCTTGTCCAGCACCCACTCTGAGGGTCAGTCGAGGTATGACAGGAGACGGTGGGACAGCAGGAAGAATATCAGCCTAAACAGAGAGAGAAATCATTTAAAATATATAGAAATTCAGGTCAGGTCGTCATTGAATTATTAAGCACTGGGATATATTTTTTTCCATATCATTGGATATTGATATTTATCAGCATATTTATTTCACACCATCAGACCTTGAGAATTAATGTATATATAACTTAACACAGAGTATGCTAACTTTTAATTTAAGAACCCATTTTAATTTTTAAAAATTACATATTTCAATGTAATACAAAATAAACAAAATTTATCATTTCTAAATTATAGATATCTTTTATATTTTGATTTAATACATATTTATCATTAAAATGCTATCAAATGAAATGTATGTAAAACTGATCATTTAAGCAATCTTCTAAAATGCAATCAACAGCAATTAATTTAAAATATATATATATATATATTTATTTAATATAAATATATATAAATATATAAATATATATATATATATATATATATATATATATATATATATTTATATATATTTAATATAAATATAGATAATGATTTATCGCTCAGCCCAAGTTAAGGTTTCTTTAATGCTGCTGTCTATTTAACAGGAAATTACTTATGTTTATATGAATTACCAAAAATTAAAATAAAGCTGTGAATGAAAATTTGACATTTCTTGGTGAAATCAGAAGCAACAACACTATTTATAGCAGAAAAGAACAGGAAAGAATGAACCAGTATAAAAAATAATCTGCAATTTAATTGGTTTTATTATATAGAGTTTTAAAAGAATAAATTAAAATAAATTAATTCAAAATAAAGACCTGATGGATACATAACAATCTATGGGCCAGATTTACTAATAGTTTGTGCAAGCGCAAACTATTAAAGTGATTAAAATGAATCACGCAATGTGACATTTGTCAAATGTACAGCATTTATAAATCGCCATTATTTAACGCTCAAAAAAAAAGCATGTCTTAAAGCAGGCGCTAATTTGCACTGCTCTTGGTAGATTGTGCTGGTCATTATGAAAATGAGATTGTCAGTTACCTTGTCAGTAAATCACCCACAGAATTTTCCCCTCCCATCGGCAGTGTTGCCAAGACCGGGGTTTTCCCGTGGTACTGAGCTACTTTAAACACTGTTGCCACAGGTTGAAGTGACCCCAAAAACAGGCTAATTATCCACTGCAATGCAAATTTTACCAGGGGGAAACCTGCCAAAAAAACTTGTATTTTACCCCACCAAATGCGCTGTGTTTTTAACAGGGGACCCCTTTAAAACACAATTGGGCTAGGGTTGGGCTAGTTTTGAGTAGCAATTGAGTGGGTTTTGTTGTGAAAACCTGGCAACCCTGCCCATCGGCGCTTTTATGGAATTGCGCTCTAACGCTAGTTTGCCTTGTTTAGTAAATCTGGCCCTATAACTCTAAAAGTAGCAGTTTTCACACAGGTTACATACACTGTGGTGATAAATGCAGTTGTCACTCCTTTTCTGAGGGCTTACTCCCGTTCTAAACAGATTTAGTTATTTAAAAAAAAATGACAATTGCTTTCTAAAGTTGAATTCATGAAAAATTCAGGTAGTGACAGCCAAATTTCCACTGAACCCAAACAATGTGTACAGAACCAAAACTACTTCACTATTAGTTTCACAAGCATAAAACATGGTGTCTCAGCTGTAGGGATGTCACAATACTCAATATAATATCGAACCGTTCAGTACGACATCCACGGTTCAAAACGCGCTTGTGAATTGCGGTTTTTCGGTTTTACATTTAAATAATTTCCTTGTTTTATTTCTCTCGAAATTTGCTATGTCTGTCCGCAATTTCATGTGCTGAAATGAGAAAACGCTTCCCTGCTTATATTTGAGAAAGCAACACACACAGAGCATCTTCCATTCTAATGACATGCAATGATAAACTTTTCTAAACCTGTCGTCCAACAAAAGGGAACATTATAACTTATTTTTACTTCACAGCATCAGTCGAGTGTTTGAAATAACTTACTTTTGTGATCTGATGTGGCTTCTTATCATAGAATGAGGCAGACAATATATTCTACACTGTATTTCGATTATGGCTTACAAATATCATTATGAAAATACCCAAGAAGGCTTGAAGAACACAAATATCTTATTGCAGACGAGTGTTTATTGTCCTTACATTTCATCATTCAAAACGTTTAACGTTATGCGTTTATCCATTTTAGAGAAGCTGGAACGGAACGTCATCAACGCTACTACTTCGACGCATATGTGAATTTTCTGTTCGAGGGTGCCCTCTGGCATCCAGTATGAATCAAACCCGTCCTATTTTGCGTAAAAATCGGAAAAATGACACCTCTCTCAAAAAAATATTAAGCAGACATTTAATAATCCACGCTTTTTCCAGTGTACAGAGGTTTACAGGAGTATTTTGTTGTTAATTAGATGCAAAAAAAGCTATCAAAACCAAACTGAACCGAAAACCGTGGTTAAAAACCGAGGTACGTATTGAACCGTGGACTAACTGTATTGTTGCATCCCTACTCAGCTGACAACCGTTAACTGAAAATCAAACAGACTAAAATGTTGGTATACATGTTTTGTTGACAGCTGGAAAACACGAAGACAGTGCTACGGTTATCACCCTGGCCCATTTTCCACCAGCAGGTACTGGGTGCTAGTTCAAAGCTAGTGCTATTGCCGGTTCGAAGTTGGTACGATTGCAGAGCCTTCTAAGAACAGGTTTGCTTTTCCATGGGCTAGAGAGCCACCACAGAGCCAGGTCTTACGTCACTGAATACATCTCATCTTTCCCAGCAATGCTAGTATGGCAGCGCCAAACACAAACACACCAGGCTTGCTCGAGATGCACTTGGGCCTTGCAGACTGACCGGCGCAGGACACCAAAGCGCCGCAAGAGTGACTGGAGAGCAGACAACTCTTCAAGCTTTTGAATTATTCTTGCAGTACTTCGACAGAACATTCCGAGCGGTCCGTGCAGCGCCGACACATCCCAAACAAGCCTAATATCAGCAACGGCTTTGTGAACCTACATCAGCATCCAGTTTTCCTGGTTCCGAGCTGGTGCTTTGGGTGTCGAAAGACTAAGAACCCAGCACTCGAACTGCCTTGGTGTAAAAGGGGTATCTGTCAAACATCACGGGTTTGGGGTAGAAGGATCAGTCCAGAATGCCTCGCGACTACACAGGGTTGTCTTTTCCAAAACATGCAGTTGTCAACATGATTGTGAGCATCAAAAGTCAGCTATTAAACTCAAAATCAGCTACTAATGGGGACAAGACCATATGGCTTCACCTCAGACGCTCACACTTAACACAGCAGATGGACAACATAGTGTCCTGCTAATCCAGTTTAGCTAGCACCAGGGTCAGTCCTCCTGAAAAGCCCTTTATGTACACACACCTCTGATGCTGGCAGTACTGTGTCCTGTCTGAGGCCATGGAGGCAGGGAGGAACGGAGAGAGGGGTACAGAACAGAGATAAAAACAGCAGAATGGGATGATGAACAGAACAAAGCACTTGAGAGATGGAGGAGACGATAGCGTAGGGACGGATAACGCAGCGCTGGCGGAGCAGACCGGTGTAGAGTCTGTCTCGGGGGTTTTTCCGAGGCTTAACGAGAGTGAGGTGCTCTTTGTGCGTTTGTGTTGGGGAGAACCCCTGCCGCTGTGGCGCTTTTGTCCGCCCAGATCCCCCATAATGCCGCTGCACTAATTGTTTAACACAGAAACATGTCTTTTCTCTCTTTAATGTTTTTGTTTTTATTGTTGCGCCGCGCATTCATTACAAAACCTTTGTGGATTTGGAGACTCCTCCCTGTGTCTCGCTCACTCTCTGTCTGCCACCCCATCCTCTCTGTTTTTCACTTCCTTTCTTCTATGGAAAGAGGGGAACGTAAGTATCAGCAGAATTGAGAGGATGGCTGGCAGGTTGCATCATTTGGAGAGAATAGGAGTGTGAGAAGCCGTGTTAGCCGCTGCATTAGCATATATGCATGAACAAACCTGGCGAGTGACGCCAAAAAAACAAAAAAATGTCTGGAGGTATGCCTGCACTCACAATTCTCCTTCTCCGATTCGCTTTCAGATCCGATCGTCCCAAACGGATGGCTTTTATGAAGCATTATAACCATGACTATCGCACGTCTCTTCTAGCGATACGTGCTTGGGAAAGCACCCCGATTGCTCCTATATACGGGTTACACTATACTGGGGCTATACAAGGGCTGCAACTCTAAACTGCCATAAAAGATTTATCAGCAGTTTGTACTTCAGTTGATTAGAGGAGCTCTTGAGTTAACGCTGGACCTGGCACAATGAATTTTAGACTGCCGTGTTAATCTATGGAAAACTCCTCTGAGAGAAACGGGCAAAACAAACTTGTTTCACCTGGTACCAGTGTTTCCTGCTCGGCTATTCAACAGCGGCGCTGCTTAATCTACTGTGCCGCGGCAAAATAAATTATATTTTCACTGAGTTGTGACTTTGCAGTCTGAATTGAATGTGATGAAATGAAGAGTTGGTAGCACAAAATAATACAAAGACAATAAACAGATTCTAAAAATTGGTTTCGCTTCAGGACCCAGATTTTACTTTGGACTCAAGTCAGTAACTACTTGAGCAATTTGTTTAATTTTAACTAGTAACATGCAAGAAAAAAAGTAAATAGCATCAATTCTGCTTTCAGGCAGACTTTAAAGGGATAGTTCACCCAAAAATTCTGTCATTAATTACTCACTCTCATGTCGTTCCAAACCCGTTAGACCTTTGTTCATCTTCAGAACACAAAGACATTTTTGGTGAAATCCGAGAGCTCTCTGACCCTGTATTGACAGCAAGGATACTACTACGTTCAGTGTCCAAAAAGGTAGTAAGAACATGTTAAAACATGTTAAAACATTGGTGCTTCAATCGTAATTTTATGCAGCTATGAGAACACATGCGAGGAAAGCACACGTATGTGTCTTGATACTCTCCAAAGCGCTAGGTTGACACAAAAGTATTCTCGTAGCTTCAAAAAATTATGGTTTAACCACTAATGTCACATGGACTATTTTGTCTATGTTCTTTGGTAGCTTTCTTGGCCTTGAACGTGGAAGGACCACGTTGTCTATGGAGGGTCAGAAAGCTCTTGGATTTCATCAAAAATATCTTAAGGTATAGGTTTGGAACCACATGAGGGTTAGTAATTATTGACAGAATTTTTATTTTTGGGTGACTTAACCCTTTAAGTACAGTCATGGCCAAAAATATCGGCACCTTTGCAATTCTGTGAAAATACAACACTTCTCTCAGAAAATTGTTCCAATTGCAAATGTTTTGGTATTCACATGCTTATTGTTTTTGTTTGCTCTGCAACACAAAAAACAGAGAAGAAAAGTCAAACTTGATCAAATTTCACACAGAACTCAAAAATGGACTGGACAACATTATTGGCACCTTGTCAAACTTGTAAGAAATAATTGAGTTTCAAGCATGTGATGCTCCTGTAATTTGTATTTAGACACACCTGTGGAGAGTAACAGGTGTGGGCAATATAGTATTCACACTTGCAACCAGTTAAAATGGAGGAAAGTTGACTCAACCTTTGTGTTGTGTGTCACACTGAGCATGGAGAAAAGAAAGATGTGTAAAGAGTTGTCTGTGGATTTAAAAGAAAAAATTGTGGAAAAACATAGACCATTTCAAGGCTACAAGTCCATCTCCAGAGATCTTAATGTTCCTGTGTCCACTGTGCGCAATATCATCAAGAGGTTTACTGCCCATGGCACTGTAGCTAACCTCCCTGGACGTGGACGGAAGAGCAAAATTAATGAAAAATTGCAAAGAAGGATTGTTCGAATAGTGGATAAAGAACCCTGATTAACTTCAAAACAAATTCAAGCTGATCTGCAGACACACGGTACAACATTGTCAGTTTGTACTATCCATGAAATGAAAAGGGACGCTATGGTAGGAGACCCAGGAGGACACCACTGCATAAAAAAAAAGCAAGACTGGAGTTAAACTTACGTGACAAAACCACAGAACCACAATTTTTTCTGGGAGAACGTACTGTGGAGTATTTAACAAAAAAACTATTGTTCATAGTTCAGTAATGTATTATAGCAGCAGGACTTGCAGTACGTAGCAACAAAACACTGCTAGGTACAATATAGATATAAAGTTTTAACAATCATTAAAGTTATAGTTTTAAAATGCAAATAACTTTAGATCATGATATCCCCCACTTGGAAGGACAATACCTGTGTTTTCTAACCACAGTAGGGCAATGGGGAACAGCCGTCCAACACACGAGCGAGTACAGACCTTTCAACCTCCCTAAGGAAGGAGCTAAGGCCGTGTGTCTTGACGATAAGGCCCGTGTATGTGTGTGTGCGCGTCTGTAAGAGCTAACGTGTGTGCACACACTCAGGGTGACCCACAATAGCAGGACGAGATAGTACTATCTGCTTATGTTAATTAGTCTTTAAGTGGTTGAGGAGGTGGCAGCAATGTCTTTCTCCCTAAAAGTGCCCCGTCCTACTTAACCTACTCCTATCACGATTAGGCCCGCTCATTCAAACACGCACCGCACGTGCACCCAACATAAATGGCTGCGGGATGGCGCAAATTGATTAATCAGCTTCTAAATGGATGTAAAGTGCTGTAGCTAGGGTGACCTGGAGACCAGCGTCGCTCTATAAAAGTGCTATGAGCTAAAGAACCGATAACGAAAAGTGAAAAAGGAACTCTCGAAATTTTACAAGAGCGTAATACTGTAAAGCACAATACAATTAAATATCATACAAAGGTCTTTTTTGTGCCACTTAGCAAAGTCAGTATTCAGTAGGGGTGGAGATTAGAGAGCGCGAGGAGGTTTAGGATGGAACTTGAATCAAAATCCTATTGGATGCTTTTTTTATATTAAAAATGAACAGTTTAAACCAAGGGTTAAATTCAAAGCCCATGTTAGTCTATTACCTTTACTATTCATACTAATGACCCTGACGTCTGCATTTTAGAAACATTTCATGTAGTTACAGCATTCATGACATTCTTAGAATGTCTTCGAGGCTCACAGATGAGGGCACGGAGTTTATCTTGGCCATCACGAAATACCCATCATTGCTAATTGGGTTGGAAACTGAGAACTGGTTCTTATTCAAAACAGTTTACATTTTTTCAAGAATACTGGAACAAAATGACTTTTCACAACATTTATTTCCTTAAACGGCTCCTGAACATTATATTACTGTGTTGTGCATACTTCAACCCTGTGTTTAAAAAGGGTGCGACTGTTCTTGCACCATGCCAAGACACAACAGCTTCAGACTATCTAGCTGGACAATCCAAATTCGCTTACCCTGTTGCCTGAAGTAGCACAAGCACATGGAGTATTTCAGAAACAGATAGGGGCAACTGTTGATGAGCCATCACGGCGCATAATCACTAACAGACATAATCACTAATAATGGTTTCTATCTGTTTTTGATGCGTCATGTCGGTGTAAACAAAAAATAAGCGTAAGTACTGACTGGTCGTTCATATAACAATAACACATAATCTGAAATAATTTTACTTCTTAGTTGACATCCACAAGCCCTTTCTATACACTACCAGTCAAAAGTTTTTGAACTGTAACAGTTTAAATGCTTTTAAAGAAGTCTCTTCTGCTCACCAAGCCTGCATTTATTTGATCCAAAGTACAGCAAAAACAATACAATTTTGAAATATTTTAGCATCATTACTCCAAAACATTTATTATTATGATAAAAACAGCTTGGTAGATTTTTTTTAGGTTTCTTTGATGAATAGAAAGCATTTATTTGAAATGTCTTTATCATCACTTTGAATCAATTTAACGCATCCTTGTTAAATAAAAGTATTAATTCCTATAATTATACTGATTTCAAGCTTTTGAATGGTATAGTGTAAAATGTTACAATAGCTTTTTATTTCAGATAAATGCTGATCTTTGGATCTTTCCATTCATCAAAGAATCCTAAAAAAATGCACTCAACTGTGACACTGTGAAGACTGGAGTAATGATGCTTCAAATTTAACTTTGATCACAGGAATAAATTAAATTTTAAAATCTATTCAAATAGAAAGCAGTTATTTTAAATAGTAAAAATACAATTTGCTGTATTTTGGATCAAATAAATGCAGGCCTGATGAGCAGAAGAGACTTTTCTAAAAAAAAAAAAACATTAAAAATCTTACTGTTGATTAAACTTTTTACTGGTACTTTATAACCTAGGGCTGGGCGACAAATACGGAGACACCATTTTCAAATATAAATTTGTATTAAATCATAAAACTGAAGCCAGAAAAAAATTTTTAAAACAGAATTCATTTTTTTTTTTGTAGATCCCTAAAAGTTAGGTACTTAGAGTTTAATTGTGAACACATAAGTTATGTTTACATTCATTCTCAAGAAATAAGAAGCATGTGGAAAGGTTTTCATTCCCATTAATGTTAAGTAAATATTGTGATAAATAATGATATCACATGATATGGGGAAAAAATGATTGTGATAATAGTCTCTGCTATGATTTTTTCATGTTTCAATTAGAAACACATTAAGTTGCCTGCAACCATTTGCCACATAATTTCAAGCGAGCATCTAAGGACCAACTAAAGACTAAGGACCCATTGTGGGGGGAAAAGAAAAAAAATTGCATAATCTCTTTCTCTTCTTTCCATCTCTCACTACACTGTATCGTTTGTTTCCACTTTTGCTCCCATCTCTTCTCTCTCTCTCTCACCATCATTCTCTCTCAATTTCTGTAATTCCGTGTTTGGTAGCAGTAGTTCGGAGGCAGTTCTCAGGAAACAGCACTGGATGTTGTGGTTAAGGTCCAGAGATAGCAGATTGCATTGTGGTCCCACAGCATTGGCATTGTGGCTGGATTTGTCCGGTTTTATGTAAACGCAATACTCTTTTCACCTGAACTAATACAACCAGTGGCGTAAAGCCCCTTACTGCTACCGACGGCATTTTTCTGCTAATCTCTACGGATTTAAGTCCCTTGCACACATACCTCAGGCCAACGACTGATAACCCCCCCGGCTCCCCACCCCCTTAGCTCTCTCTCCCTCTCTCTTTTTCCTCTTTCCTCTCACTCTCTTGTCTCTTTTTTCTTTTCTCCTGGATGGCAGCAAAGCAGCCTTGCAAAAAATTAAAGTGATGGAAAGATTTAAGCAGGTGGAGAACGAGAGAAATCACTTTCTCAATCCCATCTCCCAGTGGCAGCAGCAGACGGAGAAAAAGATGGAGAGAAAGAGAGAGTGCGGGGGTCAGGGATTCAGGTAACGAAAGCAAAAGAGACAGAAAGCAGGAAAAATGGAATTCCGCAGCACTCCAAATCAATTCAAGCTGCTCTGATGTGGTGTACATACATTATCACTGTCATTGGACGGTGAAAAGCGATTGGAGGATGAGTTTGATAAAGAAGAACTAACACACTCTTTCGCTCAAGCTCTTCTGCAGACACACATACGTATACACGCTGTAAAATGGGCTATGAATTGGGTAAACAGAGGCTTTGAGGTGTATTATCCCTTGTTTGATTTGCACACAGATTGATAGTCAATTGTGTATGTGTGTGTGTGCACAGGGGCTCCATGCAAGGAGCAGGATTCCAGGGACAAATCGACCGGAAAAGACGGAAATGTAAATGTAGCTCAGCGATCTACCTCTGATCTCAAAGGTACACACACAAGGACACAAAGACAGAAAGATACACACACACATGCACACAGCTAGTAACGGGGCCAGCTAGTAAATCTATCTGTGTGACTCTCTTGTGTATTGCATTATTGATGCTGCACCTGATAGTCATATTGAATTCATGTGGAAGTTTTATGAATGGCCAATGCCGCCTTATGTAGCTGGCGTATGCAAAGCTCTGCACATGTGCACCTTGTTGTTGAATATTGAGGTTAGAGAAATAAAATGTTTGCGAAGATTATTTCATGTCGCCTAGTTTTAACTAGCTTAGTGTATCTTTGGTGTAAGTAGTTTTCCCAAAACAGCGTGAGACCAGGGACATTGTAAGTGCGAGGGCGTCTTACCAATAAACTTGATTTCTCAAGTTTTGGCTTGTCTTTCTCCTTTTCCTTCGTCTTTTCTTTCTTCTCTTTGTCCTTCTTCTTCTCCTCTTTATCTCGTTCCTTCTCCCTTGCCCGTTCCTTCTCCCGTTCCTTTTCACGCTCCTTCTCCCGGTCTTTCTCCTTCTCTTTTTTCTTCTTCTTCTCTTTCTTGTCCTTCTTCTTGTCCTTGTCTTTGCTCTTGGTATCCTTGGGGTGCGGGAACAACTTATCAGGGAGTATTGGTGGCAATGGGGGCAACATTGACGGGATTCGTAGGCAGGTCTGGGGGCTGAAGAGTGGGCTGGTGGCGCCGACGGCAGCGGCAATGTCTTTGGTTCCTTGAGATATTCTCTTCTCCTCCTTGCCTCGCTCTTTGCCCTTGTCTCGCTTCTCTTTTTCTTTCTTGCTTTTCTCTTTATCTTTCTTCTTGTCCTTGTGCTTGTCCTTCTCTTTCTTCCCGCTAATGCCGTCTCTCCGCTCTTCACCTCCGACTCCGAGCGATAGCTCCGGCCAGGGCATCTTGTTCTCCTCTACCTGCCCTCGCTCCTTTTCCCGTTTCTTCTCCTTGTTCTTCTCCTTGTTCTTTCCTTTCTCTTTGCCTTTCTCCTTGAGTCGCTCCTTGTCTTTCTTCTTCAACTTGGCCTTGATGTCCTTCTTGAGTTTTTTCTTCAGAAGGGTAGCGGTAGCAGGGTCCTTTCGTTCCTGAGGAGGTTTGAGAGGTGGCAGCGGTGTGGGAGGCGAGTCGGGTGGGGACGACAGGTACGTGGGTTCTGGAGGTGAAAGACTTGGGGCTTGAATTGGCTTTGGAGCCTGATTGGCCTTTCGGATGACCTCGTCTATAGAGTCATCCATCGTCCAGCGGTTGGGTGGGTTGAGATTTGGTGGAACAGGTGGAAGTGGGTGTTTTCCGGTAAGAACTTGTGGAGGTTTGATGTGGCTAAGTGTATGTTTGGGTGCAGGTTTTGGAGGGTTTGGCCCCTCACTGTCTGAGTCCGAGTCATAAGCAAATGGGTCTGAGGCGCCATCACCATCCGCACAAGCACGTGCAATCACAGCAGCAATAGAGTTCTCAATATCCTCGTCTCCTGTATCATGAGCTCTGAACTGCCCATCACGAGAATTATCATCTCCAAGAGGTCCAGGCCAACCACGTCCAGCTGCACCCAAATGTGCAGGGCTTGGCCTTGGGCTGCGGGGGCTTTTGGGCCTACCGGGTGACCTCTTTCCTGCCTTCTGATTGGTCTTGGGTGGGGTCAACATAAGTGGTCGCCCCAATACACCAGTGGGTGCAGAACCACCACCTCTTTTGGGTGATTTGCTCTTCTGCCGTGCAGGAGAGGGCGAGGGCAGTTTCGGCTTGTGCCCAGGTGTAGGAGGTGCCAAAGGAGGTCGGGGTAATTCGGGGGAGAGTGGAGGGGAGGGGGAATGAGGCATGTGTTGGGAGTTGAGGGAACTGAGAGGTTCCCGTGGCTCGTAACTCCATTCGGGGCTAACGCCGGGTTTGGTGCTCAGGCGGGGTCTCTTGGCGGCAGGTAACAGACCCTCAGGTCTGGGACTCTGTCCACCATGCCGACTAAGCCAGTTCTCATCATTCTCTTCCTCCTCGCCTTCTTCTTCCTCACCCAGGGAGACCTGCATGGCCTCGGCAGAAGTGCCCATATCTGCAGGAACCGGCTCCTCCTCTTCCTCATCTGTCGAAAAGGAAACATACAAGCATAAATCAAATGCAACCAGAATTTCCAAAAAGCAGAAACAAGATCTGATAATAAAGCAATCCAGACTGTAAACCACCAATTGCACACCTGATTCAGCCCTGTTTCGCAAATAATACAGATAGTAAGAAAGAACATGGGTAAAAGGGTAATATTGACATATGAGCAATATTAACAGAGAGAGAGCATCTCAGGGTGGAATGGAGGGCGGCTATCAGAGCAACAGATCAAAATCATCCACACCTGATTACACAGCAGAACAACAGAGCGAACAAGATACACACACACAAAATCACACCCACATCCAAGTGTGGAAGCAATCTCTGGTTAAATCAAACTTTTTTAATGTCTCCAAGCACTCCAAACGCAAACACACATACACACACACTACACACTAGGGTGGTGTGATACCAGTTAACCAGTGGTAATCTGGCCACTGCAACTCTCTGCACCACAATGGATGACAGGAAGTGCAGGCAGGGCCCTCTGACACTCTCTATTATAAATAGTGTAATCTATATGGTAATATTGTTGTATTCTATAAGCGCAGAATGGGGATAAGATAACATTGTGACTTTAGGCTTTCTTCCGGCCGGTGGAATGGTAATAGTTATCAAAGGTTATTTGGGAATGACACGCCGGCTGCTCTCTGATTGGCTGGGGCCGGTTATTTATGATACGAATTATGATAAAGATGATGTCTCTTCTGCGTCGGTCGCTCTCCCTCTCCTCGGCCCTCTCGCACAATAAATTGCTATCGTTAATCACAGGAAGGCTTTGTGCCGGCGTGATTACCGCGCCAGCGCCGTAATAAGAATTTTTATTTAAAGGAAGAATATGGATTTGTCATCGCCTCCTCAGCATGAAGTAAAGTGACAGTATTTCACAACGCTGACATTTAATTTGTATGGAAAAAAAGGAAAAGCAGCACGGGTGATATTTGCATTTTATGGCTCTATCCTCCGCTTCCTTTCTTCTTGGAATAGAAGTACTCTCTCTTTTCTTTCACACAATTGGACGTTTCCACGAACAAGGTACAAAAAAAGAGTCTGAAACTCTTAAAAATGAAGTCAGTTTTTTAATTCACCAAATGGTCAGTGTAAAGAGGTGCTTAACCTTCAGGAAATGTTGTTCATCCAGCTCATGAGGTCAAACTAAAATGTTTTAACATTCAAATCATTTGAGTTTAAATAAAATAAAAATGAAACATTAAAATGGGTGACTCATTACTTATTTAAGACCAAACTGGTTTGTAGTTAATAATCAAATTATATTTCCCTACATTTAAAGAAAACAATTAGTTTTTTAAATAACTTTGGTAACAATTAAATTAAATTTCACATACATACTATGAGTATTATACATATGCCATGTAACAAGTGTCCAACTCAGTACATAGGTGTCAAAATGGTATGAAACGTTACATTTTTTGCAACAGGATGAAAATCACGTGGCAACAGTATCATAACGAAATATTACATTTTTAGTAATTAAAATAAATATAATTAAGTTGGGTGGATATGATGTTTAAAACTACTTATTTTTTTATTGTATGTCAATCATGTTAATAACAATTAATAATACTGATTAAAAAAATAAAATTATAGTTCTAATACTCCTAGTTCTCAGTACACATGGCATTTGTGCCTGTAGTGATTTAAAATAAAACAAACGACATCATATTCAAGACCCACATATTACATGAAAATCAGTCTGTGTTTAAAACAAAGTGCTCACGGGAGGGATTGAAATGAGAGATATCTGCGAACGTGTGTGATCATTTTCAGACATCAGGCCTCTACTCGTCCGTCCAGTGGAGAAACAGCTCTGTTTTCACTTGCAACCAGTTTCTCTTTCATCTGATATCAAAAAAAAAAAAAAAAAAAAAAAAAAAAAAAAACCCCCTCCTTCCCATTTCATTTGGCACTGCCGAAGAAAAGCACGGATTTGTACACTTGCACACATAAACACACGGCGCTTAATTGATTGTGTCACTTACAAATGCGAATAAGACTAAAGACAGGGAGTGATAACGGGAGAAAGCCACTGCGCCAAAAATGGTACATGGGAATGAAAACAAGCTTACACACACATTGTGAAGTAATTAAAATGGATAGATAAGAAAGAGAGTGAATGAGAAGAGAGAGAGAGCTGTCAATTTACTGGAGTCCAATGCCTGATGCAACTAACCAGCTTTCTTGTACTGATACACACACACACACACACACACACACACAAATAGTTAGGTATGGTAAGGGGGGTGCAGACGGACTCATATCACTTTCATTAAAATCTCCCCCACCCCTCCCACTGTGGTACATTAAAAAGGAAAAGTTGGATTAAGGCCTACTGCAATTAAAAGCAGCTCATTTATTGGGGGCTCCAATCAATGGAGAGCGCGAGAAGCGGGCTAAACGAGAAGAGATAAGATGCGTTTAATGTTCCAATTCCGCACAGCCTCTGCGCGGGACAATTACTAACATCTGAGAGCGTCCTGTGTGCATGTGGGCAAAAAAAAAAAAAAAATAAATAAAAAAAATCTACCTGTAGGAGTGTTTAATGGAGGAGACATCTACGCCGCACAAAGATTTCCAAAACACCTTGCACGTTATCATATTATAAATTACAAAAAAAGAAATAAATAATAAAATACATACAAATAAAAAAACAACACTAATTAAGCACAATAAGAAGTTTATCTTCTTTCATTAATTTGATTAATTTGCTTTTTTTTCCCCATGACATCATAGTGGCCTCTTAACTTTCGACCAATGGGGGTTAGACTATTTTATGATGGGAGTAATCCTCCACAATCAACTGAAAACTCACATTTATCTTTTCAAGTTTCAAGTTCTATTCTACTTTTTTTGTACTTAAAATAATTAGTTTGCAAACACAGTTTAATCATTTTTTTTTTTTTTTTTTTTTACACTATCAGCAATCTAAACAGATAAATGACAAGACACAACTAAAATATAATTGTTCATAAACATTTTATGTATAAACAGATGTCCAATAATTCAGCTCGGTAAGTAGTACACTACACCTTGTCTAAATCATATAAAAATATTTCTAAATATGTGACCCTGGACCACAAAACCAGTCATGAGGGTCAACTGTTGAATTTTTTTGAGATGATACATCATCTGAAAGCTGAATAAATAAGCTTTCCATTGATGTATGGTTGTTATGTTAGGATAATATTTGGCCGAGATACAACTATTTGAACTACTTATCTGGAATCTGAGGGTGCAAAAAAAATGTAAATAAAATAATCAAAATCGCTTTTTAAGTTTTCCAAACAAAGTTCTTAGCAATGCATATTACTAATCAAGAATTACGTTTTGAAATATTTACGGTAGGAAATTTACAAAATATCTTCATGGGACATGATCTTTAATTAATATGCTAATGATTTTTGGCATAAAAGAAAAATCTATAATTTTGACCCATTGTTGGCAATTGCTACTAATATACCCATGCGACTCATGACTGGTTTTGTGGTCCAGAGTCACATATTAGCATTTTTAAATCACCTGTATTGTTCTCAATAGGCTGACAGTATGATTTATTTTTTATTATTTCTAATTCAAAATGTACACTCTTTTATACCAGGTTTTAATAAATATTAAGCACTTAGTAATTATTTTACTGTAAAACACACCGCTTTAATTCCTGATTTTACTTGTAGCTTTAAAATGACAGATTGGAGTATAGTGTGAACACTGATTTAAATAAGGCAAAACAGTACTGATTTATAATATCAGCCATTATATTTTATTTGTAATCGACTTAATATCAATGCATCCGTAATTAACCTTAAACATGATGCTTGAGAACAACGTGAGAAAGAAAAACCCGCCTGGTGAGAACTGAACGGGAGTAGAAGCAGAGTTTGCCGTGACTTTGACCTTGTCTGCAGTATCTATCTTAAACACACACCAGTGTACCACGGCCTTCTGTCCTGCAGCGTCTCCTTGCTCTCACGACCTTCACGTCCGGCAGGGGAAACTTCTGCACGCTTCCGGCTGTAAGTTATTCAAGAATAAGCTTTGAATAATTGTCCCGCAATATGAGTCTCTCTGATTAATTGCCTGAGATAAGAGCAGCTTCTCTCTCATTCTGTGGCTCCGGCGCTCACTGCAGGGCCCTGCCGAGTCCCCTAATCACAACACACACCGTTTATCTGAGAGCGTGGAGATCCAGCTTTGCTTGGGTTAACATGCAAGAGGAGGTTTAACACAGACTCAAGCAAAATATTAAAGGAAGTACAATAATAGCATGTATCAAAGTGTACATGAATCGGCTTTAGGAGTGGGTAGTAAAAACAAAGTCACATTATGACTCATTTTATATATAAGGGCAGTGTACATGTTACATATTTTTGCTTTGATACATAAAATTGTATTTGCTATGTAAATGAATAAGTCTACCAATAAATATATTATTTATTTTCAATCATAGATAATATATGTGACCCAGAACCATAAAACCAGTCATAAGTCGCATGGGTATATTTGAAGCAATAGCCAACAAATCATTGTATGGGTCAAAATGATAGATTTTTTTTCTTTTATGCCAAAAATCATTAGGATATTAAGTAAGTAAGATCATGATCCATTAAGATATTTTGTAAATTTCCTAGTGTAAATATATCAAAAGCTAATTTTTGATTAGTCATATGCATTGCTATAAACTTAATTTAGACAACTTTTTTCAATATTTTGATTTTTTTGCACCCTCAGATTCGAGATATTCAAATAGTTGTATCTCGGCCAAATATTGTCCTATCCTAACAAACATTACATGTACGGAAGCATATTTAGTCAGCTTTCAGAAGATGTATAAATCTCAATTTCCAAAATTTGACCCTTATGACTGGTTTTGCGGTCCAGGGTCGCATTTTACAATTATTTATTATAATTAATATATTGTATAGTTTTGTGGTAAAGCCTATTTTTGGACTTCACTAATGAACGTATTTCATCTCATTTGATTTTTTTGATTTTTATTCATTTTACTTGATAAAAAATTACTCAAAAACTGAAAGACGTGATTCTCAATATGATGACTCAAACCTATAAAACCAATATTGCAAACATCATAATTCTGAACAAATTTCTGACTGAATGATTCAATTTCGAATGTGTTGTAAAACAGATTATATGTTCATATATCTGTGAACTTCTAAAAAACTGAATTCTAGAATAACCTGACAAGGTTGTTTAAATATTACAAACCAGTTCTGTCACAAAATATACCGGCTACAATGTAAATAATATTGCAAAGCTTCTACCAGAAGTTTATAAACCACTACGTCTAGACCTAATCTACTGTTTTAACTACAAACAAAACTTTAAATTCAGACCTAACTTCAAAAGTCATAAAACTGGAAATGCACACATACACACAATGATAAACACAGTAAAAATGTATTTACACATCAGAATTCTTCCTTGATGCTGGTTTGCCTAAAAACAGAGAGTTTTTCTATTCAGGGGGAAAAAAAAATACAAAACAGGTGTGCGGAAAGAGACAGAAATACGAAAGTTTACTGATAAACACACAGGGCCTTTGTGGTGTCAGAATGTAACTATCTTCAATAGGAAACCCACATTCTCTTTCTTTTCATGGACACGCAAGCGTGTTGAGGTAGAAAGGTAAAGCGAAAAGAGTAAGACAGTGGTGAACACTTAACACTCAGCTAATAGCAAATCTTCTTTCTCCAGTAATTTAGCTCCATGCCTACAGGGCTCGGAGCCTTTGAAGTGGCAGGAAATGTCAAATCAATTATTGCTTTCCTATAAGAAAAGAGCGTTTTATTGGGCTTTCATGCCAATAGTGTACATTGCGTGATTTGAGTTTGAAAAAAAAAGGTTCATTTGGAATTAATTTACACTTTCGGCAGGAGTCCATCAATGACGGCGTATTAAAGTGAAGTGGTTGATTTGGACATTTCTTTTCTCTGACTGCACCCATCTTTGTGCCACATTTGACAAAATAAGTCTTCCGATCAACAGTAAATATAGAACAATGACATTTTGCGCCTGAATGGAGAAAGGTAGGGCTGGAGGGTACTGAATACTGTACTTTTCATTTGGCGAAATACTTCCTAAAGACTGTGGCGCAACAGTTGTTTTGCACCTATTGTGTTGATAAGTTTAATTCATGCAAATCAGTTTTTCCAAACAATTTGTTTTATTGAATCAATATCTTGAAAACATTGATTTGGTGATTTATTTACCATAATCACCAAAAAATATATTTTAAAAAATATACATCTGGGAAAACAGGAATGAACATTAATCATTTTAACAGTATTGACTGTTATTGGAGATATACTAGCAGATATTGGATATTTAATTAATATCTCATAATTTAACATTTAGATCTTTTTATGATGCTCTTAGAAATGTCCAACAATGGATAAAAAATAAAAGACTGACAATGAAATTTAATTATTTTAAAATCATTTTGAGATTTAACAGTTTTATTAAATTATTATTAAAGACTAATTATTAAAACTAATTATTAAAGACTAACAATGAAATTCAATCATTTTGAAACTAATTCACAGATTTAATAGTTTGAATAGATTATTACTGTTTTAAAGAAATATGAAAACTCAATGTGAGGGTTTGAATGACATGAGGATAGTAAATGACACAATTTTTATTTTTTTATTTATTTTTTTGGGGTGACCTATCCCTTTAAAACACTATCAATATAATAAAACTGCTAAATCTCAAACTGAATTTAAAATGATGGAATTTAGGTTTTAGTCTTTTATTTTTAATCCACTAAGATAAACTTAAAGAATTTTAATATAAATTTTAAACTTAACTTTAAAATAATCTAAAAATATTACAAAATTTGTAATATCGGTGCATCAAGGAAATGTTGTAATTTATTGCATTTATTAATAATAAATATGATTACATATTGTTCTTTTTAATATTGAAAAACAATGCAGAAACAATGCTTTTTGTAATACTACAAAGTAAAAATTTACTGTACATAAAAGAAATTATTTGTGAAATACACTAAAATGTATAATGAAATAATATATACATATACATACATATATATATATATATATATATAATTCATATATATGTATATATGTGAGTGTGTATATCTATATCCATCTGTTTATACACACAAAAGACACATTACACACATTTAAATTATGTAATTATGTTTGATTTAAATATATATATATATATATATATATATATACATACATATATATGACACACACACTTTAATTTATTAATAAATAATCAATTACATAATTGAAATTAATATGTGTAATTACATACAAATTAATTTATTTGTAAATCCTAAACCATTTTTAATTTTTGCTTTAAACATTATCCTTATTAAAGAATACAAGTTTGGATCAAATGATGTTTCGAGGACAAATACTAGCTAACACCCATTTTCCAGAACACTAAAGTGTTATTTTGGAATATGGAGCGGCGTGACTACCAGGAAATCAAACAACAGACACCTTTCACTTTATTGTGGCGCAAGGTCTTTTGTCCATCGCTGTCTTTCACAGTCTTTCGTTTTTTCTTTCAGAAGCGCGCTGGAGACAGCCAGACTGGTGCGCCCACATGTTCTCAGCGCCATACATGGAACTTCAGTTGAGTAACGTTCCCCTCCCTCCCTCAGCCGGCACACAGATCAGGGGCCCTGATCGCCTTTGCGATTAGCAAACCGCAGAATTTCGCCGTTCCCCAAAACAAAGTGTTTTTAAGGCTTCTGTTTTCTCTAGCCCTGGCGCCACCAGGAGTACAGTAAACAATAAACACTGACGGATGAAGCCTGTCGCACACACAACACACACGGAAACGAGCACGTACACACACCGCACGCGTAGGTGTTCATGGTTCAGCATGTGAGCGCTGACTAATTTGAGTTGCATTGAGAGGCAGAGCATGGAGGTATTGTGTCAGTGCCTGTTACACTTCCCATAACCCTGTCATCGGCCTTATAGTCAGCGAAAACCCGAGACAGCGGCTGCACGACGCCGGGTCACCTGCCTTGAACTCATCAGCGCGTGTAAAACTCCCAAAACAAACGCCGTCTTCGCCGGATGCCATTAATGTATTAAACTCCATCGCAAATGCGCAGTTTGGCTAACAACAACAAAAAGAGCTTGATATTTTGGCCTTGTTAAATAAACAGGTCTCAGAGTTGCCGTTATCGATACATCAGGACAAGTTCGCTGGCAAGCCAACAGCGCTGAGGGAAAGAAAAAACAGGCCTAGTCGAACACTTAACGCTGGACTTATGGCAAATTGACTTTTACTTCAAAGTGCTCGACAATTATGTCTTTCAGCAATTAGAGCGCTTGAAAAAACGGAACCCACTTGAGCCTTGCCAGTGAACCGGTGGAGGAATGCCCTCGAGCCAGCTCGCGGAGGGGTGGGGGCTGGGTTGGGTATTGTCCTGGGAGTCTGAGCGACTCAGACGCCTTGGCAAGAACGCACATCTGAAACCAGCGCTGCACACACACCCATGCGAAGCATGTCAGAGAAGGGTCAAAAGCGGGGTTAAAAAGAACTTTCCCGCACACAAACTTGTGTGACACGCACAATAAAGGTTCCAACAGTTTTATACACAAGAAAACTATTAGGCGGTCAAGAGGGGGGTATGGATTTAACCAAAAATTGCAATCTTAGTGCATTTGAATTGTTTCCAGGTTTAATACTGTACGAAACAGGAGTCGGGTCTCCGTTCATCAGCGATGCTGAAGTCAGGAAGCTTTTGCTCCCGTGTTCGGTTTTAATGCTAATAACACGCCGCTATCTGAAGCAATTAGACTGCGTCCGATCCCTATCGGGTTTGTGTGTTCCCAGCGCATCTAAAGAAAATGTTTGCGTTTGAAAAAGTCCATCACATAAACAGATAAGGAGCGGTGCACTGCAGCGTCTAGCTGAGTTGACTGTTCCCGTGCAGTAACGGCGACCTGCTGCTGGTTCTGATGAACTCTCGCTACCGCAGAACTGATATATACATACACATACATTAACACCCTGCGAAGATGAGATACTCGCAACGTATGTTGCGATTTGAATGGACTAAAATAAATGTTTTGCAAAATGTGACATTTTTTGTAACTAATATCAACAGCCTGAATGTAGTTTTTAAACAGTTTTAAATAATAGATTTTAAAATTAACATTTATGGATGAGTTTATATTACTAATACATGCACTGAGTGAATCTTCTTTTTAATCAAATAAATTAGTAAAAATGTGGAATGTAAACTGTAAATGTGTACACTGTATGCACATAATTTGAATTTTGACATTTGATTTGAATAACCTCAGCATGCTATTAAATATAAACTTAC